>NC_045614.1:22669697-22979015 GCF_009829155.1 Mustela erminea | reverse complement strand
CCACTTGAGAGATCTAGGAGGTGAATGGGGGTTAACCTGTCACAGACAGGATGGCATTCCGGGCAGAGGAAGAGGCCTGTGTGGAGGCAGTGTGGCTGGGGGGCTGGGGCCAGGATGGATCTAGAGAAGCCGTGTATACGTGCCACATTGGATGTTGTAGGTCCCTGTGGAGATTTTGGTCCTAATCCTGCAAGTAGCAGGGTGTGGTATGGTAGCAACTTGTTCACGTTGGCGTTTTGCCAGATTCTTCTGTCTGCCTTTCTGAGGATGGGTTGGAGAGAGATCTTTGAGGAGGCTCTTAAACAAGCAAAAGATGGTGGTGACTTGGCCCAGGGTGGTGGTGGATATGGAGAAAAAGAGTTGAAGGAATATCATTGTCTTTTCAGCGTCTGATGATACCAAAAAGAAGATGTACAGTTCCATCCTCGTGGTGGGAGGTGGTTTGATGTTTCATAAAGCTCAAGAATTTCTGCAACACAGAATTCTCAACAAAATGCCACCTTCATTCAGGCGAATTATTGAGAATGTGGATGTGATCACAAGGCCCAAGGTCTGTTGTTCATGGTGCAGTTGAATTATAGGTACATGAAACCAGGACTGATTCTTTCTAATTATAATGTTGTATGTGGACAGATAAAATCCTGGGAGCCATGAGCTTGCATCTGGGCAGCTCTCAATTAAAGGTTTGGGCAAGTGAAAAAATTTCAGTAGGTCACAGATTTGGTGCAAGGAGCTTTGGGCTAGGGGTCCTTCCTGTGCTCTTCAGACTCGCATGACTGACTTCCAAAAGCCATGCCTTTGGAAAAGGACTGGGTAGGGGCAAGAAGACTGGCTGGTCTCCCGTCAGCCAGAACAACTCCAGTTTTCACTTTCATATCAAGGATTTGTTGCTGGTCCTGGCATATTTACAGATCCTTCTGGCTTGAACTATCTCGGAAAGAAACACAGACCCTGGAATTTAGAAAGAGACTGTTGTCTGTATTTCATTATATCCCACGAACAGTTCCTGGGGATGTTCTTATTTAATTTTAATCCTGAGGAAGGGGTAATGGGATATATTTATTCCATTCTAACTTCAGAATAATGATTTCCTTATGTATGTTCCTGCATATGGGCGCCCGTTTGTGGAATAACAGTGAATAGTAGCATCTTCAGTAATAAACACTGAAGTTCTCTTATCAGTTGGAACAGAAAGTTGTCTGTAGTTCATTGGTCCTCTATGGATGAGTCTTTAATGCAGGTTGAGAAATCCGGCTTTTGAGGTATTGACTCAGCAGGGGTTTTTTAGCCCCCGAATTCAAGGAAATGATTAAGTGTACGTCTTGTATACTTTTGCTGAAATATCTTCTTCACTTCCCTAGGACATGGATCCCCGGCTGATCGCGTGGAAAGGAGGGGCTGTGCTGGCTTGTTTGGACACCACACAGGAACTGTGGATCTACCAGAGAGAGTGGCAGCGCTTTGGTGTCCGCATGTTACGAGAGCGAGCTGCTTTCGTCTGGTAAAAATGGGTAGGAAGTCACTAGAAGACCAAAAACAGGCCTCCTGGTATAAAAGACTCTTAAAGAATATATATATTTTAATTTATTGACTTAGATGCTATGTTTCATGGAAAATAAATGAATTTTAACTTACGTTGACAATAGGATATTGGTGTGAAATTATAACCTGCTTTTGTAGCCAGGACATTTACCAATAAATATGAACTTAGTTTTCAGTGGTAAATTCTCCTGCCCCTTTCTCAGGGTCTCAGGAGCTCTCTGATGATGCAAAATGTTTTGGCACGCCTTGGTTTAGGTTGACCTCAGTGTCATCAGACAGTCTTACACAGCCACAAAGGGTGGGTGTGTGACTTGCTGTCTGGCCGTGCCATTTTCCTCGTGTGTTAACAGCAGGCACACATTGTTTTGACTCATGTGTGCTCTTAGAATTCTAAATGGGGAGAGAAAAGATCCTTTTTTTCTTTTTTTGTTAGATTATAAAAAAGACGGTGACCAGTTGAGCTCTGGATTTCCAGAGGCAAAGACTTAAGGCTGAGCTGGCTGACTTTGTTACTCGACATGCTTCAGGGTGGGCTTGGGGAAAGAAGACAGTCCGTATCTGACCAAAACAGAACAAAAACTGAAAAGGAAAACCCATTTCCTTCCTAAAGCCAAATAGAAACAATTCAGGTGTAATTGTTCACTTGTGCCCGTAAATAAGGTGACTGCCGTCCGTACCTTACCTAATAAATAAGGGAGCTGCTGCTTACCAACTTAGTCATCAAGCCCCTAATTTTCCTTTTCCTGAAGAACCAAGAGAAAAGTTCTGGAACTCTTTGTGCTCAGTAAGCTCATTTGACCTTCATCTGCGAACAATCTGAAGCAAAATCTAAGTACAGACAGTTACTAGCTCCTGTGGTCCCGGCCCTGATGAAGCTTTCCGAGCTCCCGGTCAGAGGAAGAGACACACCATTGCCTGGAGACAGAAGCCGTCAGTGAGCATAGCCCATGGGCTCAGAGAGCTGGGAGCACGGGGGTGGGGGGGGGAATATGCCTGATTCCTGCCACTCCCTGCTGGGCATCTGCGTCCACCATCTGCGCATCCCAAACTGGAGATACTGGAGATAAAGGGAGTGGAATGGAAGTGTCAGAGGGGGAGGGAGGTTGACAAAAGTAGGGCTGGAAAAGAGATGGAGGTAAGAGTGGAATATAGAAAGAACAGGATGGCTAGAAGTCTCCGAGCTTGGAGAAACACTGGTCCTGGGGCATTAGCATAACTATGAGTTTCCCACATACGTGATCAGTAGGCGAGGAACGAAGAAGAGTCCATCCCAATAACAAAAGGATTTTACCTCGTGGGTACTATGGAAGATATGTGCCTTCAATCTGAAGATTGTTTGCTCTTTATTTTTTTAGCTTTTTAACTAAATTTATACAATATTGATTTTGTTTCTGGGCTGTTTGAACACAATTTATTCATGGCTCCCTAGTTCCAAAAGCAAAATGTATTTTTGTGGGGGTTTTTTTGTTGTTGTTGTTTTTTTTTTAAAAACATAGTATAACCTATTGTTCTTATAACTGGTAGGTGTTGATTCAGAGGAAGTTGGTTTCTGGTCCAAGTTTTTTTTGTTTTTGTTTTTGTTTTGGTTTTTTTTTTGTTTTATTTTTTAAAGATTTTATTTATTTGACAGATCACAAGTAGGCAGAGAGAGAGAGAGGAGGAAGCAGGCTCCCCGCTGAGCAGAGAGCCCGATGCGGGGCTCGATCCCAGGACCCTGAGACCATGACCTGAGCCGAAAGCAGAGGCTTTAACCCACTGAGCCACCCAGGCGCCCCTCTGGTCCAAGTTTTGACATAAGCCTTGTCTTTCTGTTACCAGCGCTTATAAATGTGAAAACTGGTCATGCAAGTAAACGATCTTAACCACATTAAACATACTGCCTCAGCCATTACTCAGTGTCTACTTCTGAAGTTGGACATGGTGAGTTTTCACTCTGTGCTTCCTTATTTTGGTTTTTATTTTATCCATAAAACCTGGTTCTTTAAGGATAGTTTTAACCCTTTACAAATACATACTGACAGGTATCCAAGGAAGCTGATCCACATTCTAGGGCAGATTCAGTATTACACTGTTTGAGAGAGACAAGCATTCGTAGAAAAAGATACTTTTTTTTTTTAAAGATTTTATGTATTTATTTCACAGAGATCACAAGTAGGCAGAGAGGCAGGCAGAGAAAGAGGAGGGGAAGCAGGCTCCCTGCTGAGCAGAGAGCATGATAGGGGGCTTGATCCTAGGACCCTGGGATCATGACCGGAGCTGAAGGCAGAGGCTTTAACCCACTGAGCCACTGAGGTGCCCCAAAAAAGATACTTTTAGAGGAAAAAGTTGGAAGACATAAAATACCATACATATCTAGTTCTGGTAATTTTTTATTTAAGTAAACTATTACTATAACTCATTTATAAAAAGATTACTTCAAGAGGGCTGACTTTGAACAGAGCAGGAATTATTTGTGTTTTGAACATGAGAAGTCGCATAGTAAACAAGAAACTCTGATTTCTTGATAGTAACCTTTAATAGGTAACTTTGGGCAAAAGTAGACATCAGGTCTGCAGGTAATGGGTGTCAGTGTCTACGTTAAAAGTCACCCGTACAAGATTTGGCTAAGACCTGAATCTAGTTCAGAGGGAGCAGGTCCTCTGCAAGCCCCAATAATACAAGTGGCTGCACGTATCCTGCGTCATCTGGTCAGCAGAGAGGATTTCGGCTTGTTACTCCCTCTTCTGTTTTAAAAATGGCTTTTGGATCTAATAGAAGGTTTTTTTACCCATGAACTTACTGAGTGAATGAGCAAAGGCTTTACTTCGGTATTCACCAAGTTTAGAGTGTCCGAGAAATAAGTGGTTCTAGTTACTGTGCAGTGCATGGGCTATTCGGGACTGGACGGTCAGCTGGAGGGTGTTTATCATTGTGTTGTCAGAATGCTTATAGTTCTGCCTTACAGTTCTCCTTGACTTTTAGGAGTGAAGTTGATTTAGCTTTGTAAATTTAGTTTCTGTCCTTCAGTTAATGCTACAGTAGTCAGTAGTATTTGTAACAGTTTTTCGGGCATAAACGTTTTGATTAAGCTAAGATGTACGTATTCATTTAGGAATCCTTCCTACTCCTGTTGCTAAATACAGCAGGTGTCTGTGACGTCTCCCTGCACATAGCCCACACAGGAAACTTCAGAATCATCTGAGATACTTTCCACCTGTAACTGGAGGAGTAGGAAGGCTTCAAGGCCCCTCACTTCTCACGGGCGGGCTACAGGGAACAGGCCGTCAGCCTCTTTCCTGCTGACACCTCCTGCTTGACACGGAGTAGTTCTGTACAGAAAGCAGGCGCGTCCTTCATGAGGTGGTACCTGGGGCAGACGCTGAGCGCGCTGTATTCGTCTTTGGTATCAGCCTCTCTAAAATAGACCACCATGTATTTGTGAAGGGGAGTCTGGCTTCTCAGATCACTACAGAAGAGGTTAAAGGCCAGGGGGAACAGGTCTTGAGAATTCTCATGAGGGCTGCCATCACTCCTGCCACAGGTGCCATCGCACCTGGGGCTGATGTCATTGGAAAGAAGGAAGATGACTTTATCCACTGCTTGCTTCTGAGTGGTGAGCCATTGCACCGGACCCATCTCCGCTATTTTCTTTTTCTGCCACTCTTCAAGGATAACCTCACTTCTGCAGTGGTTCTGAAGAAACTCAGTGAAGTGACAAACCGTGTGATGGAAACATATTTCACATGGGTAGACCACAAGAACCTTAATGGGGGGCAGGAGCATGGTAGTAGGGAAGGGAGCCTTCCTGGTCCTTTCTGTGGGGAGAGAAACCATTTGTTGTCAGCAAATTTGTGAACAGCAAATAGCAGGCTTTGACTCTGGTCTGAACCACCAATAATAAATGATCCCTTGCTAGGGAAGGCTGGCGGAGCACCAGGGACATTGTTCCTACCAAAGGAAAATGTCCCCAGTGTTCCTTTTAAACATATCACTGGAAACACACTGATGTCTGAACCTTAGAGATGCTTTAAAAGATGTGTTTTCCAGGGGCGCCTGGGTGGATCAGTGGGTTGAAGCCTCTGCCTTCGGCTCGGGTCATGATCCCGGAGTCCTGGGATCGAGCCCCGCATCGGGCTCTCTGCTCCTCAGGAAGCCTGCTTCCCCCTCTCTCTCTGCCTGCCTCTCTGTCTACTTGTGATCTATGTCTGTCAAATAAATAAATAAAATCTTTTAAATAAATAAATAAATAAATAAATAATTAAAAAAAAAAAAGATGTGTTTTCCAAGTTTCTATACTAAATAGGTCCTCTTCAGCCTTATCTTTTCAAGTAAATTCATTGAGGAGGTTTAGGTTTGAGGTACTTTGTTTTAGGTGGGTGGTTGTAATTGTCCTACCCTTAGTGACCTATATAAACAGGGCCACTGACCTGTCCTTCACATCATGTTTTGAGTCAGGTCAGCTCAGTGATTGGACCAACTTCTATCTGCAGGTGGTAAAGGTGTTTTTTGTAGTTGCATAAGATTAGCTGGTACCCCATTTCAGCTGGAACCGAACTGGAATGTTGTGTGTGCTCTAGAACAGAAACTACCTATGAAAGTATTGTAACTATTAACAGGCCAAACCATATCCCCTAAATAGTGGTATTCCCAAGGTCAAGGTTCCACATGGTTTTCTTACTTAGGTTAGGATACTGATCTTGTTCTATCAACAACATCACAGATGACCCAAAGGGTGCATTTATATTTTGTCTCCATGTGGGGGAGAGGAAAAGCAGAGGTTTTCAGTGTATCGGTATAAATACTCTGATTCCTGTATTCAAATCCTTGATATTTTAGAGTTGGCAAGCTCCCTAGAGTATATGAATTCAAGCGAGTGTTGTTCTTAGGCCACGGAAGAATTATTTTTAAAAACTAGGAACTAGCTTTGGAGTACCCATTAGAGGCAAAATGCAATTCGTTATCAGCTATCTTTTGCCCATTGCAGTCCTTGTAGATGCCTCAGTGGTAAAAATGAAACCAATGGTCGTCACCAGATTGGGAGGTCCCCATCGCTGCTTTGCCTTGGGAGGTGTGGCCCTGGCATCGTTACCAGTCTTTTTGGAGAGCTCCTTGGCATTACATCAGGGCGACCTGACTCTTGTCCTAACACCAAAATGTGATTGCCTTTTAAAAAAAAAATTCCAAGTCTTATTTGCTCCTTTGGATTTCTTTAAAGAATGGAATTGTACCGCTTACCGCGCCTCCACCGGAGACAGATCCCAGCGGCCAGCACCCATGTGGCCACCAGCAGAGCGGAGAGGAGAGGCAGCCAGCCACCCAGCATGCCTCTGCCTGGAGAAAACAAAGTTTATTTACCTTCAGCAAAACAAAACCAAATTGATCTCCTTTTTTGGAAGCTTAAGATTTTCACTCTCTACTTTGTAGAAGTTTAGATTCCTATAAAACTAAGAGCTGGTATTATCTCTAGGGGGTCTGCAGATTGGTGCGTTTTCCCACAGAGTGTGCAGGCCATGCATCAGACTCTCAAAAGGGATAGGGGACCCAGGAGGTTTAAGAAAGTTCCCCCAAAATCATTTTGGCTTTTTACTCCACATACACGCAGGCATTTTCACCATGGTAACTGGAGTTCGCATTCGGTTTTTTTGTTCTTTGATGAATTGATGTTGTGGGCACGATTACTTAATACATAGTCCGTGTGGAAGCTTTTTTTAAAGGCTGTTTTGTAGGACAAACCTGGGGGGTAGTGCCACCCCCACAGGCTTGTGGGGCAGGTAAGCTCAGGAACTCCCAGGCACTGTGCCCACACCGAAGTCAGGATTGTCAGGCACCTGGGTTGTCAGTTCGTGCGGCTGAGTTTCTCAGAATACCACTTTCTAACTTTTGACTCCACCCGGTGTCAAACAAAGCTAGTTCTGGGAACATTTTTATAATTTGCCTCTCTGTAGCGAGAGAACTGACACCTCTGAATGCAGAGAGACATTTTGCCAAGCTACTGCTGTCAGGCATCAGTGAGGCGTGTCCTTTGGGGCTCATAGTCCTCATTTGTCATCCAAATGTTGGCTGTGTGACCACACCACGCTACTGTCACAGGCAGGCCAGGGCCACTGAGTCTGGTCAGAAAACCACAGTGCCATGAAAGGTCCCTTCTCCTCCGCACTCGGTCCTCTAAGACCGCTGACTTTCCGGCCCGTCCCTGTAGCACTCCACACATCCATTTTGCCCTGTTTATCCCCCCCTTCCTGTGTGTACCCTGTTTCGTAAAGGATCCTGTGGTGAATTCATACACCAAGACTTCATTCTCAGTCTGGGGCAGCTTTGAACTCGGGCCCCGCACTCCAGCCCTGCGTGCGCGGGCAGGATTCCCTTACCCTCCCGTGGGGCAGGTGCACGCCCTGGGACACAGCGAATGGGGCGCCACTGGTGGGGCCCTCGGGCCCTGAACCTCTCTGGCAACCCTGCAGAAAAGTCTGGGCACTTACGACTATCCCAGGGGAAGGACGTGCCTGCTGACGGGCAGAGCACAACTGTTCCTTTGCGTCTGATGCAGTCATTGCCACAAGTGTGGAAGTACGGAGTCAGCTGAGGGAAACACAAGAGGCTCAGGAAGTTCCCATCATGCTTCAGAGCAAAACCTCAGCCGGATGCCTGTTCCCACCAAAACTCCTTCTCTTCTGGTTTGCACGGGGCCCCCACCCCAGCATGGTAATGAGGTATTTTTCCCTTGGGCACACTTTCATAACAAAGCCCTAAAATCTAAACTAGGGACCCAAGACCGAACACCTTCCGACTCCTGAATTGTGAACCTAAACTTTGTGTGTGTTGCTACCATGCTGGTTTCCTTATCTAAAAGGGTTGGTCACATCCTAATTCATATGCAAATACTTCCTCTAAAAGCAGAGCTCCTAGTGATAGACACCTCCCCCGGGACTAGGAAAGTCTAGTTCCCTGGAAAAGGGGCGCGGTCATGCGGTCATAATATGCTGACAGGAATCCGCTCCCTCCGGCGCGTCTGAGTACTGCCTTTATGTTCCAGGGGATGAGAAAAAAAAAACTCCTTCGATCTTGGGCATGGCTGTGTCCCCCTATGACCCTCCATGTCCCCACGTCATAAACCTGGAGCTGAAAGAGACCCAAGAGCATCTGCTGGTCCAACTTCCTGTTCCCAGCAGAGTCAAAGGTGGTGGCTGCCCTTCAAAGTTCCTACACTGATTGCAACCCAAACCCTCTGCTTTCCAATCCTTTGTTGCTTCGTTTTGCAGTTGGGACAATTAAATGGTACTGCTGTCTCAGAATGACTGTGAGGCTCAGTGACTAAAAACGGAAAGTCAACAGCCAGGAATAAAAGCAAAAGGGACCGTGACCTGGCTCTGGCCCGGCCCTCACTTCTGTAGCCCCTGAGGCAGGGACCCCTGCGGAGGTCCCTGAGTGCCAGGTGACGGACAGGAGAGTGTTGCAGGAGGGAGCTCATGGAAGCCGCTGGAAGCAGCAATGTACAGCAGCCCGGCTCTGTGCGTCCAGCTCCCCCCACGCCCCGCCCCACAACACCTCGTTAAGCCTTACCTGGACCGCAGCACCTTCACTTTCCCCAGTCACTGGGATCACCACCGAAGTGCGACTTGGGGGTGTGTTCTGGTGCAGGTGACATGAGACAAAATCGAGAATCATTGTGAAGCATATGAATGAGGACAGCAACCAGCCAGTGAGGGAACTGCTCTTCCCAGACTCTCAGTTCACTAGACCATGTGAACAAGCATCTACTTCCTACTTAGAAAATGTCTACTTTTGTTGGTTTTGGATTCTTGGGGCCATTTCCAGGGATGTTCCCCGGGACTCGTTTCTCTAACAATCTAAAGAGCCCAGCAGGTTTGGACAACGGCCAGTCCTGTCTGCGCTCAGTTGGCATTGAGAGCCTGTTCAGGGCATCCTAGAGTTTCTACATTTTTCGTCACCAAGGTGAGGAAGGTTGGAGGTCGAGAACGGGGGTGGTGTTAGGAAATGAAGGGAAGAAGTACCTCCAGCACGTTAGAAAACCCAATGACAACGTTATTTTGGATGAGAGCCATGTATTTGTTTCCAAGGGGGCTGGTTGTAAAATTCACTTCTACGGCTGTCCCGTTCTTCTTGCAAGCGGTGATGTTGGGATCCCACAGACTTCCTGAGTCAAGAGAGAACCCCAGGGATGGAGTTGCAAAGCGTCGCTCATTGAAGTCCCCCAAAGGCTTGACAAAAATCTAAGTTCTCAGGCGTACTTGCAGCCAAGAGATAGGGGCTTGACAGCGCAGTGTACTTTGTACTAATCCTTGCTCCCAGAACCTCAAAGTACCTGCTGCCCACGAAAGTTTAGAGGCCCCATGTCACTGCTTTGCATAAGATAGCTTCCCTGGGCTGGGGATGGTGGGAGCCACAGATCTGGTTCTACTACTCACTTCTATTCTCAACATCCATTTTGAGTCAAAGGTAGGGTCAGCATTTTCTCCTTTCCAGGATGGGGAGGAGGAGCCACAGGCCACAAGATAGAGCTAAGATTATAACGCCAGTGAATTCAGGGTCAGAACTGCAGCTGCTAGAACATTCTGGGTTCATCAGACCATTCTGCTGGCTTTACTGAATGTGAAGAAATAAGGAAATGCCTCCTCGCTTAGCAGGTACTTGGACAGGCCTGCTCTGTGGGAAAAAGTCAGTTGATTGTTGTGACTTGCAAATCAGCACCAGGTTCACTTCCAGGAACGTGAGAGATGATAGCATGGATTGTTTCCCCCACCTGGGAGAGCATTTCGGGCCCTAGCTCAGAACTGTCTTTAGGAGTGGGGGCTCTAGGACTGACTGCAGGTCCTCAGAGCTCCTCACACTCACCGTGCCCCCCCACAGTCCAGATGTCTCCTGGTGGGGGGCCAGAGCAGAGACACAAAGCTCCAAGTCGGCCTTGCGCCGAGGAGGCCACATGGGGCTCAGTCTGACAGGGTGCGCGGGGATGCCTTGTGGGGTTGGGGTACCTAAAAGATAGGGATGGATCCCTCATATCCCACCAGACTCCTTAGCGTCCCAAGACCCTATTTCCCAGAAATTTACACACGCCCTTGTAAGACCCTTGGGAATGAGACACTGGGGACTGGTTATCCAGAAGGGACTTACTCCAAAATTCAAAGGGTAGTGGCAGATTCTAATAGCCTAGCATGTGAGAGGGGAACCCTGGTGATGAATACGCTTCTGGGTCATGACTTGAGCTAACACGCCCACCTTGAATGTTGGCTAATCCAAGCAAAAGACTCCCAGGCCCCCTGTGGCCAGAGGTCAGTGGTGTTGCTGTCCCAGAAGGGGCAAGGACTCAGGGATTCCCCTCCAACCAGAAGAGCCTTCCGCCAGCCCACCAGCAGTGCAGTTGGGACAGAAATTATTCCACCAAGGCGGTGGGTGTTCTCCTATGACCGCCGCTCACTGCCTACACCCACTCAGAGTTGGCCCTTCTCTGGACAGGCTGATTCAGTGGGCTCAGTGCCGGCGGGGGGTCAGCCTGCTCTGTGCAACTCTAGGCCTCAGTTTCTTCGTGGAAGATGGACTGAGCTGTGTGGGCTCCAGTTTCTTCTAGTAACAAAGGCAAATGCCGTATTTACTTACCTGCCTCGACGCACTTTTTTTTGTATCTCATTATGCGGCTTAGGCAGCCTGGAGATTTGAATGAAAGTTTTGTTTTAGAAAAAGGTATCTCTGCCCCACTTCCTTGCCAACAAGTACACACAACACAGGCTTGCCACACTTGCAACGAATGGCCAGAACGTTCAAGATGCGAGGTTCAGAGAGCGAATTTAAATGGGACGCTCACATTTGACTGTTAAGCAGATCACCCAAAAGTGATAGCCAGAGTCTGATTTTAAAACAATCTTTATCAGAATAGTACCTGTGAGCCCCAGGAGAAGACTCAACCTTGATAATATATGTAAATACTGCCCCTTCCAGGAGGTGGAGCTTAACCCACACGCCACACCCACAACCCCAGAGTGGGGCAGATTGAGTCACTTGTCTTCAAAAACTGGAGTGGAGAAATGGAAAGCCAGTAGATGTCAATGGAGATGGCTGGCAGATAGCAGCGATATCGTGGTGATGTCACCCACCCCTGCTAGGAGGCAGTGGGAAGGACACTCCACCTCTGCACGGTCTCCAAAAACCCACATCCCCAGGCTCATCAGCAGACGAACATCAGACGACCCAGACTAGGGGACATTCTTAGGATGCCCGGCCACCCCTCCAGACTGTCAAGGTCACAAGGACTTAAGACTCGAAGCCTGTCACAACCAGAGGAGACAGGCAATACAAGGACTAAATGTGACTGGAGCAGAAAGCGAGCATTCACGGAAAAGCAGGTGACATCCCAATAAAGTCTGGAGTTTAGTTAATGGAAGTGTACCCCGGTGGGTTTCTTAGTTTTGATACACGTAACCACAGTAACGTGACAGGTTCCGATGCGGGACACGGGGTGAGAGCCCTATGGGAATGCTTTGGACATCTACACCACTCTTGGTACTATCTTTGCAAACTTATTCCAAAATCAGACATTTCTATTTTCTAAAATGAGGTTTGGTCTCATCAAGAAATCTGGAACACCCTGGGCCTCAAGTTCAAAGAACAGCAAGGAATTGGGAACTGCCCCCTTTGGCTTAGATGCTTCGCCAGGGACAGAGGACAGGACTGGAAGACAGAAGAGGTGACCCAGCCTAGGTGAGGGTGACATGGGGACTGCTGTAGCCAGGCACCGTGCTGGACCCTCCCCCACGCGACACGTGATCCTCTGTCCCACTCATGGCAGCCCTGTGTGTGACGCTGCAGGTGTGACACTCGAGGGCTGCTTGTGGGCTGTGGAGTAGCGGAGATGACCCAGTGTTCAGCTCGGTGCCACCCTGCCTCTCACTGACAGCCCCGGGTCCTCTGGAGGCTGAGACCCAGCCACTCCTCAGACCCCACAGCCTGTTAACCCAGACTGAACAGACTTTGTGCAGGAAACATTTTGCCTCAACGTTAAGAACAGTGAAAGTCATTGACTGAGAACAACCAGCGTGGGAATGCCAGCATCACTTGGGCTGTGTGTGTGTGACCCAGGGCAAATTTCTGAAGCGCTCGGGTCTTTATCTGTGCAATGGGGCTCTCCCCACCTCGGGGTTGTTGGAAGCTTCGGTGAGAGGCTGCATGTCAGACACTCAGCACGGGGTCCGACGCAGGAATGGGCTGTCCCCTACGAATGATCTGACTTACTCCTCTCCCCCGCTCTGTGAGGGAGACACAGTTACTGTGCGGTTACTACGTCTGTACGTCACAGATGAGGAAACCAGACTCAACGGGGCCAAAGGCTTTGTCCAAGGCCCCCCAGCCTCTCTGAACCAAACCAGACGCCCCGCGGCAGGCATCCCAGCCAGACAGAGGGGAGAGGGGGCTTACCTGGCGAGGTGAAGTTCACAGACATGGAGGGGGGGTCTTCATTCATATTGGCATTGGGGATATTGTGGGCCCCGATGAAGTAGACTGTGTTCGGCTCTACAGGGAAGCCTGTGTAGGAAAACGTCCACTGAAAGGCAAAGCAAAGAGCCCCTGAATTTCCGAAACACCGCCACGCAGAGACACAGCACCTTTGTGTGCTGCCCTTCTCATTTATAATTGCCTGTCCTGAACCTTCTGCTGACACGGAGGTCTCCAGCCGAGGTCCGCTACGGGAACGTAGCCCGCACAGTTTGCCAGGGTAAGTCGCAGCATCAGAAAAGCGTAAGCTTTTAGAGCCAGGATCGAATTTAAGTTCAGCACCCCTCACTTTGCTGATGGGGAAACTGAGGCCCGGAGATGCTGACTTGCCCAAGGCATACAGGCCGGAAGTGGCCAGGCAACCAGCTCCAGGCAGTCACTGCCTCCCTCCAAGTGACGGGGCCGGCCGAAAGGACGGTTAGCCGGGGCCTCCCTCCACGTGCTCACCCGGCCGCCGGTCCGTGGGGTCTGAGTCTGGAAAGCTTCCGTGTAATTGCATCTCACGCAGCTGTAGGACTGCGCGCTGCTCTTGCCCGTCACGCAGATCTTGGTGGCCTTCAGGAAGCGAATGCTGGCTGTAGGGAAAGGCAAGAGGGCTGTTGTGGATCGAGCACCTACTCATGGCCAGCCGGATGCTAGCACGCCTCACCACCCATCTCAGTTCATACAACGGTCCCGGAAGGCAGGCGCCCCTGTGCCCGTGTAACAGGGGAGGCGCGGGAGGCGTGGGGGGATTTCAGGGAGCCCTGCCTAAGCTTACAGAGCTCCTCAGCAGTAGACGTAGACTCAGCTCTCAAGACCACACTCTTGGGGCGCCTGGGTGGCTCAGTGGGTTAAGCCTCTGCCTTGGGCTCAGGTCATGATCTCAGGGTCCTGGGATCGAGGGATCAGCAGGGAGTCTGCTCCCCCCCACTCCCCGCCTGCCTCTCTGCCTACTTGTGATCTCTGTCTGTCAAATAAATAAATAAACTCTTTTTAAAAAGACCACGCTCTTTTCTCCTCACAGGGAAGCCCCAGTCTCACAGGGTCCTGCCAAGGGGACTCCAGCTCTGCACTACTGTGGGAGTCTGTCAGGGAGAACAGGCTCCCCCCACCAGAGCGGCACCCCCAGACCATGCCAGTTCTGAGCACCCCTACTCTCCCCCATTCCCTGCCTGTCTAAGGCTCACTACTCCTTCAGGGCCCAGCTCCCCAGGAACAGCAGCTAACAAATGCTGGTGCCCGCCCTGTGCGAGGCACGGGGCCCCTGCCCTCCTGCCCCTCCTGAGGGCCCTCTCCTGCTCGCCCTGGCCCTGTCCCACTCAGATGGAGCACAGCCCCTTTCCAGGTGCCCGGGACAAGGAGCCCATGCCCCTGTGCCCCTGTGGCTGAGCGTGCTGCCCCCAGCCCCCTGAGAGCCCTCCCACGTGGTAACAGTAGCCGCCTCCCCTGTCTGTGCCAGGCCCTCCTGGATGCCTGACGCGGTGGACTTTAACAGAATCAAGCCAGTGGAAACCAGGGTAACGGGCTCTCGGTCCGCAGGGTTGGTTCACGGGAGGAACTCACAAGCTGCCTTGGGGCAATGCCAGAACCTTCACGATGCCATGTGGGAAACGGAAGAGTAATGAACCTGAGCCAGCACTTGCCCTAAACTCAGGGCGATCATCTCAGTTTTCCTCCATGAAGTGAAAGGACATACAGGAGAGAACACAGATCCGAAGTAGACCCCGTGGTGAGTGATCGCACTCGTGCAGTCAGCACCGAGGCCGAGAAACAGCCTGGGAGTGCCCTTCATGCTTCCTGCCAGCCTCTCCCGAGCCAAGAGTCACCACGGCCATGACTTCTAGCCGCTCGGGTTTGCGTTCAGATGTGCGTGTGGACTCCTGGGTCTGGCTCCTCTGGTCCGTGAGATTCACCCGCGCTGGGTTTAGCTACAGGTCATTCACGCTCATCGCTGCCCTGGATTGGTTTTGTAATTCTACTGTCGGCAGGCCTCTGATGCATCCCAGTCTGGGACTGTTATTAGAATAATGCTACCAGGAATCACCTAGAACAGTAGTCCCCTCTTGTCTGCAGGGCACATGTTCCAAGACCCACAGTGGAGGCCTGAAGCCGTGGGACGTCCCAAACTCTCATAGATCCTCCGTGTTTTCCTCCACATACATACCTCTGCTAAAGTTTATAAACGCAGCGCAGCAAGAGTGAGCATTAATAACAATAGAACCGTTCTAACAACAGACGGGAATAGAAGCTCCGTGAATGTGGCCTCTCTGAAACGGTCTGATTGTACTGTGCTCGCCCTTCCGCGCACAGAGGTAAGGGAGGTGAATGGCAGACCCCCGGGGACAGAGCGTTAGGCCCCTGTGGACCCGCAGAAGGTCGGTCAGAAGGAGGCTCATCGCTTCCAGACTCCGGCTGGCCCCACATTTAGCCACGGAAAGCAAGACCACGGATGAGGGGAGACCACGGTAGGAGGCGTTGGGTGCGCCTTTGTCTGTATTGTTGGGTTTCTGCCAGGGGCGGGATTACTGGGCTGCACAGTCTGCACTTCTCTGCTCTACTGGACGCCAGGCTTTATTGCTTGGTGCCAACTTACCATCAGCCCGGAGTCTCCAGCTGATGTTCATCGAGATGGAATAGTTGTCCATTGCAACGCCGCTTGTAACGGGCTCCACTCGGAGGTCCCCCAAGTCTCCTGGGGTCAGAGTGTGTTGGACCATCCACTCTGGAGACGGTCCTGGGAAGAGGCAAAACTGCTTGGGACACTCTTCTCCTGGCCCCGTCCAGTGCCATCTCATCTCACTGTCCCACCCTGACCTGTCCTTCGGTCATGATTCATCTCTTCCTGCTGCTAAGGCAGGCCAGGCCTGATCTTTCTTAGTGCTTGCCTGATTTATGGCAGAGATTTCAGGCTCCAGCCCACAGGGCACTCAGGACCGCTCCACGGGCCTGTCCTATGAATCTGACCTGCTCGTTAGGTCGGTCCTGCCTTCGGAGCACTTCAGCCTGCACTCCAGCCCGCTGGCCCACACCTGCCCTTCCTACCTCCTAATCCTCGCCGGTACCATCTCTCCTCCAGCTCATCCTTTCCATCCCTATTTCTTGGGCAAGACCCCACCCACCCTTCAAATACCACCATCTCAAACACTCCTTCTTCTCTGAAACACTGGCTTCCTGTTCTCAACTGTAAGTGACTGCCTATCACAGCATTTGATCTCCCAGAAGTGGCCCGCTTCCTTCCCCCCTAAATGGTGATTGCTGCTGCCTGTGCCCCTCTTATTGGGAGCCAGCCCATATGAAACACTGGGAGCTCTGCCTTGCCAGGGAGACACTTCGCCCACATCAGCTAACGAAGCAATGTTTCACTCTGTACCTGGTCTCCAATGACCCATTGCCTGGACTTGGACCCCCTAAAAGTCCAACGGCTCTGTCGGTGTAAAGCCCCAAATACCCATTCCCTAGCACACCTACCGGGCTCAGAGCCACACTGAATCGTCTGCAAGAGAGAAAGAAAGTGTCATGTTGAATGCTAGCAAACCCTAAGCCTTCATTTGCCAAATTAGACAAAACACCATCTTTTTCCTTTTCTTTTTTAAAGATTTTATTTATTTGACAGAGCACAAGCGGGGGAGCAGCAGGCAGAGGCAGAGGGAGAAGCAGGCTCCCCACCGAGCAGAAAGCCAATGCAGGACTTGATCCCAGGACTCTGGGATCATGACCTGAGCCGAAGCAGACACTTAACCGACTGAGCCACCCAGGGGGGCCCTAAAACCATCTTTTTTCTTAAAATGCATATGTAAGTGGCAAACTTTTGGAGAAAAGCTGGGGTGAGTCCACTTCAGTTTGGGGGAGACTGAGCTAAGCTTTGTAGGCTACGATGAACCTGACATTAGCTATTACGTACTTGATCTTCAAGCCTGCTTGTCGCCTCACTTAAAAACTAGAGATGGGTCGCCGCCCCTCTCTGTGCCTCACCCCACTTCCCCTGCTATAAGCAGGGGTGACTCTGGACTGTCATGAAGACCCCTTCACACTCTGTTGTTCAACTGCAGATTTTCAGGACCATCTAGAGTATTTATTGATTCTCCCCAGGTTAAGGACCAAGCTGTGCGAAGAAGATAAACAGAAGCAAGCCAGAACTGCAGGCAGGCCATGGTGCCTTCCCAGGGCCTTTTAAATAGTCCTCCTCTGATACGAACTCAGCTGTGACTGTGATTTCATCCTGTTATCTTTTTAAAAGATAAAAGAGCTTTTAAAAAATAAGTATGTATCATTAGTGTCCAAGGAAGGCCAGTACTACATCCCTTGGAGGTAATGGCTCATGTCTTTTTAAGCAAAATAAATAAATAAATAAATAAATAAAATTAATAATAATAATAATAGTCATAATAATAATAATTAGTACTTTCGTTTTGGAATAAAATGCTGGACCTAAAATAGTTAACTTTCAGGCAGCAGCAAGTTCCAATAACAAGACCCTATAGGCTAAAAGGCCAGCGATTTGCTATCTGATACCTCTCAGCCTGAACATTTCCAAAATCTTGTATGAAAGAAGGCAAGGCTTTTGATGGTTTGAGTAATCCGGGTTTGTTAGTCCCTCATCTTTGTCTTTTTACAGCTGAACTCCATGTAATATCAGACTTTTTTTCTTCTTCTTCTTCTTCTTCTTCTTCTTTTTTTTTTTTTTTAAAACAAGCCACTATAGTGGGAGCTGAGTTCTAGTCAAAGGGCTGGAGAGACAAATTTTGGAAGAAGCAAAGCAACAAGGATAGTAGGGGGAGACATCAGGTAACATGAATGCGGCTTATCTTTCCATAGCCATCAACAAGTTACCACCAGCTTTTATGCGCTATGCTATGCTAGGAGGGCAGAGATACAGGTTCAAACGCTCTTTGGGAGATTCTCCTTTGTTGGTAACCCAGAAGATTCCCTCAATCCTGCCAGAGTCCGAAAGCTCCCCAGCTCCAGGGTCATATTACCCCAGCGGGCATCAACATGGCAAAAAGGGCAAGTGGTGATGGAGATACGGTTCTTGCGCCCAAAGTTGGGCAGCCCTCAAGACTGCGAACAATAACAATGTTGATTGAGCACCTACTACGTGCCACGCTCTTTGCGGCCGTCTTGCACGCCCTGTCGCTGCTTCTCACTAGATCCGAGTGAGCTGGGTATGACTCTTCCCTTTATAGAGGAGGACACGGAGCCTCGGGGAGCATGAATGACTGAGTCTAGAACGCTAGCTGGCATTTGAGTCCGGGTCCATCTGACGACGCCCCTAGCTCCAGCAACCTGAAGCCCAGGGCAGCCTGGCCAGGACCCTTCGGGGCCGCCCCAGGGGGTGCGGACGTGCCCCTTCTCAGGCGGCCCTCCGTGAACCGGCTTGAGTTGGGGCGCGCGGGGAGGGGGGGGCATCGGACGCCGTCGGGGTCCGGGCTGGAGGGACCGAACGCAAGAAAGGGGCACGGGCGGAGGCTTACCGGCTCTGGGGACGCCGCTCCCCAGCACAGCGTAGCCAGGCTCAGCAGCACGAGCGACATCGCGAAGCCTGGGCTAGCCTCCAGGCGGCCGCGCTCTTAACTCGGCGCCCCGGGCCACCCCTCGGGGGCCCCGCCTCCCACAGCACCGCCCCGGCCCGACGCTCGGGGCCGAGGGCGGACCCCTCCCTGGGTGGGGAACGCAGGAGCGCCCAGGCCTGCCGGGGCTCGCCGGGATGGGCCGCGTCCCAGCACCGCGGGGCACCTGACCGGCCCAGCAGCAGCCGGCGCGGCGCTCCCGGGGCCCCGCGCACACGTGCGAGCACTGAGCCAGGTGCGCGAGTCGAACCGCCCGCCCGCCGGCCCGCGGTTCCCCTGCAGGCCGCGGAGAGCGCGCTGGACGCCGGCGCCGCCAGTTAGAGGGGAGCGGGGCCCGGGGCCGGTTCGCTGCCTCCCGCTCCGCCGCAGCCCCCCGTTCCGGCCGCCGAGGGTAAGTAGCGGGGGACATGCCCCGACCCTCCGACCCGCCGGCCGCCCGCCCTCTGGCCTGACCGCAGTCCGGGAGCCCCGGGCGGCCTCGGTCCGGGGAGCGGGGGAGTTGGGAAGAGCCGGGCTGGCCGCCGAGGCTGGAGCCCCACTTTACGCAGAGGCCCAGCCCCCGAAACCAAAGGGCTGGCGCGGGGGACGCGGGCATCCGAAGCCTCGTGGAGTTCTTTGGAGAACTAGTTCTTCGCAGGAACTAAGTTGTATGTTGTTCGGGTGATCGAAATCCCCCCTCCCCAACCCCCAGCTTCTCTGGTGTGTGTTTATTTGCACAAAACGAGGTCTGACACGAACTCTTGGGTCTCGGAAGGCGGAAGCCGGGGCTGCCGTGGGCTTGCAGCCGCGCCGCCGCGCGGGTTTCACTGCGCCCAGGAGTCTCTGCGCCGCCTTAAATGCAAATCCCGGGCCCGCCCTCAGATTCCGAGGGGACCCCTGGGTTCCACTGGGCTCTGGCCCACGTAGTTTTGACGCCAGCTGGCTGCTGAAATCATCCTTTGAGACACAGTGATGTGAGGACAGGTTAACAAAAATTAGGCTGCCAGTGGATCGCAGAGCTCGAAACTCCGCTGCTTCGGTCCCCTCTGCTTGCAAAGGACAAGGTTAAGGGGACCCACTCAAGGCCACTTGAACTTGCAGGCCTTGTTAGCGCCATTCTACAGATGAAGAGACCAAGGCCTAGGGAGGGCAGTGAGACTTCTGGAGGGAGCTGTCAGCTGGCGAGAGATTGACTTTGTCAAACAGCTGTTTTTTGTTTCTCTTTGCTGCGGTCCTACTGTGTGCCAAGCCTGGCTCACCTGTGGGGTTCCGATTTGGGCCTGTGTGGACTGGACCCAGCCTCAAGGTCACCTGAGGCTCTGGCCTGCGTCCGTGTGGGGCTCCAGGTGATGTCTCTAGAGGACGGGTCTAATTCCTGACCAGGGAGAGGGGCTCAGGTGAGGCCGTTGGCTCATCCTTGCCTGGGGGCTGCCTCACCTTCGGCCCCTTACTCAACCTCTCCGAATTGCTTTGAGCCCTGTGGTTCGTGAGACCATTTCCAGCCCCGATAATTATCTGTCTTCTCAGCAAACACCAGTAGGGTGCCAGTCCTGGGGTGCAAAGGTGAATGACACACAGTTGCTGGCAGATGGGCACTCTCGGGCCAAGAATGAATGAGATGAGTGCACGTTCAAGGGCATGTATTCCCGCCCTGCCGTGAAATTGCTGTTGGAGACCGCCTCACAGGCCAGGTGGAGATCCTGAACTTTGTCCCGTGGTGCCAAGGAGCGACAGCAGAGTTTTAGGTGGGGGGTACAGTTTTAAGCCTTATAAAGGCCACCTGGGTGGCTGTGCAGGGCAGTGGGAGGCCTGCCCCTCCCAAGACCAGCAAGAAGGTACGTATTCCCTTGGTGAACAGCTGAGTGTCATGGGCCAGGCTCTGAGCTGCGCCGGCTGTATACAGCTGTGTGCCCCAGCAAGCCTTGCTGTGGGAGCGCAAGGCTGAGTGCGAGGGTTTCAGGGACAAGCAGGGTTACAGAGATGAAACCAGGAGGTAGGGTTTATGAGTCAGACGTATATGGGGGGGCAAATCCAGGGGTGAGGGAGCAGCCCCCCTGGATCAAATGGTCAGGGTTGGCCTGACTTACATCACTGGCCATCGGGTGGCTTTGGCAAGAAGGGGAGAAAGTGGGTTCAGAGATGGGAGTGGAGTTGGGGTGGTTTTAAGAAAAGAAGAGGTGGGGGTACCTTGTACAGGGGAAGGAGCTGGTGGCTGAAGGCGGGGAGGTGAGTTTGGTGTGGAGGTCACTGAGCATGGGGTGGAGGGGCTGGATGGAGGGGCCCTGGGGGAGAAGGTCTGGGGCACGGTGCCAACACCGCCCTGACTCTCTGGGGCTCCCAGATGGTGTGGATGCCCACAGCCGGCTCTGCACACAGGACTGCGAGGTGAGGTGTGGAGAGGAAGGCCCCGCAGCCACAGCTGGTGTTCCCTGTGGGCAAGCGAGCTATGGCTGCCTGTTTTCTTGGGCGGGGGCCGGGGGTCCACACTGGCTTGGAAGGTCATTCCAAAAAGTGTCCTTGTGGATCAAGCATGGAGCCTTTGAGGGCCCTGCTGAAAGGGACACCATTTCTTTGGCTACACAGGTCCAATAACGCTGTGGCTTTATTTTATTTTATTTTTATTTATTTATTTGACAGAGAGATAGCGAGAGAGGGAACACAAGCAGGGGGAGTGGGAAAGGGAGAAGCAGGCTTCCGGCTGAGCAAGAAGCCTGAGGCGGGGCTTGATCCCAGAACCCTGGGATCCTGACCTGAGCGGAAGGCAGACGCTTAACGACTGAGCCACCCAGGTGCCCCACGTGAGGGTTTTATAAACCGAGGCAGGGCCACTGAATCCCCAGTGGTCTCCATGTCCCCTTTCTCTCTGTGACCTGTGGCAAGTCACTGCTCTCCCCAGAGCCTCAGTTTCCTTTCCTGTACCGAAGTGCCGTCCGCTGGAGAGGTGAGCCAAGCCTGGGAGGGAAGGAACCTTGCAGGTCCTCGGGCCCGGGCCCTGCAGCCAGGAATTCTGCCTGTTTTGGGTTTGTCAAAGGGCCTCAGTTCAGGGGATTTAGGAGGCCCCGTGGATGCACCCCTTCCCCCCAGGTGGTGCTTACGAACCTGGCTACCCAGGAGAGCCGCTCTGGGCTTCTTCCTCTTTCGCCTCTTCCTCCTCCTCTGGCCGACTGATGGTCAGGGCCCCTCCCGGAGCCCGCAAGACGGCCGCTCGTGCATGGGGGTCCTGACCCCAGACTCCCTGGGTCAGGCTCTGGGCTGCCAGGGCTTGCCTGGCTGTGCTGCGCACCAGCTGCTGCCCATGGAGCCCCAGTTTCCCTGTCTGTGACCTGGGGCGGACACATCTCCTCTCCGGGCCGGGCAGGGCTGTTGGAGACTCTGAGGAGATAGGAAGAAAGTTGAAGGGTCTCAAGATGCCGTGTAAATTTGGGGTCAGGGAAGGCAGGACAAAAAACCACATTAGTGCCTCTGGGACCCAAGTAAGGGACTTCCTCTGGACCCAAGGGCCCTAACAGCCTCAGGTCCTGTCACCTCTGTCAGGCCTTTGTTTTCTCAGCCTCATCCATCCCTGCAAGAACAAGGCCGTTGAGGTTGTTGACATGCCCCGTGGCCCGCCTCCGCCCAGATGGAATTTTCCACTGTGCTCCTTTTGCAAATATTAATCAAGGCCCCGGCCAGTCAACAGTGGACTCATTGTCTCGTGAAGAGCAAGCAGTTTCTGGCAGCTTCCCAGGGCCTCGGCGGCCCACCTGAGCTGGGACCTGTGGCCGTTGGGCGCACCCCTGCCCTCGGTAGCCCTCCGACCCCTCTGCTCCGGCTGGTTGAGCTTTGCAGGGTCAAAGGCTGCTTTGAGTCAACGGGAAGCCACACGGAAGGCCCGCACCGCACCCCACTGTTCCCCACAGGGCCACACAGCGGAGATGACCTGCTCTGCTGCTATGAGGAGGGGCGGGCCCAGAACAGTGCACTAGGACTTGGTCCTGTCCCAGGAGGAAGGCCCGTGAGATCCCGGCCCATGTGCACCTGCACGGTGTTGGCCTGTGTTGTCACACGGCAGCCTGAAGCCGGTCGGGACACGGGGGCAGGGACCGCTGTTCTGCCCAAGCCCCATCTGTCCACGGGGTGCTCTCGGGAGGTTTACTGGAGACTCCGGGTGCACAGAGCAGGGTTGATGATCTATGTTTTGACCGGTGATACGTGAATTGATCTATTATCAGTGGTATTATTATTGGCCCTGGTGGCACCTGATGGAGGAGGAAGCAGGGCGAGTGGTGCTATGTGGGGAGCGGGGCGAGGACCGGACCCTGGCCACACTGGGGTTGTGACAAAGTCGCCGTGGGCTTTGGTTTGGCCTTTTTCATTTTTTGAAGGGTGTTTTTTGGCTCTTACTAACTTTTGCTCTCCCAGCAACCCTAAGAAAGACGTGGCTCTGTTCCCATTGTATAGATGGGAAAACTGAGATCCAGAGGGGCTAAATAAGCGACATGCGGTTACCGCTTTGGGGCTGGAACCCAAGGACCTTGGCCAGCAGCTCCTTTCCTTTTCAGAAAGCCCATCATTATACGAGGGGACCCCACAGACAAAGCCACTGTGTGAAATTGCCGTAGGTTTCTCAACTCTGACTTCCGATTCTGTGCTTATCTTCCCCAGACCATCGGCAGCAGCGTGTGAGCCGGCTCTCCTGCATCCGGTCATATCTGGGTGGGAGGTGGGTTTCAGACGCCATAACCGTGTCAGTGGGACACCGGGCCAGTGTCCCATCCGACAAGCAGAGATTTTCTTACCCTCCTCAAAAATTCAGCCGGTGTTCACGTTCCCAGGATCTAAGTAAGATCATGAGTTAGTCTTGAGATTTCTTCGCTCCTCTCCCCTAGTTTCATTTAGTTTTCACTGGAATCTGTTCTTGAAGAGATGTATGGCATTCCCCTGACCGGGTTTCTAGGTGGCCTTTTTGATGCTGCTCTGACTTTCTTCTGAGTTGGTGGGTGGATCCAGAAATGTGAGCAGATTCAGGTTTGAGTGTTTAGGCAAGGGGATTTCGTCGGATCGGATGGGGGACCCCCCCCAGATGTGGGGTGACTGCTGTCACCTCCTGGCATCTGAGGGCACAGAACCAGGTGTGAAGGCGGTACCTCCAGGGACAGTGCCTCTTTTGGGGCACTAAAGGCCTCCACGGTCACTAGGAGCCGAGCTTTGTGCTCGGGTCTGCTCAGGCTGTGTCTACACGGTCACTGTTTAAAAGCTTAACAGGTCCTTTGCTGTGGCTGGGCCCATTCTTTCACTCTGCCATCCCCTCTTGGTAGACGGTTAGGTTTTTGTTTTTGTTTTTTAAAGATTTTTTTTTAATTTATTAATTTGACAGACAGAGATCAGAGGCAGGCAGAGGGGCAGGCAGAGAGAGAGGGGGAAGCAGGCTCCCTGCTGAGCAGAAAGCCTGACGTGGGGCTCGATTCCAAGACCCTGGGATCATGACCTGACCCGAAGGCAGAGGCTTTAACCCACTGAGCCACCCAGGCGCCCTGACAGTTAGGTTTTATCATTGCTTGCTGGCGGCGGAAACCGCTCGGGTCGGACCTCTTCTGCTTGCCTTTTTGTAGTCGTGAAGACTTCTCTTCTGGTTCAATTCCAAGAAGTGAGATTGTGGAGATGAAAGGCGGCCCTTTAAAGCCCAGATGTGTCCATTCCCTCCCGGAAAGGTTTGCGCACTCCGTACCTGTGCCCAAAGCAGATTCACTGTCATTGGCCTTGCCCCGGTGGAGCTTCTCGAAGGCCGGAGTAGCCTGGGACTGCTTGCTCCCTCCCCAGAATGGTCATCTCTTCCTGGGTTACCAATGAAAACCAGGACTTCGGTGGCCCAAAGAGCCTGGTCCTGGCCCAGTACACCGCACAGGCCAGAGGCTGGAATGGACATACACACACGCGCGCGCACGCGCGCACACACACACACACGTGCATGTTAGGAAATTGTGAAGAACCCGTTAGAAGTGTTGTTTCAGAAAGTTTGGTTGGTTCTCCAGCCATGTGACTTTGGAGGTAGACTGTGTCCCCAGTGTGGGCACTCCTGAGGTGCCAGGTAAGCATTTTACTCTGGGCACACTTGTGTGGCAGTTTGGCGCCACCAGAATTATCAAACTTGCTGGACAGTTGGTCACAAGCTCAAAATTACACGGAAATCTGTTGTTTTACAAGAAATTCTGACGGTGAAATTTGGCAAGTTACTCAACACACACAGCCACCGGCTGGTTTTAGAACTTGAAATGAGAGTCGTTAGTTGGCATCAAGTACGACGGTGATGAAGGTTTCTAGTGAGACTTCAAGGGGGGCTGGCTCCTGCATTCACTGCCCCCCTCACCGAGTGTCGTCTCTGCGCTCGGCCCGTCTGCTGTGGCCATCACGGGCTGGGGGTGGGGGCCTGAACCGACCAGGACCTCACTTCGCCGGCAGAAGTGCCACAGGGCCAGCCCCAGGCTGACGGGCCCAATGGAGGGGCTGGCTCGGTGTGACCGCCCTGTGCCCCGGGTCTTCTCCGCTGGACTGGGAGGCAGAACAGATGGAAGTCTCCGCTTGCCCTTTCCTCTCCTGCTCGGAGCCCAGGACTGGACAGGGAGGGCCCTAAACAGAGCCAGGGTTTTGTCCCGGGAAACAGGCGGGTCAGGGGTGTAGGCCCCCAGACTCAGAAGGAAGCCTTAGATGCCACCAACCTGTGGTAGGACTCCACACCCACCCCCCAGTGTGCGCACACACACACACACACACACACACACACTCTCTCTCTCTCTCTCTCTCTCTCTCTCTCCCTGCTTCCTCAAATGGACACACGTGCTATCCTGGCTTTCTCTGGTTCCTTACCTCCACCGCACCCCTCACTCTCCACATGGCCAATACCAGGGAGCCCCCCCACCCCGCCCCAGGTAGCAAACAAAGTAGGACGGGCTACTTCCCTGTGACTGCTGCCCCTTGTTGGTCCGTCTGTTCACCCACTTGGTCTGGAAGAAGCCTGAGGGCACTGTACTAGGGATGAGGGGGTCCCTGTCACTAAGGAGCTCCCTTTGGGTAGTGAGCCCTCCCTCTGCAACTCCATTCCCACCACCCCCTTATTCTCTTGCACACAATGAGTGTGTTGGAGGACCTGTCACTTTCCAACACTGTGAGCCAGGAGCTGTGCCCCCAGCCCTGCCCTGCCCTCTGAGGGAAGGGAGCCAGCCCCCTCAGATGGGTCTCAGGAACAGGGACATGTTGCTCTAGGGTAGGAGCGGCCTAGGGCCTGGGCACCGAGCCTGTCTGCCCGCAGAAGAGAGGAAAGCCCAGCCCGCCCCATCCCTGGCCATGGGGCAGACAGCTGGACCACGTGCATCCTGAGAAGGGGAAGTGAGAGTGCATTGCCCTTTCCTGTCCCCATTATTCAGCGAAGTCTGGGCCAGGGATTCTTGGAGGAGGCGGGGGTGGGAGGCAGAGGTGCCCAAGGGACTTTCCCGATTTCAACAGAGGTGGGGACCAGATAGGTCCCAGTTCAGTCTGCCCCTGCCCAGAGGCCGGAGACATGTGTGCTGACTTGAAGGTCAGACCCAGAGCTTTGAGAGCAGTGAAAGGTGCCTCCGTGGGGGAGCCCATGGAGGGGGAGTTGGAGGCAGAGCTGTGGTAGGAGATGAGGTTTGGAGTGACAGGGGTCCAGGAGAGTAAGTGACCTGCTGTCACCCCATGAATAAGGGCCCTGTCTTCACTTCTCCACAGTAGGCTCAGTGCCTCCTGGTAAAGGCACCGCATTGCTTCCTAATCCTGTCGACCTCTGTTCTCACGTATTTCCAGCCTTCAGTGGAGCTGTGGCCTGGATCAAGACTCGGAGCGAGGCAGGGGCCAGGGAGGACCCTGGGGCAGGATCCTGGACTTCTTTATACCTTCCTCAGTCACAGGTTTGCATCTCTCAGCAACACCCAGAATTGTACTGCATGTGATACGGGAGAGTTTTTTGCAGTTTCTTTTTTTTTAATTTATTATGGCAAAATATACATAACACAAAAATGACCGGTGGAACCATTTGTAAGTGTATATAGTTCGGTGAAATTAAGTACATTAATGCTGTGCCACCATCACTGCTGTCCATTCCCAGAATGTTCCAGCACCTCAAACAGAGGTTCTGTACCCGCCAAACAGTACGGGCTTTGCTCTAATTATGGTGCTTCGCAGATTCGGTTCTCAAAAATGGAAGCTTGCGGCAACCCCCCGGCAGGCGACGTCTTTTGATGCCCTTTTTCCAACAGCATCTGCTCGCCACATGTCTCTGTGTCACTGTTGGCTAATTCCTGCCCGATTCCCAATTCCCATGTCCCTTACGGCGATCTGTGGCCCGGGCTCTCCGATGTGCTGTTGTCTTCGTCTCGGACTACCGGGAGCCGCGCTGGGAGGCGGTGAACTCCACCCATGAACGTGGTGTGGCCTGACCGCCCCAGTGGCCCGCCGTTTCCCTTCTCCCACGCTCTCCTCGGCTCTTCCCATTCCTTGAGACAAACACTAGGGAACTCAGGCCCATTCATAACCCCCCAGTGGCCTCTGAAAGCAAGAGATCCACGTCTCTCCTCAGTTTAAATCAAAAGCCAGGAAGGATGGAGCTCAGCGAGGAAGGCCTACTGCAAGCTGAGACGGCCCGGCAGCTAGGCCCGTGAGCCAAACTGCCAGCCACGTTGTGAGCGCAGAGGAAGTCCTTGAGGGAGATTAAAAGTGCTCCTTCGGGGTGCCTGGGTGGCTCAGTGGGTTAAAGCCTCTGCTTTCGGCTCAGGTCATGGTCCCGGGTCCTGGGATCGAGTCCCGTGTCGGGCTCTCTGCTCATCCGGGAACCTGCTTCCTCTCCCTCTGCCTGCCTCTCTGCCTGCTTCTGATCTCTGTCAAGTAAATAAATCAAATCTTTTTAAAAAACCATATATTAGAAGTGCTTCTTCGGTGAACGCGCGAGTGCTAAGAAAGCGACACAGCCTTCTCGCTGCGATGGAGAAGGTCTGAGGGGCCTGGAGGGGAGATCAAAGCAGCCACCACATTCCCGTAAGCCAAAGCCCAAGGCAGAGCAAGGCCCACACACTCTTCCGTTCTGTGGAGGCTGAGCCGGGCGGGCAGGCTGCAGGAGAACGGTCTGAAGCTCGCCCACGTGGGTTCACGAGGCAGAAGGGAAGAACATGAAAGTACAAGAAGCAGCAGTGCTGACGGAGAAGCAGCAGCAAATTATCCGGAAGGTCCAGCTCAGCTAATTCACGAAGGCAGCGACACCCAACAACAGGGTTTCAGCGTAGATGTCACAGCCTCCTTTTGGGAGAAGATGCCATCTAGGGCTTTCATGGCTGGAGAAGAGAAGTCAAGGCCTGGCTTCTAAGCTTCTAAGCTGACTCTCTTTTTAGTGGTGAATGTACCTGGCACTCGAAGGTGAAGCTGATGCTCATTTTCCCTTTGGAAAGTCCCAGGGTCCTGAAGAATAATGCTTGTCTGTGCTCTGGAAGGAAACAGCAAAACCTGGATGTCCGCTTCTCTGTTTATGACATGGTTTACTGAATATTTTAAGCCCACGATTGAGACCCTAGTGCTCAGAAAAAGAAAATTCTTTTCAAAACATGGCTGCTCACTGACAAAGTGCCCAGTCACCCGGGAGTTCTCATGGAGACACACACCAAGATTCACGTCATTTTGCTGTCCACTAACACGACGTCGATTCTTCAGCCCCTGGTTCGTGGAGCAATTTCAACGGTTGAGTCTTATTATTTAAGAACTATGTTTCCTAAGTCGGAAGCTGCGAGAGACCATGATTCCCCTGATGGATCTGGCAAAGTCAAGTAAAAAGTCCTCTGGAAAGAATTCACCGTCTAGACGCCGTGAAGAACATGTGTGATGGGTGAGAGGAGGTCAGAATATCAGCTGTTGAGTAGGAGTTTGAAGCAGCGGATTCCTGCCCTCACGGAAGACTTTGAGGGCCTCGAGACTTCTGTGGAGGAAGTAACTTGAGATGTAGTGGAAACAGCAGGAGAACCAGAGTTAGAAGTGGAGCCTGGAGGTGGCACAGCATCGCTGCCCTCTCACGACTAAACTTGAACAGATGAGGGTTGCCTGGGTGGCTCAGTGGGTTAAGCCTCTGCCTTTGGCTCAGGTCATGATCTCAGGGTCCTGGGATCGAGCCTCACATCGGGTTCCCTGCTCAGCGGGGAGCCTGCTTCTCCCTCTCCCTCTGCTTTTGTTCCTTCTCTTGCTGTGTCTCTCTCTGTCAAACAAAACAAAACAAAACAAAAAACACCTTGAATGGATGAGGAGTTGCCTCTCAGGGGTGAGCAAAGAAAGTGGTTTCTTGAGCTGGAATCCCTTCCAGGTGAGGGTGCCATGATGGTTTTTGAAATGACAACAAAGGACGTAGAATATCACGTACACTTAGTTGATAAGCAGCAGTGGGGTGTGAGAAGATTGACTCCAGTTTTCAGAGAGGTTCTGCTGTGGGTGAAATGCCACCAGACGCGTCGCATGCTATGGGGAAACCATTTGTGAAAGCGAGAGTCACTCAGTGCGGCAAACTTCTCTCTTGTCCTACTTAAGAAATCGCCTCAGCCACCCCTCAAGGTGGTTCCTTGAGGAACCACCGCCCTGAGCGGTCAGCAGCCGTCCATGTGGAGGCAGGGCCCTCCACCAGCCCAGAGAGGATGACTCTCCATAAACTCAGATGACGGTTAGCATTTTTCAGTTAAAAAAATATTTTTAAATTAAGGTGTATACATTGGTTTTTTTAAAAGCATAATGCTATTACATACTTCACAGACTATAATACAGGGTGAACAGCACTTTTTTTTTTTTAAGATTTTATTTATTTATTTGACAGAGAGAGACACAGTGAAAGAGGGAACATAAGCAGGGGGAGTGGGAGAGGGAGTAGCAGGCTTCCCACTGAGCAGAGAGCCTGATGCGGGGCTCGATCCCAGGACCCTGAGATCACGACCTGAGCCGAAGGCAGAGGTTTAACTACTGAGCCACCCAGTCACCCTGAACAGCACTTTAACACGCACTGGGAAACCGAAAGCTTCATTTGACTCACTTTATTGTGAAATTTGCTTTATTGTGTCGACCTGGAACCAAACCTGCCGTATCTGAGAGGCATGCCTGTGACTCGCCATTTCTTCCCTCCCAACCTCTGGTCACCTCGAATCTCCTTTCTCTCTCTTTGAATTTCTCTCGTATAAGCGGAACCACACAGCAGCCGTCTTTTTATGACTGACTGATTTCACTTCACATAGGGTTTTCAAGATTCATCCATGTTGGGGCTCCTGGTCAGCTCTGTTGGTTAAGTAACTGCCCCCTCAGCTCAGGTCATGATCCTAGAATCTCAGGATCGAGTCCCACGTCCGGCTCCCTGCTCAGCTCGGGGAGTCCGCTTCTCTCTCTGCCCCTCCCCTCTCTTGTGTACACGCTCTCCCAAATCAATAAATAAAATCTTAAAAAAGAGATTCGTCCATGTCATAGCATGTATTAGGATCCTGTTCCTATTGAAGGCTGAGTAATACTCCGTTTCACGGATCTCCCGCACCTTGTTCCTTCAGTTACCTCTTGGCTGCCGCTTGCCTTGTTCCTTCCTTTCTGCTGTTGTGAATGATTCTGCTGGAAACACTGCAGTGCAAGTGCACACACAGATTTTATGGACAGAATATGGAATATCGCCAATATCTGAGACCCTGCTGTCAGTTCTTTTGGGTGTATATCTGGAAGTGGAACTGCCAGACCGTATGGTAATTCTATGTTTAACTTTTTGAGGAACTGTCAAACTAGTTTTTTGGTTTTTTTTGTTTTTGTTTTTCCGCAGTGACTGTACCATTTTACGCTTCAGCCAACAGCGCCCAGGAGTTCAAATTTCTCTATATCCTTGTCAACGCTCATTCTTTTCCTTTCTTTAAATTTTAGTTCAGACATCCTAATTCTAAGTGTATTTATATTTTCTATTTTTTTATAACTCAGTTCGGGGAGATGCTGTATTTCTGGGAGTTGGTTTAGAATTTTCAGCTAGGTTATCTAATTTGTTGGCATAGTTATTCCTAGTGCTCTTATGGTCCTTTTTATTTCTGTAAAACAATAGCCATGTTCCTGCTTCCATTGCTGATTTTACTAATTGGAGTCTTCTCTCTTTTTTTCTTATCCAGTCGACTTAAAGGCTTGTCCTTTGTTATTTTGTTTCATTAGTTTGAAGAACAACTTTTGGCTTGATTTTCTCTATTGTTTTTTCGTTCCTTATTTAATTGATCTCTGTTCTAATCTATTATTTCCTTCCTTCTGATAACTTTGGGCTTACTTTGCTTTTCTTTTTCTAGTACCTTAAGACGTAAAGTTAGGGTTTTTTGGGTTTTCTTTTTTTGAGAACTTAATTCTTTTTTAACATATGCATTTGCAACTAAAAATTTCCCTCTTCGTGCTGCTTTTGTTCGATCTCATAAGTTTCCATGTGTTGTTTTCCTCATTGGTCTCTAATATCCCTCGCGATTTCTTCTTCGACAAATTGGTTGTTTTAAGAGGGTTGTTCAATTTCTACATATTTGTGAATTTTCTAGTTTTCCTTTGGATGTTGATTTCTATTTTCATTCCATTATGATGAGAAAAGATACTTTGTGTGATTTCAGTCTCTTTAAATTTTTAAGTTTTGTGGCCTATTATATGTCCTGGAAGAAGGTTCCATGAGTACTTGAGAAGAACGTCTGACCTGCCGTTGTTCGGTGGAGTGTCCTAGGTCCAGTGGGGTTGTAGCGTTAATCAAGTCAGCCACTGCCTGTTGATCTATCTGGGTATCCTGTCCGTCACTGACATCCGAGTACAGAAATTGCCCCTTACTATGGTAGAATTGTCTATTATTCCCTTCAGATCCGTTAGCGTTTGCTTCAGAATTTTGGGGCTCTGGTATTAGGTACACGTATGAATTACACATTTTAAAACCGTATTTATAGGGGCGCCTGGGTGGCTCAGTGGGTTAAGCCTCTGCCTTCGGCTTAGGTCATGATCTCAGGGTCCTGGGATCAAGCCCCACATGGGGCTCTCTGCTCAGCAGGGAGCCTGCTTCCCCCCACCCCCTTCTCTGCCTGCCTCTCTGCCTATTTGTGATTTCTCTCTCTCTCTGGCAAATAAATAAATAAAATCTTAAAAAAAAAAAAAAACCTGTATTTATATAAAGGTTTTCTTTAGGTCCTACTGTGCATAGTTTGCTTTTTATAGTTGAATATATTTCCAAGATTCATTTGTGTTGATGTGAGTTTCTGGGTCCCTTCATCTTCACTGTTCTATGGCATTTCTTTGTATGACCCTCCTACAACTTTCTGTGGCCTTGATATTTCCACATACATGTGGGAGTCAGCATATCAATTTCTAGAAAAAAAAATCCCGATATTTGATTGGCATTACATCTTATCTATAAATCAGTTTCGAGAGTATTGACATCAGAGCAACGTTAGGTCTTCCTGTTCATGCTGTCTCTTTCTGGTTATTTAGGTTATCTTTACTTTTTATCAGCCGTGTTGTAGTTTTTATTGTGTAAGTCTTGCACGTATTTTGTTATATCTGCTCCTAAGTATTTCATATTTCTTGGTGCTCTTGTAAATGGTATTGTTTTGTTTTGTTGTTACCCCACGGGCTCAACCGTACCCTACCTCCACCCAGAATGTGTTAGAAATTGGAGACTGAGGACACCACACATATATCAAGTAGCTCTCTGAAAAGCCTTATTTTTCCATAATGGGATTTTCTGGGGGAGAGCAGTGCAGACAAACCCAAGTTGGTCTGCGATAGCCTGAGTGAAGGGAAGGCTGGATGGCTCTGGTTTTTACTGTGGTGTGGGTGTGGAACCAAGGTGGGCTGGAGTTGCCAGATTTGAAAGGCCCCCTCCCTGCCCCAAAGCACAGGAATGGTGGGGCTTTCTTACTGACTTGCTCAGATACAGGGAAAGGGAGAGGCATGGAGCTTAAAGCTATTAGTGATCAAGCATCAAAAATAAACTCAGTCTTTATTACACTTTTCACATGTAAAAAATTTTATTTATTTATTTAAAAATATTTTTATTTATTTATTTGACAGAGAGAGAGAGAGGGAACACAAGCAGGGGAAGCGGGAGAGGGAGAAGCAGGCTTCCCGCCAAGCAGGGAGCCTGATGTGGGGCTCGATCCCAGGACCCTGGGATCGTGACCTGAGCCGAAGGCAGACGCTTAATGACTGAGTCACCCAGGCGCCCCCACTTTTTACATTTAAACTGCCAGTCGTTAATAGTATATAAAAATACAGTTGCTTTTGTATGTTGACCTTGTATCCTGTGACCTTGCTAAATTCACTTATTAATTCCAGTCGCCTTTGTAAATTTCTTGGGGATTTCTATGTAGATGAGCATGTTATTTGTAAAAAAGGACATTTCTAATTCTTTCTAATCTGTATGCCTTTTACTTTTATAGTAGTTAATTAACCTTAAAATGCTAGTTAGAGGGTGCCTGGGTGGCTCAGTGGGTTAAAGCCTCTGCCTTCGGCTCAGGTCATGATCTCAGGGTCCTGGGATCGAGCTCCACATCGGGCTCTCTGCTCAGCGGGGAGCCTGCTTCCCTTCCTCTCTCTCTGCCTGCCTCTCTGCCTACTTGTGATCTCTGTCTGTCAAATAAATAAATAAAATCTTTTTTAAAAAGTGCTGGTTAGAACCTTCACACAGTGTTGAACAAGTGGTGAGAGTGAATATCCTTGCCTTGTTCCTGATCTCAGGGGGAAAGCTTTTGGCCTTTCGCTGTTTAGTACAAAGCTAGCAGTAGGTATCTCACAGATGTTCCTTATCAGGAAGTTCTCTTTCATTCCTTGAGTACACAGAGACTTTATGGATGGAATATGGAATATCGCCAAACACTTTCTGCAATAAGATGATCACATGGTTTTTCTCTTTTGGTTTCTTAATATGATGGAATACATTGATTAATTTTCTCCTGTTGAGCCAACTTCACATCACTGGGTTAAACTCTGGGTGGTTACGGTGTATGTTGATGGACTTGATTTGCTGAAATTTTGTTAAGGATGTTTGCATCTCTGTTCATGATGGATGTTGGTCTGTCGTCTTCTTGTGACGTGTTTGGGTTTGGTAACAGGTTAATGCTGGTGTTCTAAAAATAATTGGGAGACGGTTCTCTATTCTTCTGTTTTCTATAGAATTGGTATTATTCCATCTTGGCTGTTTCTTAGATTTTACCAATGAAGTCTAAAGTTTTCTCTGTGAGAAGAGTTTAGATAATGTATTCAGTCTCTAATAGATATGTATAGCTATTGAGGTAACATAGTTCTTGAGTCAGCTCTGAGAATCTGTTGTTCAGTTATCACATTTTTTTTGGCACAAAATTTCCACGTTATCCTTATATTGTCTTTTAGTTGTCTGTAGAATAGGTAGCAAGTGATTCCTCCTCTGTCATTGCCAATGTTGGTAATTTGTGTCACTTCTCTTTTCTTTGGGCAGAGGTTTATTATCTTACTGTTTTAAAGAACCAAATTTTGGGTTTATTTATTTTTTTTTACTTTTAAACATGTTTTCTTTTTCTTTAAAGATTTTATTTATTTGACAGACAGAGATGACAAGTAGGCAGAGAAGAGGCAGGCAGAAAGAGAGGTGGGGGGGGGAGTAGGCTCCCTGCTGAGCAGGGGCTTGATCCCAGGACCCCGGGGTCATGACCTGAGCTGAAGGCAGAGGCTTTAACCCACTGAGTCAACCAGATGCCCCTACTTTTAAACATGTTTTTAATCTTATTTCTGTTATTTATTTCTATGATGACTGGGGGATTGATTTTCTTTCTGATATTTTTTAAAGGTAAAAGTATAGGTCATAAATTTGAGCTCTGACTTTCCTAATATAAGCATTGTAATGCCATATATTTTGTCAAAGCTCGGCTTCCCCTGAATTCCACTCATTTTGGTCTCTTGTGTTTTCATTTTCATTCAGGGCAAAATTTTAATTTTTCTTGTGATGTCTTCTTTGACTCATGAGTTATGTAGAAGTGTATCGCTTAATTTCTTACGGATTTTTCAGATACAGATTTTTTATTTATTTCTAAATCAGTGTTTTTGTTTTGTTCTGTTTTGTTTTTGTGGACAGAGAACACACTTTGTATCACTTCCGCCTTTTACATTTGTTGAGAGTTTTATCATGGCCCAGAATCAGGTCTCCCTTAGTGAGGTATATTTGGAAAGAACATGTGTTCTGCTATTGTTTGGTGTTCAATAATAAGTGTTGATTAGATCAATTTGTACCTAATGTTAATTTTTCTGTATTCTTACTGATTTTTTTGCCTGGGTTTATCTCTTATTGAGAATAGGGAGTGTTGAAGTCTCCAAATGTGATTATTTATTCATTTCTCCTTTCAGTTCTATCAATTTGTGCTTCATGATTTTGAAGCTCTATTAGGCACATATTTAGAATTATTTTGTCTTTATGACAAATTGGCCCCTTTATCATCTTGAAATGTCTTTTTAACCTTGGTAATATTCTCGGTACTGAAGTCTACATTGTCTGATATTGATGTAGTCATGCTAATTCTTTTTTTTGTATACTTTTTAAAAAATATTTTATTTATTTATTTGACAGAGATCACAAGTAGGCAGAAAGGCAGGCAGAGAGAAAGGGGGAAGCAGGCTCCCTGCTGAGCAGAGAGCCCAATTCAGGGCTCGATCCATGGATCCTGAGATCATGACCTGAGCCGACCCACTGAGCCACCCAGGTGCCCTTTGTATACTGTTTTGATATGCTTTTTATGTGGTGCATCTTTTTTTTCCATTTTTTATTATGTCTGTATATTGAAAGTAGTTTTTTGGTGCAGAGAGCATATATTTGAGTTTTCCTCTTTTTATTTTCTTTTATAATCTCTTTTGATTATTTTACAATATTTTATCTCCACTGTTGTCTTATTAGCTGCAATTATTGTCTGATTTATTTAGTTTTTAATGATTGTGGTAAGGTTTACAGTTACATCTTTCACTTACCACAGTACACCTTCAACAAATGTTGTGCCACTTTGTGTATGGTATAAATACCTTATGAAAATATTCTACTCTTGGTGTTGTTATTGTTATGTACATTTTATTTTTTTAAAAGATTTTATTCACCTATTTGACAGAGATCACAAGTAGGCAGAGAGGCAGGCAGAGAGAGAAGGGGAAGCAGGCTCCCTGCTGAGCAGAGAGCCCAATGTGAGGCTCAATCCCAGGACCCCGGGATCATAACCCGAGCTGAAGGCAGAGGCTTAACCCACTGAGCCACCTAGGCACCCCTGTTATGTACATTTTACTGTCACATATATTATAAATCCTATTGTATATTTTACTATTTTAGCTTTAGACAGTCAATTATATTCCGAAGAGATTAAAAATAAGGGGAGTCTGGATTTCACTTCTTTTTTTCTTTGTTCATTTGTTTTGTTTCTTAAATTCCACATATTAGTGAAATTATATGGTCCCTATCTTTCTCTGTCTTGTTTCACTTTGCATTCTACCCTCTCGATTCCTCCATGTTGTTGCCAATGGCAAGATTCCATCCTTTTTTATGGCTGAGTAATACCCCATTTTATATGTAAGAAGGGAGGTGGGTGGGGGCGTGGGTGAAAAAGATAAAGGAGATTAAGAGTACACTTATTCGTTTTAAGGGAAGTTTTTATTATAAAAATTCTTTATAACTGCCGTAAACTAGATTCTTAGTAGGATTACATTTAATTTTTAAAATTTTTTTTCTTTTTGTCAGTTTTTATTGAAATTCTCGTTAACATACAGTGTACAGGAGTTGAATGTAGGGGTTCGTCAGTTACGTGTAACACCCAGTTCTCATCATAACAAGTGCCCTCCTAAATACCCATCCCCCATCTGACCCATCCACCACACGCCTCCTTCCATCAACACTCAGTTCTCTGTCGTCCAGTGAAAGGTATAGAATTGTTGAATCATTGTACTGGACACCTAAAACTAATGTAACACTGTATGTTATGTTTGAATAAAAATATAATAATTCCTAGATTAAAAAAGACAAATGAAAACAAAGGGGGGAAAGTGTGTGTTGTATTTACCCCCTATGGTAGGCTTCACAGTTGCCTCCCATGATACCCATGTTCTAGCTCTTAGAAGCTTTTAGAAGGAGCTCGTCCTGCTGACACCTTGACTTTAACCCAGTGAAAGGGTTTCAGACTACTTTCAAACTGTCAGCCTCCAGAACTGGAGGGGAATAAATTTGTGTTGTTTTAAGCCACGAAGTTGATGGTCATTTGTTACAACAGTCATCAGAAATTCATACGCGCAGATTTTTACCATTTCCATTGCTCGCTCTCTTTCTCTCTCTCTCTTTTTTTTTTTTTTTTTTTGGAATAGATTGACATTTCTAGCTGGTGTCGTACTTCTTTTGCCTGAAGAACTTCCTTTAACGTATCTTGCAGTGCGGATCCACTGGCAAAAAATATCATCAGCTTTTGTTTCTCTGAAGATGTAATTCTCCTTCATATTTGAAAGACAGGTTCACTGGGGAGAGAGAGTTACCAGTTTACTGGATTTCTCCCCCCCCATTTCAATGCTTTAGAGTTGTCCTTCCATGATCTTCTGGATTGCATGTTTTTTGATGAGAAGTTTGTGGTCACTCTTGTCTTTTTTTCTTCTGTGTATGTTTCTTTTTTTGGCTGGCTGTCTTGATGATTTTTTCTTGGGATTTCCGCAATTTGACTATCATGTACTTAGATGTGTTTTGTTTTGTTTTTTAAATGTTGCATGGGGTGCTCTAAGCTTCTGGGATCTGTGGTGTTTTATCTTAGATTAATTTTGGAAGCATCTCAGCAATGATCTCTTTAAATATTTTTCTCCTCTGTTTTCGCTTTGCCCTTCTCTCTCTCTCTCCCTTTCTTCCTTTCACCCTGCCCCCCACCTTTTCCGTCTCCTTGTTCCTTGTATACCTCTCCCTACTGGGATTCCAATGATCTTAACTCTAGATAGTTTGAGATCATCCTGTGGCTTTTAGCTGTTCTCTCTTCTCCTCACCCTCTCTCTCTTTCTCCGCTGTATATTATTCCCATTTGGGTAAGTCCTATTAGCCTAATTTGCATTTTCACTTATTCTCTTTTCTGCTGTAACCAAATTATTCATTTCTGATCACTTTTTTTTTAAAGATTTTATTTATTTGACAGAGAGAGAGGATAAGTAGGCAGAGCAGTAACCACAGGGACGGAAGAAGCAGGCTCCCCACTGAACAGAGAACCTGCTTCTGGTCTCCATCCCAGGACCTTGGGATCATGACCTGAGCCAAAAGCAGATGCTTAACTGATGGAGCCACCCAGGCGCCCCTCTGATCATTTTTTTTTTTTTAGCATTTCTAAGTTTCCAATTTTTGCTGCAATCACCTGTCTGCTCAACATGTTGTCCACCTTTTCAACTAAGTCTTGTAAAATGTGAAACTTGGTTATTTTGATGTCTTTGTTTGACAGTTCTGATATCTAGATCGGTCCTACCTTGGTCTGGTTCTGTCAACTACTTTATCTTTTGATAATGAGTCATTTCCTTTTCTTGTTCTTTTCTGTCTCAATATTTATTATTTTTAATTTTAGTTGTAAGTATACAATACTAGTTTCAGATTTACTGTATGTTGATTCAAGAATTAACTCATGACAGAATGCTCACGGTGGTTTTGTGTCCTCTGGTTTTCATCAACTTTCATACAAAGTTATCACAGTATTATTGACTATATTTCCTATACTGTACTTTTTCTTACGGTTTTAGATCTTACATTTAGGTCTCTGATCCATTTTGAGTTTATTTTTGGGTATGGTGTAAGAAAGTAGCCCAGTTTCATTCTTTTCAACGTGGCTGCCCCATTTTCCCAACACTATTTGTTTATTTTTAAAGATTTTATTTATTTATTTGACAGAGATCACAAGTAGGCAGAGAGGCAGACAGAGAGCGGGGGGGAAGCAAGCTCCCTGCTGAGCAGAGAGCCCAATGCGGGGCTCAATCCCAAGACCCCGGGATCATGACCTGAGCTGAAGGCAGAGGCATTAACTCACTGAGCCACCCTGGCACCCCCCCCCCCAACACTATTTATTAAAGAGACTGTCTTTTTTTGTATATTGGATATTTTTAACTCCTTTGTCATAGACAAATTGACCATAAACATGGTTTTATTTCTGGGCTCTCTATTCTGTTCCACTGATTTATGTGTTTTTGTACTGGTACCATCCTGTTCTCATTACTATGGCTTTGTAGTATAGTTTGAAATCTGGACCCATGATACCTCCAGCTTTTTGTTCTTTCTCAGTTTTGCTTTGGGTATTCAGGATCTTTTGTGGTCCCATACAAATCTGAGGATTATTTGTTCTAGTTCTGTAAAAAATGCTACTGTTACTTTGATAGGGATTGCACTAAATCTGCAGATTGCTTTGAGATGCATGAACATTTTAAGGATATTAATTCTTCAAACCCATGACCATGGTATATCTTTTTCCATTTCTCTGTGTCATCTCCAGTTTCTTTCACTGAGATCTTATAGTTCAGAGTACAGGTCTTTGAGCTCCTTGATTAAATTTATTCCTAGGTATCTTATTCTTTTTGATGCAGTTTTTTTAAAAAGATTTTATTTATTTGACAGAGAGAGATCACAAGTAGGCAGAGAGGCAGGCAGAGAGAGAGAGGAGGAAGCAGGCTCCCTGCTGAGCACAGAGCCCGATGCAGGACTCGATCCCAGGACCCTGAGATCATGACCCGAGCCGAAGGCAACGGCCCAACCCACTGAGCCACCCAGGCGCCCCGATGCAATTGTTTTCTTAATTTCTCTTTCTGCCAGTTTGTTATTAGTGTATAGAAACTGAACAGCGTTCTGTAAAGTAATTTTTGTATCCTGAAACTTTATAGAATTCATTTATCAGTTCTAATAGGGTTTCGAATTCATTTATTAGTTCTGATAGGGTGTTTTAATCTTTAGGGTTTCCTGTACGTATTATCATGCCATCTGCAAATCATGACAGTTATACTTTTTCTTTACTGATTTGGGTGCCCTTTCTTTCTTTCTTTCTTTCTTTTTTTCTTTCAATCTGAGTGCTGTGGCTAGGACTTCTGGTACTATGTTTAGTAAAAGTGGTAAGAGTGGACATCTTTTGTTTCTCATCTGAGAGGGCAAGTGTTCAGCTTTTCACCATTGATATGATGTTAGCTGTGGGTGCATCATATACAGCTATTATTATCTTAAGGTATGTTCCCTCTATACCCACTTTGAGTTTTGTTTTTTTTCATCATGAGATGTTGAGTTTTGTTAAATTTTTTTCTGCATCTTTTGAGATGATCATATGATTTTTATCCTTCCTTTTGTTAATAACGGTGTTTCAGGTTAACTGATTTGTAAATATTGAACTAGCCTTACATCCCTGGGATATATCCCACTTGATTATGGTGAATGATCCTTTTAGTATATTGTTTGCTAATATTTTGTTGAGGATTTTTGCATCTATGTTCATCAGGGATATTGGTCTATAATCTTCTTACAGTATCTTTGTCTGGTTTTGGTATCAGAGTAATGCTGGCTCCATAGAATGAATCTGGAAGCATTCCTTTCTCTTCTGTTTTTTGGAATAGTTTGAGAAGGATAGGTATTAACTCTTCTGGTTAGAATTCACCTGTGAAAATATCTGGTCCTGTACTTTTGTTTGTTGAGAGTTTTGTCATTACTGATTTGATTTCATTACTGGTAATATGTCTGTTCATACTTTTTATTTCTTCCTGAGTCAGTCTTGCAAGATTGTATGTTTCTAGGAACTTACCCACTTCTAGGTGTTTCAATTTGCTGGTGTGTGATTTTTCATAGTGGCCTCATAATCCTTTGTATTCTGTAGTGTTTGTTGAAATTTCTCTTTCATTTGTGATTTTGCTTTTTTCTTGATGAATCTGGCTAAAGGTTTATCAATTTTATCTTTTTGAAGAACCAGCTCCTAGTTTCATTGATCTTTTCTTTTCTCTCAAGGCTTTATTTTATTTATTTCTGCTCTGATATTTATTAATTCCTTCCTTCTATTGACTTTGGGCTTCTTCTTTTTCTAGTTAGATTGGTTATTTGAGGTTTTTTTGTTTCTTGAGGTAGGACTGTATTGCTATGAACTTCCCTCTTAGAACTGCTTTTGCTAAGCCCCAAAGATTTTGAACCATTGTGTGTCCATTTTCATTCGTCTCTGGGTTTTTTTTTTTTTTTTAATTTCCTCTTTTATTTCTTCATTGACCTATTGGTTGTTTAGTAGCCTGTTGTTTAGTCTCGATGGTTGTCTTTCTACCAGACAAGGAAAAAAATCTTTTAAAGATTTATTTATTTATTTATTTATTTATTTATTTGAGAGAGAAAGAGCATGAGAGGGGAAAGGTCAGGGGGAGAAGCAGGCTCCCCTCTGAGTAGAGAGCCTGATTTGGGACTCCATCCTGGGACTCCAGGATCAGGACTTGAGCGGAAGGCAGTCATTTAACCAGCTGAGCCACCCAGGCACCCTTCCAGACTTTTCTTAATTGATTTCTAGTGCCATACCATCATGGTTAGAAAAGATGCTTGATAGGATTTTAATCTTTAATTTATTGAAACTTATTTTGTGGCCTAATATGAGAACTGTCTTGGAGAACATTCCATGTGCACCTGAAAAGAATGTGTATTCTGTTGGTTTTGGATGGAATGTTCTGTATGTATCTGTTAAGTCTATCTGGTCTAATGTGCCATTAAAAACCACTTTCCTGGGGTACCTGCGTGGCTCAGTCATTGGGCATCTGCCTTCAGCTCAGGTCAGGGTCCCAGGGTCCTGAGATCAAACCCCGCATGGGGCTCCCTGCTTGGCGGGAAGCCTGCTTCTCCCTTTCCCACTCTCCGCTTGTGTTTTCCTCTCTCGCTGTGTCTCTGTCAACTAAATAAATCTTTAAAATTAAAAAAAATAATAAAAATCACTGTTTCTTTATTGATCTTTTGCATGGATGATATCTCCATTGGTGTAAGTGGGATTGTAAAGTCTTCTGTTATTATGGCATTACTATCAGCTTCTCCCTCTTCATTAATATTTGTTTCATATATTTAGGTCCTCCTATATCATGCTTAGATATTTTTACATTCTCTTGTTGGATTGATCCCTTTGTCACTAAGTAATGCTTTCTCTTGTTACAGTCCTTGTTTTAAAGTCCATTTTGTCTAATGGAAGTATTGCTGCCCCGGCTTTTTCCCTTTTTCCCTTCCTTTCTTCCTTCCTTTCCTCTCCTCTCTCTTTCTTTCTCTCTCTCTCTTCTTCCATTCTCATGAAATACCTTTTTCCACCCGTTCCCTTTTAGTCTGCATGGGTCTTTAGGTCTGAAGTGAGTCTGTTGTAGATAACATATAGATGGGTCTTATGCTTTTGACCCATTCAGTCATCCTGTACCTTTTCATTGAAGCATTTACACACTTACATTTAAAGTAATTATTGATAGGTGTGCACTCGTTGCCACTTTGTCAATTATTTTCTGGTTGTTTTGGTAGTTCTTTTTTCTTTCTTTATTCTCTTGCTCTCTTCCCTTGTAATTTGATGACTTCTTTTTTAGTGTTATACTTAGATGCCTTTGTGCTTATTTTTGTGTATTATACATTTTTGGTTTGTGGTTACGTAAAGCTTATATATAACATCCTATATGTAACAATCTGTACTAAGTTGGTGGTCACTTAACTTTGAACATATTCTGAAATTACTACATTTTTACTCCCCTCCTCCATCTTTTAATGTATATGACATCGTATTTTATATCTTTTTGTGTATCCCTTAACGAATTTTTGTAGATATAATTGATTTTGTTAATTTTGTCATTTACCTTCATACTAGCTTTATAAGTGATTACTACCTTTCTGTTTGCTTTTACCAGTGATACTGTTTCCTTTCATAATATTCTTCGAGTTATGACCTTTTATTTTCCTCTTCAAGAGATCCCTTTAACGAACGAGGTTGGCCTAGAGGTGATGAACATTTTCAACTTTTATTTGCCTGAGAAACCAACTCTCCTTTAATTCTGAACAATAACCTTGCCAGATAGAGTATTCTTGGTTGTAGGTTTTTCCTTTCAACACTTTGAAAGTATCATGTCACTCCCTTGTTCCTGCAAAGTTTCTGCTGAAAAATCTGGTAATAGCTTTGTGGGATTTCTCCTTTTATGAAACTATTTGCTTTTCTCTTCCTGCTTTTATGATTCTCTTTAATTTTTGCCATTTCAATTATTATGTGCCTTTATGTGGACATCCTGGGTGCCTCTCGTTAGGGACTTTTTGAGCTTCCTGGACCTTGGATGTCTGTTTTCTTCCCCAGGTTAGGGAAATTTTCAGCTACTATTTCTTCAAATAAGTCTTCTGCCCCATTCTCTCCTCTCTTTCAGGCACCCCTCCCTTTTTTAAATAAAGATTTTATTTATTTGACAGAGATCACAAGTAGGCAGAGAGGCAGGCAGAGAGAGAGGAAGGGAAGCAGGCTCCCTGCTGAGCAGAGAGCCCGACATGGGGCTCGATCCCAGGACCCTGGGATCATGACCTGAGCCGAAGGTAGAGGCTTTAACCCACTAAGCCACCCAGGTGCCCCTCGGGCACCCCTTTAATGTGAATGTTGGTACACTTGATGTTGTTTCAGAAGTCCATTAATCTATCCTCATTTTTAAAATTCTTTTTCTTTTTGCTGTTCAGTGTGGGTGCTCTCCACTACCTTGTCTTCCAGATTGCTGATCTGTTCTTTTGCATCCTCTAATCTGCTGTTGATTTCCTCTATTGTATTTTTCAGTGATTATTCTGCTCTAATTTGTGCCTTTTGTATTTTCTCTTTGTTGACATTGTCCCTGAGCTCACCCACTCTTCTCAGTGAGCATCCTATGACTGTTACTTTGAACTCCTTAGCAGGTAGATTGCCGATCTTAGTTCTTTGCTTAGTTCTTTTTCTGAGGTCCTGTCATCTTTGGTTTGGAGTACATTCTTCTGTATCTTCATTATGTTTCTGTTGGCTTTTGTGTATTCAGTAGGGCCTTTTGTAGAAGGCACCTATAGGACCCAGTAGTGCAATCCCCCCGGCTCACCAGAACCAGGCATTCAAGGGGTGTCCCTTATGTGGGCTGTTTGTACCTTACTGTTGTGACTGGCCACAACTTGTGTGGCTGCCTGAGTGGCCCGGCCATAGCTGCTACAGGTGCACAGATGGGCCAGCCCTGCTGGCTACACAGGCACACTGGTGAGCCGGGCTGGCTTAGACCAGGTACAGCTGGCTAAGAAAGCCCAGTGTAGCTGCTGCAGGTATGCTGGTGTATGGGGTTAGCTCCTGGCACAGCTGGCTGAAGGGCCTAGCTGTAGCCACTGCAGGCATGCTGGGGTATGGTGCTGGCTCTCTGCTTCCCCAAGGCAAGAGTCACTTTGGAGGGGTGCCAGTCCCAGCCGAGGCCACCTGCTGGGAGTGCTGGGACAGGAGCCACTTTGGAGGATACATGCTAGGACAGGTGGGCTGAGTGGTGTGGCCTCCAGGGGAATGCTGGTGGGGTGGGGGCAAGCAATGACATCAAGGTAGAGGAAGTATCAAAGTGGCTCCCACACATCTAGCAGGCTGAAGGAGGACAAGAAAAAGGGCATCACCAGCACTTCTGTACCTGGAGAAATCTCCTGCAGATCCCTACTGGCTCAGCAAACATGCTAAAAGTAGTCGGTAAATCTTCATGTATAGGCTAGGTGCTCTTCCAACTGTTGCTCCCATGCAGGGGCCTGAGACTGAGTGATACAGCACACTGGCCCTTTAAAGGTGGACGCTTGGTTTCCTTTAGCCCTCCAGCTCTCCCAGAGTTCTGCCTCACGGATTTTCAAAGCCATACATCATGGGGGCTCATCTAACCAGTGCAGATCCCCAGGATGTGGGATGCCCCATGTGAGGTTTGGTCCCTGGCTCCTCAGGGAGGACCATGGTGCTTGTGACGGTCTTCTCCTTGTGGCGGGAAACCCACCGCGGTGCCAGGATATTGGTCCCTGCCGGCCTCTCTGCCCCTTCTTGAAGGGGTCTTCTCTTTATGGTTTTAGCTATGGAATAGCCACTCTGCCAGTCTTCGGGTGGTTTTTCAGAGCAGGTCGCACTCTGTGTCCTCACTGCCCCCATGTGTCTATGCGAGAAGGTGAGCTCAGGGTCCTCCACCACCACCCTCCACTGCTCTTCCTCTGTATCTCCCAAATTTTTACTGAATGCAGGACCTTGTGTGTAACAGGATAATAGTGACTGAGGCAAACAGTATTTATGCCTAGAAAGGTCATGCTGTTTTTTCTACCAGGTTGTGAGTGTGGAGTGTTGAGCCAGCCCCGGTGGGAGCTGAGTGGTGGGCACGGCTCCCTTGCACTAGTATGGGGCCTGGAGTGCTAGAAGGCTCTTCTGTGTTCTTGGCTTTCAGGAGGGCCTGGGGCTGCTTTCTCATGTGCCCGCATGAAGGGGGACAGGGTCATCGTCTACATTCGTCTCCTAGCCCGCCTGCGGGCTAGGCTGCTGCTGGACTGGGGCAGGCTCACAGAAGGGCTGGCAGATGGGGCAGGGGTGTCTTGACGTTCCTCAGCTCTCTCTTGTGGAGTCAGTCCTGTGCGCCTGAACCTTATACGTGGGGCTTTCTCAGATGTGCTTTTGTCAGGAGAGTGGGATATACTGGTTCTTTTCCACCCTTGTGCAATGAGCACTGTTGGGACTTATTTGCACATTGTTGAGAAAGGCAGCTCCAAAAGCTATTGGCATTGTGTTGTTCAAACTCCAGCACCCTACAGAGATCTCTGAATACTGTAGCTCTTCCCCAGCCCTGCTGAAAAGTCTTCTAGCTCCCTCCATGGCCCTCAGGCCACAGGCTCTGAGCTCGGCAGCCTGGAGCCTCACACCTTGACCTTCCTTCAGTTACTTATGTCTCCTCTGTCTCCCGGGCCCCAGACCATCTGCTTTGAGGGCAGATGTCTTGTTCTCTGGGTATTGCTAGAGATGAAATGGTGCCTGGCATGAAGTAGGGGCTCAACAACCACCTTAAAGGGATGAGCATTGATTGCAAAGCCCAGAAGGCCCTGACCTCCCCTGCATTCCAGCAGCCAGACACTTGCCTAGCCTCTGGGTTCACCTACACCTGTCATTGAGAAGCCTCTCTGGGGACCACCCCTCCTCCCAAGTTTGGGGAGGCGCCCCTGTGCCTCCAGCCCTGTACATAGGAGCATGGACCTCCCAGTAGGGCTCCCTCCTCCTAGTTCCCCAGTGTAGGGTCCTGCCAGCCAGTCCTGCTTTGGGCCAGTTCTGCAATGTGCATGCCGAGTTAAAATTCTAAAGCTGTTTTTCCTGTTTTAGGAACGTGATTCATTGCTTTCCTCTTGGTGGATGTGCGAGGACCTGGGCTAGAAGCATGTGGCGTGTCCCGCGAGGCTGGAGGGTAGGGCGCCTGGGACCCTGGGGAGCCGAGGGGCGGAAGCAGCCCCCCAGCGTCCGCGCACTGGCCAGCGTGGGCTCCAGGAGCGGGGACGAATACAGTCACGTGGTGGTGGGTGCGGGCTCCGCGGGCTGCGTGCTGGCTCGGCGGCTCACCGAGGACCCCGACAAGCGCGTGCTGCTGCTGGAGGCCGGGCCCAAGGACGTGCTGGCGGGGAGCAAGCGGCTCTTGTGGAAGATCCACATGCCCGCGGCCCTCGTGGCCAACCTGTGCGATGACAGGTACAACTGGTGCTACCACACGGAGCCGCAGCCGGGCCTCGACGGCCGGGTGCTGTACTGGCCGCGCGGCCGGGTCTGGGGGGGCTCGTCGTCGCTCAATGCCATGGTCTACATCCGCGGCCACGCCGAAGACTATAACCGCTGGCAGCGGGAAGGCGCCGCGGGCTGGGACTACGCGCACTGCCTGCCCTACTTCCGCAAGGCGCAGAGCCACGAGCTGGGCGCCGGCACGTACCGCGGCGGCCAGGGCCCCCTGCACGTGTCCCGGGGCAAGACCAACCACCCGCTGCACCACGCCTTCCTGGAGGCGGCGCAGCAGGCCGGCTACCCGCTCACTGAGGACATGAACGGCTTCCAGCAAGAAGGCTTCGGGTGGATGGACATGACCATCCACCAAGGTAGGGCGGGCTCCTGTCCTGAGGCTCCCTGGGTCTGCCTCTTCCCCTTTTTAAAGTAAAGGAAGCTACACTCCAGCACAGCTCCATCCCTCCTGATCTCATCGTGGTCAGTGAGGGTAAACAGGCGCTCGGAGGAGGCCCAGACAACCGAGGCCACAGGATACTGCCCACAGCCAGGGGGAAACGATTTGGAGACAGAGACTCTTGGGTGTTCTCTAGGCCTCTGGCTCTGTTGTCTTGGAGTCAACTCTGCCCAAAGAGCCCAAAGTTGGAAGAGACTTGTAGATGAGGAAACTGAGCAGGACCGAGGCAAGGGCTGGGTTGATCCAGGGCTCCTGCCTGGCTCCAAAGGGTTCTCACCCCATTATTAGCTGCTCCCAGTCTGTCATCCTGTCCAGAGCAGAAGAGGTTTTCCCACCGCTAATGGATGTGGACTTCAGTCCAGCGGGGACTTGTGGTCTCAGCCTTCCGAGGCAGAGCTCAGTGTTCGGGGAAGGTCAGCCCCTTTCCCTGTGCAGGTGCTGGAAAGGGGGGCAGGAGCTGTGTCCGATGTCCTTGCTCTGTCCTGCAGGCAAGCGCTGGAGCGCTGCGTGTGCGTACCTGCACCCGGCACTGGGCCGCCCCAACCTCACGGCCGAGGCGCAGACGCTCGTGCACAGAGTGCTGTTCGAGGGTACCCGCGCCGTGGGTGTGGAGTACGTTAAGAACGGCCAGAGCCACAGGGTGAGTGAGTTCCTGCCAGAACGGGGCCGCGCACGTGGAGGGGGGACAAGTGGTCCCCCCTGGGGCTGGTGCTTCGGGCTCTGATCCCTAGGGCCTTGGGGAGGTGGCCTCCTGGCCGGCGGGGAGCTGTCAGGCCAGCCACATGCAGAGAGCCTGTCGTGGCCCCTGTGAGCATCTGCCCCTCCTCCCAGAGCAGCCCCCCAGTTCCTTCCGTACTTTTTCAGAAATGGCTGACTTTAGTAAGACTTAGTAATAACCACAAATGTGAACCCACTCCCTGTTGCACACCACAGTTTCCTGCCCCATAGTGCGTCAGGGTTGGGCCAGGGGAAGGGCCGGCTCACTGCTGCTGGATTCACACCGCCTGCGTGTGCTCGCTTTCATGGATGTCACTGGTCACTGAAACTCCATGCTCTGGTGTTTTAAGACCATCGTGACGGCCTGGCTGTCACAGGACGGGTCATGGCGGAGCTGCGCCTGCCCAGGGCTCTCCTAGAGTGGCCTGCTGAGCATCCTCGGCATGGGACTGGGCTCCGAGGCCACGTTCTTGGGGTGCTGCCTGGTTTTGCGGGAACTGTGACCTGTGCATCTTCCAGGTTTACGCCGGCGCGGAGGTGATTCTGAGCGGGGGTGCCATCAACTCTCCACAGCTGCTCATGCTCTCGGGCGTCGGCAACGCGGATGACCTCCGCAAGCTGGGCATCCCGGTGGTGTGCCACCTGCCCGGTGGGTTCCCTTCTCCCCGCTCCTCAGAGGGGCCCCTACTAAGAAAAAAGGGCTTAGTGGAGTTCGTTAGCGTGGAATGGGGTGGGGGCATCAGTTCTTCCCATGAGCCTCAGTGGACACCCCTACCCCCCCAAAGACCCCAAGTCTTTCTGTCGTTTTTTTTCCCCCCCTTCCTTGGCCCTCCTGTGCCCCTGGGAGGTTCTGCCCCTCCACCGGGGAGCATGGCCTAAAAAGCCCGCTGGGCCAGGCGGCTCTGTCCCCAGGGCAGCCCTGCGGTGATAGGGGTCTGGGTCTTAGTTTTAAGTCCAGCAGCCCTCATGTTAAAAATGCTGGCTGGGTGCTCTGGGGCATGCTTTTCATGCTGAGACAATTATCATGGGCCTAAAATTGCACTTACAGTCTTTGATACCCATTAGGGCCTCTCACCTCTCTTAGAACCCAACCTCCCCAGAAATGACCTTTTTTGCGCAGAGGGTTCCTAGTGAGAGGTCCGTCAGAATTCTGGGATAGTGGCCTGCCCTGCGTCCGCTCGTGCTCAGATGAGCTCACACAGTGTCTGCCCAGCTCGGCAAGGCTGGATCCCCTCCTTCCCCCGGCCAGGGGTACAGGTGGCGCCTGCTGAATGCCCAGGCCTGCCCTTGGGGAGGGAGCTCCCTGGCAGGATGGCATCGGGACGGTTCCAGAGGCTGCCCTGGGAGTGAGTGACAAGGGCAGGTGGCTTTGGCCGCCCAAAAAGCTGAGATTGGCTTTGAGCATAGGGATGGGGTCCCTGGAGATGACCTTTTAAGCTGAGACCCAGGGAAGGAGCAGGAGCTGGCTTGGCAGATAAATGGATGGGGGTGAGGGGACTTCTCAAAACCAGGGGATGTTGAGAGGCTGGTGGCAGGTAAGCCACCCTGAGAAGCCATTCTCCCTAGCCCCTCGCTCCCATTCCAGGGGTGGGCCAAAACCTGCAAGACCACCTGGAGGTGTACATCCAGCAGGCCTGCACCCGCCCCATCACCCTGCACTCGGCGCAGAAGCCCTTGAGGAAAGTCCGGATTGGTCTGGAGTGGCTCTGGAAGTTCACAGGTGGGCGTGCTGATCTAGGGGCAGCGTGGCCTCCTCCCTACGGTGCTGTGAGAGGCAGCTCTGGTCTCAAGTTACTTATTTCAAGCTTAGTTCTGCCCTTTGCCTCAGCTTTCCCATCTGCAAAATGGGGATACAGAGACCTGTCTGGTAGGCTGTCGTGAGGACCAGATGCAGCAGCCCAGGGCCAGTCCTGGGTCAGATTCCTCAGAGCCCAGGTGCCCCTCTTCCTTACATATGGACAGGGTGGCCTTGTGCGCCAGACACCATCTGGGGTCCAAGGAGCCAGGAGAAAAGGCACAGTCAGCATCCATTTCTCACCAGTTCCCAGAGTCCAGCGTACTGGCCGGGCCAGGAAGTGGTGCTTGGAGACCCCCCTCAGCGTGGGTTTCTCACACACTCCTAGGTGCTCTGTGCTGTGTCGGGAAGGCAGGTGCCCCCAGGGAGCTTACACGCTGCTGGGATCTGTGGAAAGAGACCGCGTGAACGTGCTTAAGTTCTACGATCCGGGCGTCAGTGAAGTGGAGGCTGAGAGGCAGGGAGACGCACAAAGGCCCCGGGTCTAGGCGTCCGGCGTTGGAGGAACAGAGACGCTGGGCCAGGGAGACTGCAGCACATGGAGGAGGGAGCAGGGTGCGATGAAGATGCTGGAATCTTGAGGGCAGGTGGGGGCACCGCAGGGATGCCCGGGCAGCTGCCTGTGAGGAGGGTCTGAGTTGGGACCGAGGGAGGGGTGGGGTGCTGCTGCCGGGTAGATGGATCCCAGTAGATTTGTGAGCCGAAGTCAGGGAGGCTTTCTGAGGGCCAGATGTGGCGCAAGGAGGAAGGGGCAGGGGCAGCGGGAATGTCTGACTTAGGCCTTCGGGGAAAGAACAGCCTGTCGGGGTGGAGCCAGGTCAGAAGTTGGAGATCCCAGTGACACCAGGCCTCACAGGTGTTGGTGGTGGAGGAGTCTGGGGGGGTGCAAAGCCAAAGCCCCTTGGAGCGGATACTGGAACCTGTGGTGCTGGGCTCACCCACCTGAGGGAGAGATGCCAGCGCTGAGCACTCAGTCCTGGTGCCAGGACAGGGCCCGGAGGAGGGTCAAGGAGAGGGGAGGCCAGCCCACCTGTCCCGCCCTGATTCACTCAGCTGCCTCGTCCTCTTCCGGTCCTCAGGGGATGGGGCCACGGCGCACCTGGAAACAGGTGGGTTCATCCGGAGCCGGCCTGGGGTCCCTCACCCGGACATCCAGTTCCATTTCCTGCCGTCCCAAGTGATAGACCATGGCCGGGTCCCCACCCAGCAGGAGGCTTACCAGGTGAGCGGGCAGCAGTCTCCTTACTGCAGCAGGGCCCTCGGAGGGGAGCCACAGGAGCTTGTGTTCTGCCCGCCAGCTGCCCAGTGGGTCCTAGTGGGGAAGGGAGAGGAGGAGCCTGCAATCTTCCCGAGGCCATGCCAGGAATGGTGTGAGGCAGTCCACGTGGTAGGTGGAAAGGTGAGCCCTGCCCCAGCTCAGGGCAGATGCTTTAGGGATCCAGACTGCTGGAAATGGACAGAAGTGGCCAGCAGCCTGGGGTTTCCAGCTCTTAAAAGTTGAAGACCATCAGGTAGAAAGCCAGGAAGCAGGAGTGATTGAGGGAGGTGTTTTTGTAATCACTTTTGGAAGGGGGGTAGAGGTAAGACGCAGACAGATGATAAAAGCGTCTGCCCTTAATGGGCTTTGGATGTGGAGCCCCATACCACAGGAAACCCCGGGGCCTAAGCTGCCAAGTCAGGAGGTTGAAGGAGGTCCTGCTCCCTCTGGTTCTTCTAGGTGCACGTGGGGACCATGCGGGGCACAAGTGTGGGATGGCTTAAACTGAGAAGTGCCAACCCCCAGGACCACCCTGTGATTCAGCCCAACTACTTGACAACAGGTAATTCACTACCCTCTTGGTCTCCCTCAGGCCTGTGCTTGCCAGGCCACTCATTCAACGAATGAATGAATGCCTTTATGGGGTTCACCTTGGTCTCTGAATCTTACCCCTGAGACACAAGTCGCCCTCTGCCCCCCTCCCTCTGGGCTGTCCACTTGCACACACTGCTGTGTGTGTGCCCTGGGTCACTTGAAGTAACCTTGGGATGTCCTTTGACACAGCAGGGGAGCGCTGCAGCTTTCAGAACAGTCTACCCGAAGATGCAAGGAGATATGGCTGTATGCGTAAAGCCCACAGAGCAGTTGTGCTGCTGCTGCTTTGAGCACCCTCCTGGAAAAGGAGGTTGCATTCCGGGGCCTGCTCCTGCCCACAGCGCAAAGGAGTGCTCCCTATCGCTCAGTAATGACTGGCGGCATGTGCACAGCCACGATGGCAAGAGGCAGGCTCTATCCACTGAGGATGCTGCCTGTTTGCCACTGGGGGACTCTGCTTGGTGGCAGTAAAACTGGCCAGGAATTGGTGACAAACCACCTGGTGGCTCTGTGTCCCTGACGTTTTCCCCCCAGCACCGTGGTCTATGGGTCCACCATGGCCGTGGGATCAGAGGGCAGTAGGCACTGACCTGTGTCCCCTCGGGCAGCTTACTGAGCCTCTCCAAGCCTCTCCAAGTTCAGAATCCTCTGATAGGAGTCGCCGCCTCACCTACCTCTTCTCGTTGACAGAAACCGACATTCACGACTTCCGACAGTGTGTGAAGCTGACCAGAGAAATTTTTGCCCAGAAAGCCCTGGCGCCATTCCGGGGGAAGGAGCTCCAGCCGGGAAGCAACGTGCAGTCAGATGAGGAGATCGATGCCTTCGTGAGGGCGAAGGCCGACAGCGCCTACCACCCCTCCTGCACCTGCAAGATGGGCCAGCCTTCTGATCCCATGGCCGTGGTGGATCCACAGACCAGGGTGCTTGGGGTGCAGAACCTCAGGGTGGTTGACGCTTCCATCATGCCCAGCGTGGTCAGCGGCAACCTGAACGCCCCCACCATCATGATCGCAGAGAAAGCAGCAGACATCATCAGGGGGCAGCCTGCACTCTGGGATAAGGACGTCCCTGTCTACAAGCCTGGGACCCTGGCCACCCAGCGCTGAGGTGGTCCCTGCCCAAGAAGCCTCCTGCCAAGCCAAGAGGTTCAGCACAGCCCCTGTCCCCGTGCCCTTTCCTGAAACTGTCTAGAATGTTAATTACAGTTCAGTGGCTGAGAATGTGACATTCCTTAGGCTGGGAGACCAGTATCAGGCAGCGAAGCAGGTTCCTTTTCCCCAGCACTTTTCTGCAGGCTGCCCCCCAACCTCCTGAAGGGGCAGTAAAAGGGACTGGGGAAGGGGGGCTGGCCAGTGAAGGAGGATGGCTAACTCCAGCCATGGCCTTATCTTCTACTCCACCGCACTCTGCAGCCCTGGGTCCTGCTCAGATTTAAAGGAAGTGGTTCTCTCCCAGGCCTCCCTCTTAATTAAGGCAAGGTGCTATGCGCAGAGGCTAGGTGCAGGCTGGACGCCACGGGAGGCATCTGCCTCAGGCCGCCAGCTGCTGAGGCCTGTGCCTAAGCCTCCAGCGTCTCTGTTTAGAGAGAAAGCTGCCTGCCTGAAGAAACACAGGCTTCTTTCTCTTCTGCTTCTCGTGGCCCCTCCCAGTGGGGTCACTCTGAGGCCCACCTCGCCAGTACTCTGGTTCTTATTAAACACAGCCCGATTTCTGGACCTTATTCAGAGAAGAGTCTGGAGAGTCTCTTCATTACCATAGGTTTCCTGATTTAGCATTTTAAACTATTTTCCTGTTACCAGGGAAACCTAAAAACCTAGAGCAAACCCCACAGACCAGACCGCTGCTCCAAGCCAAAGCAGCTAGCCCAAGAGGATGCTTTCCTGTCAGTCTGGGGAGATGACCCGCCATGGGCAAAGCTGGCTGATTCATATTCAGCAGCCGTCCACGGGAGCAGACCGGGATCGAGCTGAGGCTGATGGAAAAAGCAGTCGAGTCACACTATACACCTGATCCCATGAAAATAAATTGGCAAAGATTGGAGTTTGGCGGGGGGGAAACCAGATACAAGTAGCATTTAAAATAGTTCTTTGATCTTTAAACTTCCTGTAATTCAATAATGTAATCCAGTAACCAGTTTTTGAATGGAGAGGACTTAGCCAGACTGTTCTTAGTAGGTAATGACAACTAAATGCATTTTGGATAGATTTTTCTGAAGATTTCCAAAGCCACCATCTGCGGCAAGGGAGAAGAGACTTGTGCTCTGGAAACCTGCCCCGAACAAGGAGGGGAGGGAAAGGGGGCATTCCAGCCTTTCCCCAGGATCAGAGTGGACTGAGATAGCTTGGAGGCTGGACAGCCATAACTTGTGTTTGTGAGAAAGACCTTCCAGAAAGATGGGAAGAAGAAAACCATTACACCTCTCCTTCCTTTACAAATTTAAAGGAGCTCTGGTTTCCTCTTACCTGCCTCTTGCTTTATTGTCTGTTCCAAGGGAGGGTCTAAGTCGGCCAAGAGATTTATTTCTCCTAGAGAGGTTCCCCATCTGCCCCACAGCCGTGGTCCACAGCCACCATCCTCGGGGTCCCCGAGCCACCTGCAGGGATGAAAGAACAGTGGGGCAGTGTGGGAGCCAACCCCCCTGCTTGGAGGGCCAGCGAGTAGCAAGTTCAGTGGGTGGAGGGGTCCCAGGCCTGAGCGTGAACCTGTGGACTTTTCTAGTGTGGGTAGGCCACGTGGCCCAGCCATGCCCTTCCGCCGTCTCTCCGCGCGCTGCGGTGGTGTCAGTCTCTGAGACAGGCGCTGGTTTGCTACTGCCTCTCTGCATCGTCACACAAGCAGAATGACCTGTCGGAGGAGGTAGGTCAGGCTGTACGGCCGGATGACATCGGGGCCCCTCCCCCACTCTAGGCCACTGAGCCTTGTTCCACCTGCAGAAGTCAGTCTCAGAGAAGACGGTGCGTGTTCCATACCCAGGCCCCATGGAAGTCAGAGCGGAATGCTGTGCTGCTGGGGTTCAGCCATAGGGCAGAATATTGGGTTTGGGGTGGCTGTTTGCTGGAGCCCTGACAGGTGAAGGGCAGCCATCTGGCAGAGGGGAACTGTGGCCCATGCCACAGCAGCGGGCTGTCTCCAGGTTCCAGTGCTGTGAGGGGAGCCTGGACCTCAGAAAGAGGGCTGTTGGCTGAGGAAGCCAGAGAGGGGAGGAGAGTGCCCACTGGGCCAGACAGCCCTCAGGGCACCCAGACACCAGGCCAGCCCTCGGTCCTGGGAGGAAGTTTATTTAAGCCCCTCAGCAAAGAGCCTGTGATACTAACAGCTGGAAGTACTCTGTAAACAATGGTTGAAAAAGTGTAACGGAGCCGTGTATGTACCTGGATCAGGCTCTGAGCGCGGATCCCTTCGAAGAAGCCTGCGAGTTCCAGCTCCTGCACGAGCAGAAGGTTCTTCCTGGTTCAACCGGGGACAGAAGGCACAGGAGAGGAACAGCCCGCCTGTTCTGCGGCTCAGAACCAGGAAATGGCAGGTCCTGGAAGCCAGATCCTGGCACCTGGATGCACCGCCTTTCTGCTTCCAGGGCCAACTGTGGGAATCCTCATTTCCATAAATTCAAAAGAGCCTCATCTCCAGCCAAACCCTGTTCCTCCCCACAAAGGCTGTTTCCTGTTTCCACCAACTTAACATCAGCTCTAATACCTACGTCCTTTTTTCTTAAGCCAGAAGAAAACGCATGCTCTCTCCACCAGCCTTGTCTTGGGAGCCGGGCAGCCTCCCAGGTCCTCTCCTGCCGTCCCCACAGGGTGCCTGCGAGGCCACTCTCAGCTGGTGCTCCCGCGTTGGAGGCAGGGAGCCCAGGCCTGCTCCCCATCCTCCTGCCCTCTCGTGTCCCCAGGAAAGAAGGCATATATATCCTTTTGGAGAAATAAAAACTGTCAACACAGGCAAGCCTCAGTGGTGTCTGTTTCTGAGTCAGGGAAGGAGCTGGAGCTCTGTCGCTGACCAGTTTTTAGAACAAACCTGCAGCCGATCACAACAGGGGAAACCTTGGTGAGGAAACACAACCGGCAAAGACACTGAACACCATAACATATAAACAATTTGAAGTAGAGTGCCTGGTTCCTTTCACAGACATGGGGTCAGCAGTGAGGCAAGTAAAGCCCACACTGTGTACCGAGAAGCTTCCTGGCCTCTGGCAGGCTCCAAAATGTGGGAATAGAGCCACAAAGCCCCATCTGGCCCAGCTGCCTGGATAGAAATAGGAGAAAAAGCTGTTAATGAGGTTCCTGCTGGTTGGAAGTTCAAGCGGAGCTGCCCTTTCCATTTGTGGTAGGAAAAACACAAAACCAAATCCACTATTCCTGGGGATACAACAAAATGACCTTTTTTAGGGGGAGGGGGCCGAAAAGAAGAAACATTGCATCTTAAAACTTTCCCGAAGCAAAGGGTACACGCCACCACCGCCACATGGTTCGGTAACTTCAAACTTCTTTCAAAGAACAATTTCATGGTAGATGAGGGGTCGGACCAGACTTAACACAGGCCTATTAGGACTGGTGCAGCCTATCCGCAGGCTAGTTTGTGAGTCCTGATGGGGAGAGATGGCGGCCTGCCCCAGAAAACCCCATCCCGGTAGGGCTGCTGCTGAGAAGCCACACAGCGAGAACAGTGCCCAGCAGAGGTGATGGGGATGATGGCTTAGCCCTTTAGGAGGAAGAGTGCTCTCTGTAGCCAGTGCTGAGTGACCGTGGGCATCAAGGAGGGAGCCGTGAGGATAGCAGTTACACCGTCCCAGGACTGCCCTCACCGACTGCCCCCCGCCCCCGCCTTCTGCAGAGCTCACCGGCCCACAGTGGCTCTTCGCAGTGAGCGCTCCCTCATACGATAAAAATTATTACACGGTTTTATTCTGAAGAACATTTTGCATTTTAATTAAAAAAAATTTACGTCAGGAAATAGTCATTTACAAACCTTGAAGTGTTTTTGCCTGGATCTGGAGTAAGAATGTCTTAAGAAGAGGTTTGTAAGGTCTTCATAACAAAGTATTGTTATTTACAAAAAAAAAAAAAAATGAAAAACAAACCCAAAATATTAACAGGTTGTCTAGGTAATATTTAAAAATTTTAAACCAAAAACTGATAATTGTTTTTTTTTTTTTTTTTTTTGACCGCAGGGAATCCCTGCCAAGGTAACTTGACAAAGTCGGCATGATTCCTTGAACAGAAAAGGAAGCCTTGGTGGGTCTCGTGGTCCAAAAGTGGGTTTTCATCAGGCAGTACAACCGGAGTGTGAGTACGTTCTAATGAAAACTTCAGCCCTCATTCAGTTGCATATAAAAGCCCTCAAGGAGAACACACAGTACAGCAGTGTTGTGTAAAAAGGCAACAATACGACCCGGACAGACCCAGCGTTCTAATCCTGCAGATCATGGCTTTGCCCCTCCGCGCCCCCTCCCAGCACCCCTGTTCAGGACAAGGACCAACAGCGATCCTCAGGGAGCAAGAGCAGAGGAAATCCATCTACCTGTGCCATCATTTCTACACCAGAGATGCAAAAGAGGTCTTGTAGGGGCAGCAGAGGTGCTGCTGTGAATGCCAAAGGGTCAGAGTAACCAGCTCGACCGACAGGATGAGCTTATCGGAGGCTCAGTAAAGTCAAAGACCGCCGCGACCCATGGTGGACCAAAGGTACGCTATCAAATCCCGGAACTCCTGCCCAAAGCAAAGGCTGTAAATCATCATCTGGTATATCTCGTGTAAAGGTAGATTTAGAGTGACTCAAAATATTTTTAGAAAAAAATCTCTATAGTCCCGAGTTCTTTTGAACTTAAAATTTCATCCCCAGAAGATTTTCACGGAATAAATGAGAATTGGCTGTTTCTTCTACTTCTGTACAGCCCAAGTAAAAATGCTAATAATTTCTAAATTTCAGTGGGGAACTACAATTATTAGGACCCATGGATATTGCTGCAGTTCAAATACGGTACAATAATTACAAAATATAGACCATCTCTTTACAAATACAAATTATAGTATATTACAAGTCATGTACAGTAATCTATAATTTTTAAACAAACTAGCGTATCTAAGTTTACCTGGTTGCGAGTGCATGATTATTCCAGTTTACAGTTGCCCTTGAGCTGACAGTCAGAAACTGACTGAGTGACACTCTCTTGTAAACTGGGGTCACATAACAGAAAACCTTGTGTATAAGGTCCTGCTCCCCTCTCCAGATGACGGCTGGTAGGTAGGTCCTGATTCACACACTGTATTTCCAAACAGCTAAACAGAAACCAGGAAGCAGTGTATTTGGGGGGAAAGGGTTTAAAAATGGATATGCTGGGCCCAGTGAATGTCTGATATGCTAGACCGATGGCTGAGGTAATGACACAGGTGTGGTGATCGTCATCACCTTGACCTTCCCCACTGTGCCAGCTGGTGGGTGGGCACAGGTGAAAGCCCCAGGGGCGTGCTGGAAAAGTGGGCAGGGCTTATCCCACCTCCTCACGGGTCCTCCCCTGGAGGGCTCAATCTGTTGCTTCCCACAGCTGGGGCTGGGCATGGGTACACGGCTATCCCCTACCAGGTTTATGGCTTCCATGAGGCATGACATCACTTGTACAAAAGTCTAATTGAATACAGACTCCACACTAGTGCCTAACCTTTCCTAACTACGAGGCACTTTTTCCCTGGCCCTCCGGCGTCCCACCTGAGGCCAGAGCCAGTCTGCCCCTCCCTGGGGGCTACAGGGTGGTAATGCAGATCATTTCATCTGCCAGGTCCTCCTCATCTCTTCCGGGGTCGGGCTCTTCATCACTGTAGCCTGGCCCAAAGTCCTGGAGCTCATAGTCCTGCCGGTGGGAGACAGGGCCCATGCCCCCGTTAGCCCGGGGATGCACAGTCCCGTTGAGCAGGTTGCTGGCTGCACTCTCCATCTCATCAATGGTCAGGTCACAGGCATCGGCTATTTCGTGTTTTGTTGCTGATACAAATTTTGGGTCCCTTGCATACCGTCCTAAGCCTTCAGATATCAAGACCTGTGCGGGATAGAGGATTGATGGCATGAATGCTTTATAAGGCTCTGCCGGGAAAATGACAGAGGAGCCCCCTCAGGCACTAACCACAGGATGCGCTCTGGGGACTCTGCCAGTCCTGTTTGCTAGACCTCACATGTGACAGTTAAATGTGAATGGCTTGGAAAGTCATGGAATTCGAACACTACGTATCGCCCAACGAGAGGGAGCCCCACTAGGGAAAAGGTTTCAGTAGGAGGTAGGGCTATCTGCAAGCCTGGCACCTGTCATCCTAGGTCCAGCTCCATTAGAACGGGCAGTGGTGGTATTCTTACACTCATGCTATACGTACCATCTTTGCTTCCGAGGAATGGGCGTGACCCAGAGGGAGAGGGACCCAGCTTGACTCCTAAGCCTCACCCCATCCCCAGAACCGCCACGGCACTGGCCTGCCCCCCTCTTCTGTGCCCTGGAGCCTGCCTGTCCGTGGCATACTCACCGCCTCCACCAGGCTGTCTGCACTCCTCTGCTTGTCACTGTTCTTGTTGCGGAAGCTGCTGGGGACGGTCAGGCTGGCTGGTGTGAATGTTCGGTACGAGATGCCAGGCTCGTCCGTGTACCATGAGCTCCGGTGCAGGGATGGCAGGCTGCCGTTGACCTGGTCCAGGGCCTCCGGTCGCTCCACCTGGATCAGGGGTGCATAGCACGGCGTCCAGTCCCGGTATGGAGGGGTCGCCGGGGGGGTGGCCCATGACCGGGTTGAGTGGCTTGGCGAGTACTTCTGGGCTTTACTGGAATCCAGGCCTGCAACTGCCATGATCTGGGGAGAGAAGAGAGGAGGCGGGGCCAGAGATCCTCAGGGGCGGGCCCGAGGGCTCCCCAGGCACAGCAAGCAGGAGGCACTGCTGCACTGGGGTGGCCGCGGATAAAAGACAAGGATGTGAAAAGGACACAGGTAGTAAAATCTGGCTTCCTGGCAGACTGTTTTCCATTTCCCCGAATCCATAATGAACTTCTCATGCCTGTTCCTAAGGAGGCATCAGCTGCTAATTCATGAAATTGTGGCCAAGCAGTGGAGAATCAGAGAAGACATTCTCCCTGGGCTGCATGAACACACCACCCAGGTCGCTCTCGGTTTAAACACAGAAGGACCTGTGGGGCAAACGAGTTATTCCCAGCCCTCAGAAGCAACACCGTTCTCTCCGCTCCAGTGCAGTTCACCACACCAGCCAGTACCCAGGCTGCTCTGTAGCTCTGCTTCCCCTGCCTCCAGTTGCCCCCGGGAAGCCACCTCGGCGCTCCCTCTCTGCATGGAGGGCCACAACCAGAAGCCACAGCCACCCAAGGGAGGCAGTGCACACAGGGATCTGGCCCTGGGTGGGGGGTGCAACAGCAGAGGGAGGGGTGTTCGCACGCACGTGTCCCCCGAGACGTCCAGGCCTACTTGGTTCATGGCATTTGATGGCTGGGCCTTCCCATGCTTTGTCCTTCCACAACAAAGCAGGACATGAATAAAAAGTAACATAAAAACTGATGCAGACAAGAAAGAAGTTGGCGGAGAGACCTGAACAGAGAACACCTGAAATGGAAGCTAGTGCTCACGCGCTCAGGACGCTGGCGCTAAGCGAGCCGGGCAGGGGCCGGCTCTGCACGCTCACGGCTGGGGCTCCCCCCATGCCCTCCGGCCCCTGACACACGGACGCAGTGGCCCACATCTCTGACATGCTCTTTTGCAGAAAGAAAAAGTGCCTTATTCTTGCCTTTGAAGCAAAGCCCTGGTGAAAGGGCTGCAGCCCCACCACCTCTCTAGGCCCCGGGCTCCCTCCTGTCCAGCTGCCTCACTGTGGCCGGGTCGTTCTCCCTGGACCACACTCTCCCCTTGAGGGCAGGGTTGGAGGCTCGCCCACCCACGATGCCAGCACCCTGCCTGCAAAGGTCTCTACAGATGTGTCTTAATGAAGGAAGAACGTCTCTGAGCAAATAAAGGGCAGCACTGACGGTTCAGGACCAGGCAAGCGGGCACCACTCCATGCATCAGAGACTGTACCAGGCCCTGGAGAGAACACAGTGTGCACCACGGCCAGGGCCCAGCTTTGGAAGCTGGCAGCCTTGGGCTCCTAGGTCAACTGGTCACGCACCTCCTGTGGAGCTCAGGCATGTCACCAGCCCTCCCCCTGATATTTGCTCATCTGCGAAATGGGGCTCGTGACCACGTCGATTTGGACTAAACTGGAGTGTCTGTGAAGGCTCTTTTCTTCCCTCCTGCTACTAGCAGCCGGGAGGGGGGTGTCCCAAGGGCGGCCGCTGCACCGGCTGCCCCCAAGCCTGTGGGGTCCAGGCCAGGTGGGCCGGCTCACCTGTTGCTGCATCAGGTGCAGAGGCAGGGCTGTGCGGCGGGGCACGGCGGGGGACGGCGGGACTTCCTCCTGGCTGCTCTGCCGCCGCAGGCACTCGAAGTTGAAGGAGGATCTCCGGTGGGCTGAGAAGCAAAGCACAGCTGTGGCTGTGAAACCGGCATTCTGTAGGGCCCCCGGGGCTCAGGGTGGCCCCTGGACACTCAGCTGGGGGCCCCAGAGGAAGCAAACCATATGTCCAAGGAAAAGCATTAGCGGGTAAGGTCTCAGAACTTTGGGAGGATGGAGAAGCTGCCTCACTGAGGGACGTTTTTAGTTAAGGGCAAGCTGGATTCTTGTAAACCTGGGGCCTGTTCTCATGAGGCGGAGCTCAAGGCTCTGGAGGGCAGCTCTTCTGACTGGATGCCCCGGCCCAGTACACACACTGTGGGGAACACAGCATTTCAGGTCAAGAACACAGTGTTGTTCTCGACTCCTGGGAACACCTGCTGCTGCCCTCTTCTCTCCCTGCAGGTATCCCAAGTGTTTCTGTGGTGCCTGGCATCTTGCTGGTGCTCCCATGCTTATACCTGCTTTAAGGGGAGTGACTTGCTATCAGCTCAACTAGGTTAGAAGCAAAATCCTTCTTTGGGGAAGCCCCAGCTTCTGTAGCACCGAAGGCAAAACCAGAAAAGAGCACCATTAGAAGTGCCTCGAAATGGAGGCTCATGCACAGCCTGAGCAATGACAAGAGATCCCAAGTTTGTGGCTTAATGGGACACAGGGCCCAGGAGGTCAGTCTGAATTCTGGGCCCCCAAGCACAGGCCAGAGGTCCCCTGGAAACAGGTCCACCCTCAAGGGTGCTGGCCCTACAGACATACGTGGGGGCCTGACAGTTTGCAAGGCAGGAGCAAGGGCTCTTCAGCCCTGTTCCTAAGATCCCAGGCATTTCTCATGCCCCAGCAAAACCCCACACCCCCAATTCCTATACTGGAAAGGTGCCGGGGCAAGCCTCCCAGGCTTCCTGGGGATCACAGGAAGTGGCAGGAACCAGGTTCTGGGAGAGATCTAATCTAAAAGTGTGAGAAGACTAGGCTGAGCCCTTGGCTGGCCCTGCCCAGTGCAGGTAGAAGAGACAGGCAGCCCCAGCCAGGCAGGCTTAAGGTGTCCCCTGGGAGGCGTGCTGGGCTGCCTTTGCCTTGGTGTCCCACCTCAGCAGGACACAGCTGCACAACAGCTGCTGTCCTCATGAGACTGCCGGGCCTCTCCCATCGGCATACCCTCCACGACCCTCCTAGGGGCAGCGGGCCAGCTCGGAGCCCACAGAGGAAACCACCATCTCTCTCATTCGGGTAGTGCCGTTGTTTTGAAAATCAGTCTGTGGATACACCCATCATCTCACCGGCTGTGCACAACCTATTCTGACAGAGGAGATAATCCCACCATTGCTAAAAACACAGGCGGAACACTTCACCTTCCCCCGCCCGAGGTCTGAAGTGATGGGCAGCAAAGCAAATAAAATACGTTTTGTTGACTTGCCCTTACAAATACAGAGGGCATCTGCTCTGGCCCACTCTGGTTCCTCACTTCGCTCAGTGGTGCCCCGAATGGTGGGCATTAATGTGGCCACCACAGGGGACATAGGGAGGGTCCAGGGAGGACAGGGCACTCCACGGACGAGGGGCCTCTGCTGGGCTCACCTGCATGCTTCACCTAGTATTTTGGGAGCTCAGAATTGCTCTCTTCAGCAGCATGTGTTTGGGGCTGCAGAGTTAAATATTAACTGTGGAAATGGGTCTGGTGAGACTCTCCAGCGTGTCTGTGACCATAGGAGAGAGAAGAGGGCCCCAGGCACCACCCAGCTGGACTGGTTACGGCACATGGAGTCAGACGACTCAGAGACAATGTGGCTTGGCTATTTCTGGTTACTGATTAGAGTCCTGCTCAAAAATATGCTTCATTCCTCAGAAACACCAGGAATAGGTATCTTTTAACCATCACCAAAATGCCCCCAAGTGCAAAATCCACCTGCCTGGCCAGAAGCAGGCAGGGGCCACAGCTTCATTTCTTACCCAGACCCAAGCCCCTCACTGGGGGGTGAGCTACACTTCCTGCAGTCCTACTTAGGCCACCTGCATAAGAAAACCAGGTGGGGGACAACTGGCCCCCTGCCTTTTCTCAGCAGGATGGGACTCCTCCAGCCCCAGGATCGGGGCACTGACCCAAAACCTGCTCCATGAGGAAGGGTACTGGCTGACACACGGCGAAGATGGGGGGTGGGGGAGGGGGGCCCCTCAGAGGTGCGGTTGGGGGGGTGTTGGTGGGACAGGCCTGGGCTCAGGTCCAGCTCTGCACAGGGGCTGCTCACTTCTGCCCTCTGAGGGTCAGTTACCCGGTCCGCAGAGAAGGCCCGACAACCCCACGCTGCACATCGCGCCTACCCGACGTGATGAACCCCAGGCTCCAAGGCAATGATAATGTGCACAAAAAGTCCCTCATCGGAGGGCATGTACTGGGCACATTTGGGACCACATGCTTCCCTCCTCTGTGCTCAGAGAGTTAAGAACGGTGCCGAAGTGGTTTGAGCTCAAGCACGTGGGACACGGATGAGACAGAAGGGAAAGCCGATACTGATGGGGTCTCCAACCCCATCTGGTCTTGCTGGTCTTGCAGACAGACTGTCCCTAGTGCAGTGAGACCACACCTGTCACACTGTTCTCTGGGAGGCTTCACCCAAAACAAAAAATCTGGCCTCACATGTCGGGGTGGGAGGTAGTAGGCGTCTCCTTGGAGATCTCCGGGAATCATAGCAAATGGGTGAGTCCTCGTCCTCCAAGAAGCCTTGGGGGTGATGGTAGCCTCGGGGCCGCTCAAAGTCCCAGCTGCCGCCAGGGTATCGGCTGTAGTAGCTGTAGTTTTGCCTGGGGGTCAAAAAGGCCAGGAGAAAGGGTAAGGGGCACATGAGACCTTTGTTAACAAGTCCTCTTAGCTCAGACACACCCATGGTCACAGTCCCCTCCCCAGCTTTCAGACACCCTGGACTGGCTGAGAGCCAGGCAGTCAGTCCTCAGCTTCACAGAAGATTCGGAGCTTTGGGAGAAGCTGGTCTGAAAAGGCAGCCCCCACTCTGCCTGCCTCTGAGGCAGTCCAGGTGTGGTATCGGCAGGCTCCTGCTGCAGAGTACGAGGGGCAGGAGACCGCCGGTCCTCCTGATGTCAGCCTGAGCCGCAGAGCCGCTCACCTGCTCCCGGTTGGTGAGCCAGCATCCTCATAGCCCTCCTCACCGCTGAAATACTCCTGCTCTTCCAGGCAGTGGGAGTCCCTGAAGTAGCCACAGATCTCCGGATCTTCCCGGCAGATAGTGGGGAACTGCTCATCCCCCGAGTCAGACCTGCAGTGGTGAGAGAAGGCCCAAGGACCTGAGCACCCAGCTGGGCCTGAGTGCGTGGCTAGCACCCCTGCCCCATGAGCCCCTGGCTCCTCCCTGGTGTACCTGGGGCTGGACTGTTAGGCCCCTGGCGGCAGCACTGTGTGACCATGTGCGTGTGCTGGGAGGGGGTCGCTCTGTCAGTAAATTGCACAGTGCCCATGCCAAACCACTGTGCCCAGTGGCCATGGAGCCAAAAGAGTGGGTGTCATTTGGAGAACAGAATAAGGAAATGGACCTAGAGGCCTGCAGCAATCAGCAGTCACGGGGAGAAGACACTGGGCTCCCAGGCCAGCTACTCTGATCCCTGCTCCTTCCTTCTCTGGCCCATGTGACTTCAGGGTCCAGAACAAAGAGGCTCTCTGACCAGTCTCCCACTAACTCTGACCCAGGAGATGCGACGGGACTTTGGGATAGTGTCCCTGGGGAGACTCACAAGGGTGACACCTGCCAGGTTTTCAAAGACAGCCCTGCCAACACGGCAAGACTGTCCTACTCGCTCCCTGAAAGCCGCCATCCTGGCCTCAGTCCTCAGGAAAACCAGCCAGGCTCTGTCACATCGACTCTCTCCCAAGAGAGAGGACTGTGTTCCCTCCAAGTTCTTCATTCTCTCAAGTTGCTGCTGAGCAGCTGACTACACTTGCTATAATTAAATCAAGAGACCCAGCCTCTCCGTCCCCAACAAAATGATTGTCTCACTGACAATTCAACCTGGTCCAGCAAACACACAGCAGGACTCAGTGCACGAATGTGGAGGGCTACATGGGAGACAAAGGAGAAGACCCGGTCTCCAGTCTTCAGGAGGTTGGGGTCACACTTTTAGGAAGCCCCCACAAGAGGCTTGAACCCTGCCAGCAGCAGGCAGGGCCAGCCTCCCGGGCCAGGTGCCCAGAAGTGTGCCGTGGACTCCCCCTACATGGAGGTCACGAGGCGTGCAGGGGCGAGCCCATGGGCACATGAGCGTGTAAACACCAGTCCTTGGAGGATGACACAGCCTATGCACAGAGGGACCGAAAAGCTCCTTTGCTTAGAAAGAATCAACTACTGGGGCGCCTGGGTGGCACAGCTGGTTGAGCATCTGACTCTTGGTTTCCGCTCAAGTCATGACCTCAGGGTCGTGAGGCAGAGCCCTGAGCTGGGCTCTGTGCTCAACAAAGAATCTGCTTGAGCTTCTCTCCCTCTCCCCCGGCCGGCGCATGCTCTTTCTCTCTAAAATAAAATAATGAAATCGTAAAAAATGAGAGAAAGGGGTGGGGGGAAGGAGCGGAAGGGAGGGGAGCGGAAGGAAGGAAGGAAAAGCAACCCCTCTGCCTCTGGAGTCCACAGCCCAAGCTCCACTATCCTATCAGGCTGTCACCTCCAGGGGAGTTCTCAGTCCTCAGCACTGAGAGGCCCGCGGGTTACACTCACAACACAGAGCATGCAATGCACAGACACAGGTGATGAGCACATACCTAATGTAAGTTTCATAATAGCGGGTTCTATCCAGGAAAGGCATAACACGGGAGGGAGGGAGGGAGAAGATAAAGATTAAACACTGCCAGTGAAATTTGAAATGCAGATTATCAGGCTAGTTCCTAGTGCAGAGGTCAGCAAACTACGGTTTACAGACCATATAGGGTCCACGAGCTACCAACAGTTCTTACACTCTAAAAGGACTGCAAAGAAAAAAAAAAAAATCAAAGGAAGAAAATACTTCATTGCATGTGACCTTGGGAAGTTCACACTGCAGTGTCCATAAAGTTTTCTTGGGACACAGACACACTCACGTGCCTACACAGCGTCTATGACAGCTTTCCCTCTACAACAGCAGGGCTCAGGTGCTTCAGTGGAGCCTGTATGGTGCCCAAAGCTTAAAGTATTTACCCTCTGGCCCTTTACAATGGATGCCAGCCCCTGTCCCAAGGTATGTGGTCACCACTGGGAAGGTAGAGTTTACAGCAACTGATGCTGTCTTAAAGGCCAACACCTTTGGCAGGATACAGGATGGCTGGTGGCCCTTTATCCTTTGGGTTCATCACTGGCTCCCGGCACTCAGAGGTTCGAGTGCCTAGGCCCCCTGCGCATCTCCCATGTGTGCCAGGGCACAGGGGAGAAAGCAGCGCCTGGGGCAGACGCTGTATCACCATGTGCAAACACACTTTAAAGGTTACCTTTTAACACTGGACCTTCTTTGAGGCTCCCGATCATGCTTGTGGGAGGAGTGATGCCCATTTTCAGACATATGCTCAAGGTTCCCAATGCTGGGCCGCTTTCCAGGGACAGCTTTGGACATATTGGCATTATTGAGATTGGCATTTGTTGAGCTGGGAGCTTGCTTTCCTACGGAATTATGGTTATGATGGCTATGACACCCCGAATTTCCTGCTGGAGGAAACAGCGGTCTCTCAGTATCACTTGCAGGTGGAACTGAAGGCCTTTGGACATGCAGGGGACGGTGGGTGGTATTGGTCTGCTGAAGGGGGTCTCTCCTATCACTATTAACATGATTGACATGGTTTCCAAGCAGGGCACCATTTCTCTGCAAAATAATGGGAGACAACACCAGGTAATTTAACAAGTATTTGATGCAGGCTAGCTTTGTTAGGTAATTTTTTTCTACACGAAACACAAACTCTAGGTAAGCTCCGTAGGATCCCTGTAAAGCAATCTGAGTGTCTCACAGATCAGGCCGATGTGTCTGTGTGGCAGCTGGCCCCCCTGAAATGAGGAAGCTTCCCGATCCCTGAGCTGGGGAGCAAGCTCTTGGCGGTCACACAAGTGTGCTCTTCCCGTCGCTCCAGGTGGAGGGGACTTATAGCCAGCAGCGCTGGCTGGCAGCCCCCAGCAGTTGAGGCTGGACAGAAGGCATGCTCTCTGGGCTGGGGGGGCTGAGGGCCGGCCCAGGGAAGAAGGGGATCACACAGGCAGGCAGCTGCTAGCAGGACCCAGGAAGCTCAGCCACACTGGCCAAGCGGCTGTGGCCAGGCTCCTCTGAAGCTGCCAGCATGGGACAGAGTGGCCAGCTCAGGACGGAAGCAGGCCTGGCCCTAGAGGAGGTGCCGAAGGTCTGCTGTGGGGAAAGCATGGTCCATGAGCCCCTCTAGGCCCGGGGGCTGGCGTGCATTCTCCAGGTTCTTTTGTGGATCACCGACTCCCCAAAGTGAAGTCCTGCCCTGCTATCTCCAAGTGGCCAGTGTGTAGCTAGGCGTGGAATAATTACTTTGAATACATCTTCTTCTTCTTCTCGTTTTGTTTCCTCCGGCTCGTCATCTTGCAAATCACATGATATAGCACGCCGGATTTCTGGCCCAATGTCATGCAGTGTCCTTAATCCTGCCTAGATCAACAAAAATGGCAAAACGGATTAGACAATGTGGGTGTGCTGGGCCCGGCCTGGGTCCTGGCTCTGTTCCTGCCTGGTTCAGCTCTGGCAAGGGAAGCTTTCTCCAAAGGGCAACCCACAGGAGTGACTACTCGTGTGAATGTAACCGAAGGGTCCTCGAAGCCCCAGGGTTGAAGGGTATGGTCAGGAGTTCCAGACGGTCCTAGACTTGAGGCTCCGACCCAGTCACCTCCTTCTCATGTAACCCAGCTTGCAGGGGGCAGTGTCTGCCGTGGCCAAGAGCACATGACCATATCTAAATGACAGTCTACAGAAGGAGGGCCTGCAGAGTCCTCTGACAGAGCCCTAGAGGGGGCCAGGAGCACAACCTGGGCCACTCTATGGGGAAGGTGGCCAGGACTCACTCGCCATGACCTAAGTACAAGTGTGAAGGGGCAAGGAGACCAAGCAGCCAGCAGGGCCACCCGTTCTGCAAAAAAGCCATGGGAACGAGGGCGTGACAGCACACACTGCAATCACCAGCACATTCAGGACCATGACGGAATGGGTCGACACGCACACAGACCCAGGCCGCTGTGCAGCGCCAGCCACCATGGCCATCCGTGGTGCCCTGGCCTGGAACCCGGGGTCAGGCCAACAACTTGCCAACAGCTGGATCATCTTCTTGAAGACCACAGCACACTGGAAAGGGCTCACCAGCCTCTGGAGGCTGTGCGGGATGACCCCTCCCATCCCCTCGCTCACAGAGTCCTTTGCCTGCGACCCTCACCGTTGGCCTTATTTACACGGGGCCCCAGGTTCCACCAGAACAGGGCCTGGGAGAAGCCCTCCCGTTGTCCCCAGCTTTGTTGGGGAGACATCAGAGAGGCTTCTGCTACACAGGCCGAGGTGGAGTTGCCGGCTCTGAGACAGTTCTGTTCTGACCATCAGCTTGAAGAAAAATAGCATGCTGACTTAAAGACTGATAGGGACACGACAGCCACTTTACCCTTTTCCACAAAAAGACTGGCACCTGAAAGAGGTATTTCCTCCCTGCCACCAGGCTTAAGCCCCTCGTCCTAAATCTGGGCAGGACCCTCCCATTCGCGGGCAGTCCTTCTGCACCTGGGCAGCCACAGCGGAGGCTATCTGAACCCCGGCTGCACAGAGCTGATGTGTAGTTCACACTCCATCACCAAGATGCAGGGGACAGCTGGGCCTGGAGGCAGGCGTCAGGGGAGGGGATCACGTCCCAGCCCTTCCTTCACAATCCCCAGCAGTGGGGAGTGGGGAGGGGCAGGGAGAGTGGGGATGGTGGCCGTGGTCTGGCCAGGTCCCACAGGGCTGGCCCCCCCTGGTGTGGGAATGCTCACAACTGGTGGTCTGCAGATGCCAGTGGTGGTGATGGTCATTTAGAAAGTGAACTCCTACAGGAACTTCCTAAGAGGTTCCTTCCTCCACAGGAGACAATGCTGTTAAAAACAGTATACCAGACTAGGTCTATTCTTTGAATAGAGGAGCAGGTGCCGGGGCGGGGCAGGGGGTGTCTTTCCATTTCATGAATTGTGGGTATGCAAGAGCTGCCTGGATTCACAACTCTCAGGTTCCTGGCTAGGAATGGTCTTGTTGAGGAAAGACACACATGTCCTGCCACCAAATCCAGAATAGTTCAGGGTATGGTCAGTAGGCTACCTTACTTTCCCGTCCCTCTGACCACAGGCACGAGCTGCACGTGCACAAGCATACACATACACACTCATGTAGGTGCGCACCTACACACACACACACACACACACACACACACACACGCTTTCCCTCTCTCAGGATGCCCAAGACTGTACATATGAGCCAGGGGAATCATCTCGCTTGGACGTGGACCTACTTGTCCTTCTCTTGTAAACACCGAGAAGGAAACAACACTAATGTCCAGTGGGGGAGAGCTCTTTCACACAGAGCTGCGGGTCTGTGCAGCAAGGTCCAGCCCCGCGGTGTCCAATAGCCTGCAGTTCATTCATTCAGTGTTTTCCAGAGCACAACCATCAAGAGAAGATTAGCTAAGCCAGGGTTTCATTATCTGGCTTTGGATCACTGGGAGGAAAGGCTGGCCACAGGTCTGAGGCTCCCAATGAAAGACCAGTTTTGAGACACCTGCTGCTGTGTCTATAAGATAAACATAGATGACAAAGCACTAAGTCAATGTCCCCAGGTAAATTATGTGTATGAACCCATGTCATGAGGCACCAAGGGCTTGGAATACCCCTGAGTTTGGGGAAAAAACAAAACAAAACAAAACAAAAAACAAACCCACATAATCCTATTCACTGTCATTCAACAATTTGGACTAGGTCTGATTAAAAGAAATAGAAAACTATTTATTTGGATAATTTTTAACATCATCCTCTGTTGGCGGGTTGACATTTCACTGAAATACACATATAACATAATTGCGTAAGAAAAACAAAAACGGTCTCCAGCAGGTCTCCAATGGTATACAAGATCAGGAGAGTGCGGTGAACAGACACAGGACATAGAATTTGTTTGCAACATAAATCATGGAGAAAACTGAGAGGCAGCTCAAGAGGCCCCTTCTGAGGACAAAGAATGACAACATATTTATTAAAGAGACATCAGAGGCGGATAAAAAGCATCACACTTCCTTGACACGAAAGCAGAGGTTTAGAAATCATGATTATGTTTTGCTCGCTCCACGCAAAAAGAAACACATCTTCTAAGAGTCAGGGATTGACCTGAATCTTTCACACGGGATCTGGGGAAGGATGGGGTGGCAGGGGCGGGGGGAGGCGGTGCAGAGGGGTGGTAGCAGAGGTGGGTAGGGTGTCTGCAGTGGGTGGGAGTGGTGGTGCCAGGAGTGCAGTGTCTGCTGAGGGGGTGAGAGGGGTGGGGTGTCTGCTGGTGGGGGGGGGAGCCCGAAGTGGGGTGTCAGGAGTAGGTCGTCTGCCATGTCTGGGAAAGAGGGAAAAAGAGGTTCCCAAACTTGAACTGAAATGAAGCTTAAACACAGCACCCTGAATTTATTACATATCACAAAACATAATAATGAAATTTTTCTAGCACACATATCAAGCTAAAAGGTAGCTTAGGCTGCTCCAAAATTTCCATAGGCACGAGTTCTGATCTCAGAAAACTATCTTAAACTCTTGAAAAAATTACTTTTTTCCACAGCCCTAAGAAAAAGAACATTTTTTTCCTTGAAATAAACACTTTACAATCAGTAAAATTAGCTATTCTTTCATTTTTCATTATCTGTGTTTACCTCTATCAGCAAAATACTACTTTAATCTGAAATGTGGTCATTAGCACTTAAACCAACACAATTAAAGCGGTATAAAGTCATTCCATTAACATCACAGTAGAATTATGGTTTTGAATAAACACAGAAATGCTATAAAATAGAAACATTTTTGATTTAAGATGTCCAATCATATAAAATATTAAACAGAATCAAGCCTAGTTTCTGGTTGATTTTTAAATGCTATATGGTATCATAAATATCTTTTAAAAAAAGAAATGTTGGCGCTTTGCCTATAGACTGCTGCTTTAAATTTTAGACACCATTTAATTGGAATTTTATAGATATTTACTCTATAGAATGATTAAATCACCAAAAAAAAAAAAAACAAACCCAAAACCCAAACTACAAAATCTCTCTAAATATCTTTGAAGCAATAGCATAAAAATATGGTATTTTAACGTCAATAGGAGCATCTGTTTACCTTCCTTTCTCTTGCCCACTCTTAGGGTCAGATTTTCCTACCTGGGTGCAGGAGAGATGCCGCGCTGGCTGCCCTCCTAAGCTAGCTCTGTGAGACACACCCGGGAGCTGTCAGCTCTCGTGGCACAGTGAGCCCAAGTGAAAGGCCAGAGCCCCTCCTGAACCTACACTGTAACAGTAGAGATACGAGATGTGAGTCTCCAGTCGGACCCGGCCAGGCCATTCATCTCTGGATACGAGTGCCAGGCTTTCAGACTCCAGCCAACGGGCCCCCGTCTGGCTGAGCCCGGTCTCCATCAAGGGCTTCACTCAGCCGGGGCTGGCCCTGCACACTCGTCTCCTGAAGGGCAAGTGCTGGTGAACCCTTTGTCAGGATTCAGCCCCTACCGAATCAGAGGGCACGGTTTCCGACTAGCTCCATCAGAAGAACAAACAGGAGGTTCGAGTCTTACAGAATAAACCAGCTCATGGACAAGCTGTCCCCCACTGCCTCCGCATACACACATGCATACATATCACACGCGGGCACACCCCTTCTTTTGTCCTCCTTTCCCTGCAGGGAAAATGTGACAGTGTGGCCTTTGTGTCCACTACGCACAGTTCTCCCAGGGTAAGAATCATGAGCTCAGCCCTCCGTGGGCCACCCATGGGGATTCTGACCCTCGCTGAAAAGTTAGCTATAATGTCCCCACGGAAGTTCCTCTTGGGGCTGTGCTCAGCAGCACATATCAAGTTCCCGCTGCTTTGAAAGGTTAAGGAAGGTTTTCTAAAAATTACGTAAAAGGATCTATGACATTCCCCTGCAAATGACCTCACAGAGCTCTCTGAGCAACCTCGATTCTTGAAGTTTAACACCAGAATCCAAAATTCCTCCAAGTTTCCTGGTAACAGAGTATTCCTTCAATTCAAGCTCAGCAGATGCCTTTAGTCAGGAGCTCTGTTCTGTTAGCATCTCTGTACCTGTTGTAACGATCTCACATCCTTTCACACACTACCTCCTGGAAGGCCAGGATTATCCCCATTTGGTTGATTGGCCTGCCCTTCCTAGCAAAGGCTCGGCTATGACTTAGGTCCCCAGGCCTGTGGTTCCAGGGAAGTCCTGCTGGCCTCACCTAGGCCATCACCAAGACAGAGTCATCGAGTTTACCAGAAAAAGGGCTGGGATTAAGTCTGAATTATGTGCTCACTTAAGGACTGCGACCCAACCTGTGACCTCAGTCAAGGTTAACCTTCCAACTAACTTAGCAGAGCTCTTGTATCGCTAAGGCCACATGGAAATGACCAGTGATCACACATCCTTATCTCGGCCGGGCTACTCTGAGGAGTGGTGATCTTTAAAAACACCGTCTATAACACACTCACTCAGACCACTGTTCCTCCAGATTGGCACAGGCAGTGAGATGTGGGGTTCCACTCTCAGTCCGGACTTCGCTGGGCACAGGGCACAGGCAGCTCTGTCTAGGTGAGTGGGTTGGGGCTAGCGTGGCACCAAGGAGGAAAGAAAAGTTCCGGCTGGGGGCAGTGCTCAATGCAGGAGGGTCCCTCACCGGGGAGATCATAAAAAGGCTCCAGCACCCTTTTCCTTTGGAGGGGGAATGGGAGCATTTCCCTAGAGTAGCAGTTCTCCAGAGCGCGGCCCGGGGACACTTTCAGGGGCCCACAAGGGGGCTGTAATCTGCACACTACTAGTATCTTCTTTGCCTTATACACACATTGTCTCGGAGCATAGCGGGGTCTTCAAAAGCTCCGTGATGTGAGGGTGTCACCTCTCTGCTACCCTTGTACACGTATATTCTGTATTTTAAAAATTTCTCAGTTTTAATTTCTAATGTACATACTGATATACAAGGGTCCTCAATAACTTTTAAGAACATAAAAAGGACCCAGAAGATTGACAGCTGATAACTCAGCCCCAGACAGGCAGCACCAACCTTTCCTCAGGCACTGGCCCCTTTCCCTCATCTATGATTCCTGGCAGTCCACTGGCCTTTCTCCACTTTTGGAAGAAACATCCTTCCCCTGGCTTCTCTGAGTTAGCCTTGGCACTTGTTAATGCCTTCATCGTGGCTTAGAATGACATACCCTCCCATTACCCCAAAGAGCCACCTCTCTTAGGTCTGAGGTGTGCCACAGAGAGTGAATTCACGCAAGTAGCTACCCAACATTGGAACTGTTAGGAGGTGTTAGCAAGCTCCTTCCCATGGAAAACTCACACACTAGGGCTAATGAAGGACACTAGGTTGGTATTATTCAGTAACACACCACAATAATTAAGACCTTCTGCTACTACATTATATAGCCTGCCTTAACTTCTTTTCAGTAGTTCTAGAACTTCTCGAAGACTTTTGAAAATCATCATTATTTTGATTTAATTTCGAAAATCATCATTATTGTTGTCAGAGGGAAAAGATCCCCTGCCTTTCAGAAAAAGTAGAGAATCCAGTACCCAACAATGCTGTGAATTTATGGCTGTGTCGCACCACGGCGTAATTACAAAGTGTAACCACCAAGAGGCTGGTGCACAACCTTACATCTGTTTCCCTACGATGGACCCCGGCCTGCATCGTGTTTTCCATCCAGGACCCCAAGAGTCTAGCACCATGGATTCTGCTGAGTCTGTGAAGATTTTCAGGTAAGAAACTTGAGTTGTCTCTTACAACTTTCCTACACTCAGAGCTATACTCTTCTGGCAGGGTTAGGAGAAAGGACAGAGGTGTCTGCAGTCTGACTACAGGCCAAGTTTCAGGGAAGCTTAAGTCAGAGGCAGACCTCATGACTTCTGGATGTTTCCATAAGCTGCTCTTGGCTAGCAGCCATGGCTAGCACTGTCACTCAGCAACACTGGGGCCAAAGTCTCTTGCTTCATTGAAACCATTCTCTAATTCCATTCAGAAAGTTCGTGTTCTAGTTTTTCCTTAGTTGGAAGGGCTGCAGGAAGGCATATGGGAAACCCTGCCATGCCCATCGCTTGGGGCTGTTCTGCCGAGACTTCACCCTGTGGAGACTTCCTCTAGAAGTCAGCTGGTCACCCTGGCCCTGAGACACAGCAAGCACATACTGCCCTTCATTGTTTAATAAACTAGACGTTGGGGTGGGTCAGAAACAGAGGGATCATTCAGCTGATGGTGAATTAGCTCCACACCTGTGCCCATGGGGCTGACCAGCCTCCTTTCCAGGGATGATACACCAAACTCTTAAGAAGTGGAACATCCCAGTCACTAACCGATCAGGGCAGAGTGGGCCTTCGGACCAGAACAGGATCCCAGAGGCCCCTGCTACACCAGGCCTTAGCCTTTCAGTTGCTGGATCACAGAGGGATCTGGAGGACCTGGGGAGGGACTGGACGTAGGCAATCTGTAAGGCACCCGTACAGAGAGAGGCTTCAACATCTTCACAAGGGTGTGGCCACACCAGAATGTGCCGGCCGACCCTCAACCCTACTTCGCACCACTGCCTGGGGTGCTGCGTGAAGTCAGACCTGCTCTTGGGCCCCGTGGACTCTGCTGTGAGGATCCATAAAAACCCACCACCCACCTAGACTTACAGCAGTCCGCACAGTGGGAGCAGAATCAGGGGCCAGGCCTGTTTCCCTAAGTGAGGCGAGGGAATCCACTTAAGTGCCGACAGGCCAGATCCCTGGTAACAGGAGCCACTGGGGCCAAAGGTCACAGCAGAAAGGACATCACTGGAACAGACCTCAGGGCTGGGAGAGAGCCTGCCAGCGGTGCCCAGGATGGGCCTGCAGGGACTCCACTAATGCTGCTCTTCCCAGCGGTGGGCACCACTTGCCCACTGGGGGGGCTCTGGAACGAGTCCAGCCAGGAACAGGGCTTCCCCACATGCCACTGGCTGTCTCCACTGCGTTCTGCCCACCCTCTCACACACGCACGTGCACCCACGCACCCACCACAAAACCTTCTGTCGGTGACGAGGGCAGGCCAACGGGGCTTACAAAGAAGACCTGCTTTTCTCTACGTACTTCAGAAATGTCAAGTTTTCCCACTACAGTTACTTTTAAATATTGGTCTTAAAACTCTGGTTGGCTCCTCGGAGCGTCTTGGGCTCAGCACTGGATGTAGAAGCTCCTCAGCACTGAGAATTTCAGACTCCCTCATGAAGCAACTCCTTGGGCAAAAGTCTACAATTTGTAAGATGTGAAAACACAACCTGTAGAGGTAACTCTGTGTACATCTTTATACATTTCCCAGATCTCTTTAAAAGGGGTAGAATTCTCTTTCTCAGTGGATAACTACAGTACAGAACAGAACAGAGATCAAAGAAAAACAAGAATTTCTTAAAGTTCCGGTAGTAAACAGGCATATGATATTATTATGTTGTAGTCTTAATAATAAGCAATTATACGTTCAAAGTGCTTTACAATCACTTAGCTATTCCTCACAACAGCCCTGTGAGGTAGGTCGACATTATTACCCCCATTTTACAGATGGAGGAAACTGAGGCACAGAGAGGTTAAGTGTCTTGCCCAAAGTCACGCAGCAAGTGAACGCTGGAGCTGGGACTAGAACCCAGGTTCCCTGACTCCCAGTGTCCTTGAAACTAGACCACACTGTTTCCAAAGAGGCATCCCCAGACTGGCTTTGAGCACGAATTAAAGACGGACAATGTTGGATGAGGTTTGGGTGTGGTGGTATTTCCCGTGGACACGTTAAGATGGAACCTGAGGTGTTACCTGGACTGGTTTTGGCATGCGGGTGTATGTGTTAGTTTCAATGGTGTGTCTGAGCTTCCTGGCCTGCCCACTTCCCACTGCATTCTCAACTGGGTCACTGCAGAGAGTGGAGGCCGGAGGGTCAGGAGGTCATGGCGGACTGGCATATAAAAGGAACTCTGTCAGCTCAGTGCCCAGGGGCCTGCCAGTCTTTGGGAGTTCGGGCAAACTAGGGACGCAGGACTTTGGAACGAAGTCAGCTGCCCACCGTAGGCAGGTCTGCTTCATCATTTTATTATGTGTTTTTTTTGTTTTGTTTTGTTTTTTACTGGCCAGCGTCAGGAAGTTGTGTTCATTTCATTTCTCTGTGGGGCGGCTGCCCCCCTCCTTTGCTCTCTCTCTCTCTCTCTCTCTCTCTCTTTCCCTTTCTCTGAGTCTCTGCTTGGAAGGGAAAAACTGTTAAGCCTTTTGCACGTTCCCTTCCATGAAAAAGAGCCACCGGGAGCAGCATCCGCGACAGGAGGCCATGGCTCTGCAGGTGAGCCATGACCCTGCTTCCACCTTCTGGAGGAGTGCTTTGCTTGGAAGGGGTCTCCCTGGGGCCTTGGGTTTGCTTTTTCCTGCATTTCTCCTGAAATGCTGTTTCAGTAGAAATAAGCCCACTTGAGACTTTTCCCTTTCAAGGCCTTAGCCACAAACGCCTTCCGACTAACGAGCTTGGTGCTGTAGCTCAGGCAGAAAATTCTAAAGCATCCGTTCAAGCATCTGAAACAAATGAATCAGCCAGTGAAATCTCATCTGTTAGTATCTGTTCTCAGATTAAAAAAGAAAAAAAAAGCCTTTTTTATGGCTTGAAATGGACTCATGCTTTAAAAAATGAAAAATACCTTGCTACTTTTTAAACTAAGGTAACTAACTAACAGGAGTCTGCTACCCCACAGATGAAATGTCTGCGGAGCGTGTCTTCCTCTCCTCCTGCGCCAAGCCTCCCCAAGGTGGCCGCATCAGGGCACAGCAGGGACTGAGAGTTGCTGGGTTCTTTATACCACCCACCCTTCCACTCGACCACCCACATCACCATCTGTTGGCTGCGGTGCAGGCTTTCACAGAAAACCTAACCACCTCACTCTTTACCAGCTGGAAATCATGGTTTCCTCCCTAAACCCAACCTCCAAAGAGGTGAGAAAGACTCTCCCTCTAAAGTCTTCCTGTCATCACAGATAGGCAGGCTCCCATCTGGGATGACTGGGGGATGGTGTCTCCTCAGATTTTACCAGAGTATCTTTGGCATAAAGGGAATCCTTGAGTGTTGAAAGAAAAAGAAATGAACAAAACTTTTCCCACTTTGCGATTTTTTTTTTCCTTTTCCACGAGGCACTGGACTAATTCATGTCTGCATCTTACATCTGGAAGATCTGATGGGGCACTGCTGTTTGATGGGAAGGGGACTGAGCACTTTCAAGGCTGCAGAGCTGTGTTCCTTTACTGACTTGCTCTTGGCGGAAACTCGCAGGTCACTCGATGCAGCAGGAATGGAGGGAGAGCAGATGTGGGGTCAAACTGAAGTGGGTATATGGCACATGGGAGGGTGGGTGGCGAGGAAAACAAAAAGGCAGCCTGATGCAGCTTCTCTCTGACCCTCAGGAGAAGGCTGGAGAGAAGGCTGGCTTTAATGAAGATGGATGGACGGATGGGAACTGCACACTCATTCAGACCACAGAGGCCAGAGGACACTGGGTGCCAACCTCCTCCCCACACGAGGATCCCCTTCGTGTAGAAGGGAACACTGCAGGAGGTCTGAACAGAGGGAGACCAGATGGAGCCCCCAGGGCTGGAAACTCCAGTGCATCTGTGTGCCCTTGAGAACCATTCCATGGGGAGCAGAGAACGTGGACCAGTTCTGATCCCGCTCAGACAGACTGCACTCTCCGCAGCACAAACACGCACATGCCTAGGTCGTACGTCTGCGCTCACACTCCACCTCCCATGAGCAAGCCATCTGTCAGCCACGCGGCACCCTGGCGTGGGGAGAAGCACCTCATCCCACCCAGCCCCCGTGTAGGGGCTTCCTGGCACATCTGTGTCCTTGTCCTAGGGATACTGTGGGTTCCACTGTCATTCGACCCCGTGTCCCTAACTACTATGTCATCATAGAATGTTTCTTCACACAGAAAGGAAGCACCTCCTTGTGCTTATTAAACGTACAGTGACAAATCACATTTAAAGCCACTTCTAGGACAGAGGAGGCCAAAAATGTAATTAGAATTACCCTTCGAGGAGACCAGAATTTCCTATTTTTAATGTTTGCTTCGGAATCCAATATACTTTTAGAATTTATCTGTCAAAGTTATGAACAACTTTATCTTCTAGGCTGTGTACTCAACATAAATTATAGTCATAGCCTCAACTCTCAACAGAACCGGGTAAAGATGCACCGATATCATCATCTAACAGGAAATGTTTGATTTCACCAAGGAAATGAAACTCTTTCTACAAAAAACAAAATGAAAAATGTTGAGGAGAAAAACATTATGGTAACACGATATAACAGTATCTTTTACCTCATGACTTAAAAAGGCAGTTTTAGCACCATTTGAAACTGTAACTTTAAAGACTCAGGGAAGCCCATCCATGAAATATGGTAATTACTTAGTCATGTGTTGGTTTTCAGGCTTTAAAACATCAAAACATTATGTCCAGACGCTGCAGCAGCAACTGAAGCCATCTGATGGGGAAGTCTTGGGGATTCAGGGAAGGGAGAACTCTGCTCATGTGGTCACCACGCATGCCTTCCCCAGAAGATAGAAAGGTCTCATAGCACAGAGCTAACTTGGTTCCTGGGAATTATGACCTAGTCATCCATGAAAGAGTATGCATCCCCCTTGAGAAAAGTCATCAAGTCCTACCAACCCCACCACATAGAATCCGAGAACATCAGGCAGTTCCCTGCAGGAGGAGGGGACCGTGACGCTGGAAATCCAGCCAGTCTAGAACTCCAGGCCCAGGGCCACTTTAGGGAAGCATCTTCAGAAGGTCATTCGTCACACCGTCTCCTTGAACCCAGCTTGGCCACGCTGCCCTCAAGAGCCTATGGACCACAAGCCTGTTCAGATTTACAAACACATCTTTACAGCTTGCTTTTGTCTTTCTAAGGCTACCTGTGAACAGTGGTCGGGAGGAAGGCCGTCCCTTTTACAAACTGGAGGGGACGGAAGGGAAAGTTTTACTCACAAATTCCACAACCTGAGGCAGCAATGGGCTGTTGGACTGAGCCCATGGTTCACTGAGCCACTTTTAGGAGAGATGATCAGAGAAATAAAGATCGGAAATCATCCTCAGCTAGCTTGAGCATCCTTGCTTCTTCCCCTGGCTCTGCAGCTGTCTGGGCAGAGCAGAGGTGCCCTCGTGAAGGACTTTGACTAACCCACCATCTGTATATGCACCCACATGCCCTCACTCATGGCCATTCACGTTCATGTCCTCTCTCACAGCAAGCTCACAGACAAGCCCTCCCTTCACTGCACCATCTCTTGGAACACAAAACAATGCTGGGCATTTTTCTCCAGAAAAAGGTGAAGGACTATTCCATGCTGAATCCTGCTAATACCCTATATAATCCAATGTAAAGCTCGTGACGTTAACAGACATAAAAGTCATTTTAGAGTGAACAAATGAAGATGGAAAAAACTCTTATCTTATTCGTGATGGACTTCAGACACTTGGGTAGCAGAGAGGATGGGCTTTGATTAGTTTGGACAGGTGTTCCTGTAGCTTGCCAACCTCTGTAGTTCCCTTTTGCCCGTTCTTAACATCTCATTCCCTCTTCACCCTGCTTTCTCTATTGCCAACACTTGCTCACGAACTTCCCTTCCTCGCCCCTCTTCCTGCAAGCTTCACAGGGACCCCCTTCCTCCATACACCTGCTTCCCGTGCCAGAGATCTGGGCTTACCTAGGGTTCTACATCTCAAATGCAAATGGGCCCTGGCTGGAACCAGAAGTTCCTGTAAGCCACGTCCACCCTCCAGGAGCCTGGGGCAGGCTGCGGCTGGCGCAGGGAAAAGGACCAGAGGCTGGCCTGGGCACAGAGCAGCGTTTGCACAGCAAGCCTCACGGCCACCAGGAAACACACACAGAGAGAGACACACTGCGACACATGCACGCACGCACACACCCATCCACACGCACACGCACACGCACACCAGGAGGTGATGGATGTCACTGAAATGGACCGAAAACCAACAAGCAGTGGGGTAAGAAACAAACAGAAACAAAACAAAGCACTTGCGTTCAGATGGAAAGCCGTTTCCTGGGCAGCTAGGGCCCAAGCCCAGGGCTGGGGGGAGGTGGGGGCCTGCCTAAGGACACTGTCTTTGGAGAAGCCGGGAGGAGACAGGGTACAAGACACCACTGGCCCCCTGGGGCCTGCCAGGGTTGGGCCTCCACCCCCGTCCTGGGGGCCCTGCCACCCGGGGGCCACAGCCAGTGTGGGCGCAACAGATAAAGCAAGGGGTGGGCACTTACCTCATAGCCCAGAAATGGCTAGTCCACATTTTGGGGGGTGTGCGGTACCTCAGTTTAAACAAAATCCTTGTGGCACTGCTCAACCATGAATAGCCAGCTCTCTAGTATTTCAAATAAGCTTGTAAAATGGTTAGTGAAAAGAGAATAAAACAAAAGGACAATTCACCTGTAGGGCAATGGTGGTGTTCTTCGCAGGGTACTTTCCCACCAGGCCTTGTTCTTTCCGTTTCTTGAATTTCCTAAAGTAGTCCTGTATCAGGAAAGTGGCATAGAACTTCCCCACGGTTACCTCATCATCTAAACGGAGAGACCAGACACAGCTCTCCCGAATCAGCACATTTGCACCAGGAGCCTCAACTCTTTCTGGGGGCTGGGGTGGGGGGCAGGGCGGGACAGCGCCCAGGGCACTGAGCTCTGGGTGAGGACACAGGAGACTAAATCTAGCAAAAAGCAAGGTTTTGCAAAGCAGTTAAGGCTCAAAATTAGAGTCAGTCCCATGAACTGATACTCAAAATTGCAGAAAACGATATGTTTGTTATGAGTTTATTAGAGCAGCGTATTAGTAACACTATGGAGTGCTGTCTTGCTTATTTACTTAAAATAAAAATTACAAAACAAAAAAAGACTTCCTGGGTCCTATTTTCACCCCTGCACATAGGGATTTGCATGTGTAATTACCATGAACACCAAAGAGCAATTAACCATCCAAATCCCGATGCTTCGAGATAAAGACAGAGACCTCAGAAAGTGACAGACAAGCTCAGAAGAGGAGGAAGGTTCAGGAAAGTGGCTGCAAACCCAGATTTTCACGTGCCCCTGTGATTCTGTTCCAATAGCCTCCATATGCCATTTCTCTGTTTGTAACCCAGAATTGCTTATTTTTGGCAGTGCAAGCAACAGCTCCAACTAACCTCGAAGTTGAGCTTATTTCTGCTTTGTTCGGAACAACTCCAGCATGGACTGCTGGGGAACTGGAACTCCGCTGAGTGTTTTAAAAGTGATGCATGAGGCAGAATAGAGGCTCTGGCTGTCTCATGGTAAACCACAATGCGTTTGCCCAACGGCCTCCACCAGCCCTGTTCTCCCTGGGGCGCATGCCCCCAGATCTGCAATGGTCCCTGGGCAAAAAGCTTAGGGCCCCAGGAGTTGTAGAGGATGGGAGGAGGAAGGGCTGCTGGCCCTCAGCAGCTGAGCTTGTACCCAGGCTGCCCTTGGAAGAGTCGCCGGCAGAGCTGGGGCCAGGGGCTTGTGTTCTCCTCTGTAAACAGGGCTACACCTCTTAGAGGAGGCGTGAGCATGACCCAAGAGGAGGCCTGGAAGCACCCAGCCCCATGCTAGGGTAGTCCAAAGTGCTTGGGCTGGATGAGAGTGAGCTGGCAGCCTGCTGACAGTGGCATCCACTGAAATGGATGTGGAACATGATGGGTTGGGGGCCACTGGGACCCTATGCATTCCCTAATGCACCCTGTGTGGGGTTCATTCAGTACCCATGTGGGAACCATCCCCTTCTGGATATCACCAGGGTGCTGTATGCAGCCTCTCCACACTTCCCTGTCAGAAGCCATTCAGTGCTACTGATTAAGAAGATGCCTTGGGGAGGTTGGCCTTAAGACGAGAGCTGCATTCCTCCCAAACCCCAGCCAAGAAGTCCTCAAGTGGTGTAGGGACCACCAAAGGGATGAAGGCTTTGGGTAGCATGTGAAACCATGTCCTGTGTCTGTCTCAGACTGGTGCAAATGGCCTAATGATGCACTGCCCATGGCGGGGAGGGGAGGAGGGGAGAGGCGGACAGACCATTTAGGTCTTGACACTTCACACCAACTTTGCTCCCAAGCTGCTCTCACTTTTGCTGAGGGTACATCTGGTATGCCTTCCAGCTGCCTCTACTCTTGGGCATCCGTATTCGCAGAGGAGCTCCATGTGGGTGTCATGGCCTCTTTGAAACAGCTCTGCGATGGTGAAGTGGCCTACCCACCGCCCCCAACCCCCAACAGGTGGAGCGGGGCTGAATGACCAGCCCTGGTCGGTTGAGTTGGGATGTGAGCCCAGGGCAGTAGGCCTCCCGAGTGTAGGCTTTCCTCTTCCTCCACACCACCCACTAAGATACAGCCCAGCTCTGGCCACACAGACCACGTACTTCTTTGGGGCTGCCTCCCCCAGAGTACAAGCCTCTCTACTGAGCTGCATGCAGGGAGGTGGGCTCACAGCTGACAATCTTGGGGATCCAGGGAGCCTCTGCCTTCTGTGCCACAGCTATCCCCTGCAGTCCTGGGTATCAAGTCTTCTCTGGGGGGGTCCCAGAAAAAAACACTAGGTTTACAGAATGCCCACCTCATTCCACACTGGAATGCTTCCCATGAATGCACACCTAACCGTTTTTTCCCTTCAAACCCAGCCGGTGCTGGCCTACAGGGGTCCAGGAAGCTCCCGTGGGAGGGTATTGGCTCTCTCTGGCCCAGAATTGGGGGCAGTAGGGTGCTCAGGAAGGGGATGACTATGGTTCTGACCAACTGGCCGCTCTGGAGAGGAGGCAGGCCACCACTTGGTCTTCTCCACTAAAATGTTAAGCTGATTGTGGCTGGGCAGAGGACAAGCTCTCAGAAACAGGAAAAAATCAAAGCTAGAGCTGGTTAGAAAAGGAAGGGACAGAAGGAATGGATGCGCTAAGGCCATCCGGGCTCAGGCCTGGAGAGAAATAGATGGGGTCAGCTTTTTGAGCTCTGCAAGGCAAAGGAACCAAAGATCCAAGTCAGAGTGGAGGCCCAAAGGAAGGACATCCCCAGGAGAATAGGGAACTCCTACAGAAAGGGGGAAGAGCCATGACACGGCAGAAGACTGAAGAAGAGTGGAGCCCAGAACATGTGCAAGATTGGGAGATGGGCAAGGGGACCACTGAGCACAGGGGACGGAGAGGACAGGCAGGCTGTGCCTGCAGCCACAGGCCCCTGCCTTGCCATGGTGTAGAAGGACAGTTCCCCACTGCTCCTCTGGGGCTGAATCCTGGGGTTGCTCCTTCTCAGAACCTTGTGAATACCTGGGCAGAGAAGGGGGGGGGTACCTCACATCACCCTGAGCTACAAAGCTTCCCAAAATGGGCCCCTGCCCCACTGTCACTAGGCCTGTGAGGGGCTCCCTGATGCCCCACATGGGCTGGTCCCGCGTACTGGGAGCAGCTGGCCTGGCGGGGTCTGCAATTCTGGCCAGGGTATAGCCTGTGGGACACTGAGCCCCTCGGCCCCGGGGAGCTAGCCATCTGCTGGCTGAACAAATACTCCCATTTTCCAACTGTGCCACAATGTGGGGCAAGGCTGGGAACTGAGGAGTCTATGGGAAGAGAAAAGAAGAAACAGAAAGAACTGGTGGAACGCAGGCGGCAAAACCCTGCTGCGTACGCACCTCCTACAGAGTGCATTGGTGGTGGCCTCAGAGTCCCTGCCTGCTCTGAGCCTCTCCAGTGTGGTGGCACTTGGGGTCTGGCCCAGAAGAGCACCAACGTGGGGACATACTCCAACAGGGCGGCATGTCATTTCCTAAGGGCCTTCTCCTTGGGTTTCACTATGCCTCCTGCTGCCATTTTGAAATAGGTAAACACCTGTCATCCTAAACCCCAATCTTTCCTTAGAAATGCAGAAAAAAGGCCGGGCCCAGGTATCAGGCTAAGAAAGCGCAGAGATGTTTTACTAGCAGTCTAGCAGAGCTCAAAGTTGGATGTTTTGAGGATGCTAGCATGGTGAGCCAAACTCTGGACCTTTTTTTCCTGGTCTAATTAAAAGAAAGAAAGCTTCACAATAATGCAGCTATGCTCCCCCCCAGATGCTTGGGTGAGACTGATTTGTAAAGAAAGGGGCCAATCAGCTGAGAGGCCCTGGGGCAGGGCAGGCCAGCCCCGGGGCCAGGGGTGGGGGGCGATGGGGTCGGGGGCTGGGTTTACCGGGACGCGCAGCCCCTATTCTGAAGCATGCATCTGGATTTGAGAAACAGTGTAGGGGAATACGGCTGCCAAGAGATAACCCTGATTCCATGCCACCACCCTAAAACAGAATTGCTTCAGAATATTCTGAAAGACTGAGACTTGAAAGGAATGGAGGCTGCAGAAAAAGCTCAAGCACATTGTTACAACAGTCTTAAAAAGCAATTTCTCTAAGCCATGCGAGCACTGGGTGCGCAGCTGCAAGGAAAACAAAACCAAAGAGTCGTTTTAAATGTGCAGTACCAGTTCTCCCGTGGGGGGCCAGCTGGGAGCTGGGGGTTTTCTGTTCTTTGGATTTGGGGGCATTCTGTGTGTGTGCTTTCCCTTTATCACTTCTTTGGGGCTGTCTCCCCCGGCTTTGAGCAGTTGGCTGCACCAGCTAGGGGTGACCCCCTCCACAACAAAAGCTCACACTGCTCTGGCTTCATGCTGGGGAGCAGAGCTGGCCGCCATGCTGCTCTCTCTCTCTCTCTCTCTGTCTCCCAAGAGCCAGAGACTGTCACCTTCTCAGAGGGAGAGGCCTTGGCCACCATCCTGGCCTGGGGTCCCGGAGTCGGCTTCCAGCCCTGAGCCCGATAAATCCCGAAAGTTGCAGGAGCGGTGATGCTAGAAAAGTGGGGTTGGTTACAAAACACACCAAATGCTCACATGTGCCTGGGGCTAGGGGCAGCTAGAATACTGGGGCTGTGGCACGGAGTGAACGGATCCTGCACCTTTAAAACGTGAAAATAAAATAGTCACGAAACAACCACCTCAACATCTAAGTCCGGCGTACTTAAACAAAAATGGAAAAACAGTATATATATTATATATATGTGTGTCATATATATATATACATCTGAAAAAGTTTAGTCTGTTATTTTATGACAAATAACAAAAGGAAATAAGCATGCCTGTTAGTTCTAACTCTAAACTCCAGTTAAAGGGACATTTTTGGTAATTATGATGGTAAACTCAGTCTTGAGAACATTTCAAAAATACCATTTTCTGAAAACTATTTTTTCTGAGACATTTTCAAGAACATGTTGAAGGATAAATGGAAACTAATTTTAAATATTTCATTTTGTTTGAAAAAATACAGGCTCTTTGAGACAGTAAGCTCATTTTCCCACGGTAATTCTTCTGCCAACCAGAAAACCCCTGCCCTAGCCATCTGGGTCTTGGGTCTCCTTCCCCCTGAAGCCTCTCCTTTGTCTGGAATGGTCCTCCTGTTACCCTAAATAATTACACCAAAAGGCCAAAGAGCCTTCTTTAGCTGTGGGCCCAAATGCTCTAGCAGATATGTAAAGCATTCTGCAAACCCCCTCTGGGCTTGCTGGAGATCCTTGCATTAAAACCAATGTGAGGTCAAGAACCACTTAGAAAACAGATTGCACTGACCACCAGCTGGAGGGACAACTTGGTCAAGCAGTTTCATGCTGGTTTTCTTCCAGATTTTCTTGATCACAGCTCGGAGTTCTTCATTAGCTTGTTCCAGGTTCCCTGAATTCAAAAAGCAAGAGGAGAAAAGGAGCCTTGCTTCTCTCAGCCAGCTCTCCTGTCTGTTCCCACCAGGGCTGCTTCCTTCCCAGCCTGGCCTGGAGCAGAGCCTTCAGACGAGATGGGGCTCCCCTCCCCCAGGGCTCTCCAGCTGAGGAGTCACAGGCAAGTAGTGGGTGAGCCTTCTACCAGACAGTCACTCCACGGTGGGAAGCGTGTTTTATTCTGGAATTCAAGGCCTATGCAGCATGATCTCGTCCTACCCTCCTAGCCAAGGCCTATCCCTCCCCACTGCCCCCAGCTAGGATGCCTTCTATTCCTCCACTGCCTGTTCCAAACCCTCTGCCTCCAATTCACCCACATGAGACTCTCTCAATACCTACTGCAGGTACTCGTCAGCACCCCCAAAATCTGGTCTTTTATTACATGGGCTGAAGCCTATCTCCTCAGCTAACCTGTCAGTCCCTAAAACCACCCTGCCTTCTACCTCACCCGGTGACAGGCTGGCCAGGGCCAGGGATGGGTGAGCACACTGCCAGGAGGACTGGGAGCTCGGAGAGACTGGCTTCGTGCAGAGGTTCACCTAGTGCTCTGAGGCTGCTAGCAGACAGCCCTCTGCAGACCGCAGCTGTGCCTTGCTGGCCCCTCTTCCCTCTCATTCGCGGAGTGCGTCAAGAGTTGGCTCCTTCACAGCCTCCACTTTCCCGTCTCCTGTCATTCCCCAACCTGCTGCAATCTGCTTTCTGTCTCACTCTCACATCATTACTGAGCCAACCCCAGCAGCCACCCTCCAGGACTGAGTGTGGCCATGAAGACCAAGGCGGTTTGAGCTCAGTGGGGGAGACGCTGCTGCTAATGGTCCCCGATGCCAGCTCTCTGCTTCCCCCTGGCAGAGGGGCTCCTGCAGACATCCTCTCCTCTTGGCCTCGGGACTCCTCCTGACAGATGCATGTTTATTCCTTTTCAACAGAGAAAGAAGCTAGAGCTCACCACCGGGAAATCCCTCTCTGCAGGTCACACAGCAGAAAGGGACAGCTGGAGTGAGCACGTTTGTGGTGGTCCTGTCTCTGCCCTAGCCCTGCTCCGTCCACCGCATTTCTCCTGCTCTGTCGTGAGCAGTGGCAGGAGTCACTGCAAGTCTTTCTGGGACAAAGTGGAGCATAAAGGCAGGGAGGGACAGCCAGCTGGCCTAGTACTCGCTGCCCCCTTTCTCAGGGCCTCCCCTCCGACAAGAAAAGGCCCAGATGGGAGAATTCAAGGGGAGATATGGCACCCCTCCCCTCTTGTCCCAGGAATGCTCACCTTCTGTCTTGATTTTAAGAGCTGTTCGAACCAGAGCAAACAGGGTTGCATTAAACATGACCGTCCCATCACTGTTGAGAGGCATGTTCATGGCCACTAGTCTCTGTAAACAGAAGACGTTTCTCAATAGAAGGCGAATGATGGATGACAGCCATGTCCCTTTTCGGTGTTGATTCTCTGTTTATCCCTTGACTCTTTCTAGTCAACAGGTCAATTCCACAATTCCTTGGGGAAGACCTACCATCTGGGGGGGACTCGGAGCTGACACCGATCAAGGCTTTAGTCGTGAAACACACATGCTGGCATATGGATCGTACCCTCTGCTTGTTTTTAACCTCAACTGTGTAAGACCTGACTGTCCGGGTGCTCTTCTGTCCCTCCCCATGTCTTGGGGTCACGCCTCCCTTCTGGGCACATCCTTAAAGCTGCGGTGAGGGTGAGACAATACAACAGATACAAGCCAGGCACGGGTCCTGGGACTTGGGTCCTCACTATTCCTAACACAGGGAGTGTCCTTTGGGGAACCCTGCTCTGGTGGGTCCATCGTGCAGTGTTTCCTACAACTCCACATGGTTGCTCTGTCTGGTCTTTCAGAGCAGGACCCCTACTTCCTGTTTCTCTTCTCCCTTCTGGTCCCATGAACACCAGCACTGGGAGCTGAGGAGGGGGCTTGCGGGAGTGACACCCTCTCTGGGCCCTGGTTACCTCCGCTGCAGACGCAGATGGCACACCCAGCTGGGGTTAAGGGGAATCGTGGATGCAAAGATTCAGGGGATGCTTGGCACATAATCAGAGCTAAGTAAGTGGTATTTGTAATTGTTAATGTTCCAAATTTCTTATTTTGGGCTGGCAAAGTATCCTAAGAGATTTTTTAACACTTTTTCTCTTCCCTACTAAGGGACTAGAATCTCGCATTTGCATGACTCATTCCACCTAAATTTCTAGTCCTACTGTCAACCATGTGTCTCCAAACCCAGCACAGGCCGCCACGGGAGACCGCATGTCCATTCGCTTTCCCTGGTAAGTTCCTGAACCAGCAAAATGGACTGTATTGTGCCTCAAGGATACTTAGATCCTTTATATAAAAGAGTCTGGAAAAATAAATACAAAACGACAGCCATGAGCTGGAACCCATCTCACTTTTGGAAAGCAGAAAAGAGGTTGGTACTGAAAAATTTATGAAAAAAAGTTAACTTCTGTGGCTTATTCTCTGTACCTTCATCCAGAGTCTAGGCTACAGAGAAGCAACGATGTGGGCAAAGACCCAAGGACCCGCCAATGTGGTTTTCTGGACTTTCGGGGCAGAGAACAATGAGCTTGCCTCCAAAGTTTTCTTTGAAAGCCTGCAGTACATTGTAGACTCCGCTCTGTTATCCAGAGTTCTGCCCAGAGCTGGCCCAGCAACACTGGGTAAAATGGCTGAACCCAGAATCATCTCAGACCCATGGGGAGAGGTGACCAGCTGTTGTGTGGCTGGCTAGATTTCTAGGGGCAGTTGCAGTAAGCAAATCTTGCATGTCTGCTTCAGGAAGGGGAATTCTCTTCTGTTGCTACTATGTTCCCTGGGAGCTCTACGGAAGAAGAACAAATCTCAGCTAGGTCTTAGAGAGAGCATGGTCTGGGGTGAAAACTACAGAAGTGGGGTGGGGTGGGGTGGGGTGGGATAGGAGATGTGGACCCAACTCTGAGAGGCCACCACTGATGTATGGCCTATGGGGACAGGCACCATGGTGGCAGAGTACGCCACCATGTCCACGGTCACTTGAGCTAGGAAAGACGTTTCTCAATAGAAGGCGAATGATGGATGACAGCCATGTCCCTTTTCGGTGTTGATTCTCTGTTTATCCCTTGACTCTTTCTAGTCAACAGGTCAATTCCAGGGCACCATGTCTTCTCCATCCTACTTCCTAAGCACACCTTTCAGCTCTGTGCTCCTCTGTCCCCACCTCCACTGACCTCACTCTGGGTGATTCCAGTAGCTCTCTGGGTGGTCTCCTGTTTACTCTCCCATCGCCAAGGGGCAACTTAATACCATGAGACTCTATTGATGCTTCTTCTGTGGGACTCAGCCTGGCACAGAGGGCTCCTTGGAGCTGTGCTCAGCTTGCACCCATAGTCCCCCGCCACTTTCCCTTACATTCAGCCACACCAGTGACTCTCCATGTGCCAACATGATGGCCATTCTCCGACCTCCACATCTGAGCTGTGTCCCCTTTCTGCAATGCCCTCCCACTTCTGTCCTTCTGGATCTGATGCAAATGTCACCTTTCCATCTGCCCACCCAGTGACACAATCTCCTCCTATTGTTACTGTTGGCTGACAGGGTGTCCTCTAAGAGTTACAAATCTGATAGCTCCTCAGGACAGGAACCACACAGGATTCATCTCTGCATCCCCAATGCCCGATGGAAGGCTCGGCAGAATGCCACTTAGTGATGCAGGGAGTCCATGCAGAGAGGCCATCAGACACACAATAGAGGACACTTACCTTACAGGCTACTCTGTGTGGGCACAGTTTCCCAAAGCCCAGGGGAGGCTGGATGCGGCGGAGCAGTGTGACCACATCGAGGTGCTTGATCCTTCCTCTGAAGACAGAGTACAGTGTGAGGTCCAGGGAAAAGCTGTCCGGCCTGAACCTTCAGTCCTGCCCACCTTGCACAAAAATCACAGCCAACACTTTAGAAACAGCTCACGCAAGTCACATGGAAGCCTTTTCAACTTACTTTGCCTCAGGGTCATATTCTGACCATATTCTTTTGAATTCATCTAAATGGTGAGGCCCCAGAATAGACCAGTCCCGGGTCAGATAATCAAAGTTGTCCATGATGACAGCCACAAACAGGTTGATGATCTGAAAAAAGCAAATCAGAGCACAGGTGCTTCACCCGTAGTGGAGCAGATGGGGTTAGACCCCAGTAAGAGCCTCCTAATTACAAGGGTCATGACACATTTGAAACCCATTTCTCTGAGAGAGGCCAAAAAACTTTCTTTCTGGAGAACACTGGTTCTCCAGATGGTTTTGGTTTTGGTAAATTCCTAGGGGAAGGCAAGGGCCATGTCATTTGGCCCTTTCGAGGCACACTGCAGTTTTATAATTCCATGGCCACCAAATGCCTCACGCTGCTGAGTCACTGCTATGTGCAGTAACTGTGGAACTTCTGTAAAGACACTGGCATCCCTGAGAAGCTGGGGTGGTGACTGTCCCAAGCCTGTTAGTGAGCATCAAACCCCTGTTCACAATGAAGGTGCTAGTAACACACACCTGCTGGGGAAAAACCTTCCACCACCAAATGAAGTCTGGAGTGCACATCAACGTATGATACCCCACAGTAGTTCAACAGGGCAACACCCATGGTCTGAATCCCAAATGCTACACAAGCATCTGTCGGTTGAGAAAGAGAGCTGTCGTGATCACCTACCAGAAACGCGCAGAGCATATAAAAACTGATGAAATAAACAATGGCAAAGTTGCTCCCACACGTGTACTCCTCTCCAGGGTTGTAGTCCGACTCAGGGTCGCAGAGCTTCCCGGGGAGGCAGGCCAGCATGATCTCCTGCCAGGCTTCACCTGTGGCACACCTTGTTTAGGTTAAGAAGACGAAGGGCTTTAGTAGACTAAGGAGTGATTTGAAGCTTAGACTTCATGACATTTTTTTAAAAAACAAAATTTGTAATTAGAGCAAAACCTAAGTGATTTGGGGGAAAAGCCAGTATGAATCAGTGAAAATTCCTAAATTAAAATTCCTACTTATTTTCAAATGCAACTTCTCTGAGTGGAGGCCCTGTTACAGCTCCCTTTGATGTAAAAAAATCATTTGATACAAGCACATCAATTCTTTCCATATATATAAGGATGTTTTTGTGTCTTCTTTCAATGTTCATGTCACAATCTTTTTTTTCTTTTTTAATTTTTTTTTTTTTTTAAATTTAACAGACAGAGATCACAAGTAGGCGGAGAGGCAGGCAGAGAGAGAGAGGGGGAAGCAGGCTCCCTGCTCAGCAGAGAGCCTGATGTGGGGCTCGATCCCAGGACCCTGGGACCATGACCTGAGCCGGAGGCAGAGGCTTAACCCACTGAGCCACCCAGGCACCCCTTCATGTCACAATCCTGAATAATTTTTTCAAGACCCAACACCCGACAACTTGATTAGATCCCCATTCAATCTGTTTGAAAGCAAAGAACTGAAAACTACCAAATTGTAAATGACTCATTATTTAATCACGAAACTCATTAGAAATTACCTGTGTAATTTCTAGAAAGTCTTCTCACTTCAAGGCATTTTGTTTACAAAGCTAGTTAACTGGGGTTAGAAACAATCCTATAAAATCTGAAACTGTGCATCTTGTTCCCCGTTGGCTGTGCAAAGGCCTTTCTGTTCCTGCTAAATTTCCATGTTCTTGGGTGTGTTCAAGTGCATGCTCCCATGCATAAGTGTGTATCCAACCATTTTCCTGGTGACCTTAGTAGACCTACTAGCTTCCAAAGGGATAACCCTTAAGACAGCCAGTCTGAATGACTATACTAGTTTCCACAATCCAGTGAAATTCCTCTGACTGAAAGGCTACGGTCTCTGTTTAAGAATACAAACAAACACAGTAAGCCACCACCATCGACCAGGAGGGGCTGCAGTGCTATAACAGAGCACGTGTCCTGAGTCACTCTGGAGCCCAGAGCCAGAGAGAGATGTGCCCTTGTGGGACTCAGTCACCTGAAGAGCAGCAGCACCGCCTGGGGAAACGTCTGGAAATTGTTGTTCCTGTTGATCTGGTTGTTATCTCTCATAGCAACCTTCCCAAACATCTAGGTGGAGAAATTATTAAGGAAATAAAGATTTTGTAAAAAACAAAAACAAAAAACCACAAATAATAATAATATCTCCTCCCTTCCAAAACAATCTCCACAACACATTCACAGGTGAATTTAGAACTAACACAAGCTTGATCCACAGCCAGGAGGGCTTTCTTGGGGTGCTCGGCACACATGGGGCGGGACCCAGGCTAACGGCCAGGAGCACAGTGCCCAAGTCAGGCGCATCCTCACCTCGGGGAGTTCCTACCAGGCAACCGGACAGCCCGCCCCTCCTGCTGAGAGCTGGCATGATCCAGCTGGACAGGGAAGCACAGAACAGATCTGCAGCCACGGGCTGGGGTCAGGAGAGGCCTCTGGAGGAGTGACATTTAGGCCCAGAACTGAAGGCACAGTGGAAGGTAGTCAGGTGAGCAGGAGGGTGAGGTGTTTGGGCGGAGGAAGCACTGCCTGCAAAGGTACAGATGGGACATGGCCCAGGAGCCCCAGGAAATGAAAAGAATGGGAGTGTGCAAAGACAAAAGATCAGGCTGCAGACAAGAGTAGGGGCCAGTGAGCCACAGAAAGGAGAGAGGCCTTTCCTGGAAGGGTGGGGGGAAGTTAGCGGTGGGACTTGTAGAAGAGCAGGCCATTTTAGAAGAATCTGGCAAAGCCTCCTGAGCAAACTGGTGGTGGTGTGTGGGGGGCAGCTTGCAGGTCTCCGTGACAGCTCTTGTTTTGTAGAAGAACATCAGGTCTTAAAAGGCCATTTGGGGCACACGGCATCCCATGCTGAATTACAGGGGCTAAAGTTCCTAGCTCCCAAATAGATCCCTAGTGAACTGCAAATGTTATTATGCCTCCAGAGAAGTTAGCGCTGCCACCCCTTTGGCTCTGGCATCACCCCACCTCTTTGACACTCGCATCCCCCCTTATCTGAAAGACAGCATCCCAAACAGCAGGGCAGGTAGCATTCCCGTGAGGGCTCTGCAGTGAATGAAGCCCAAATCCCTTTCCACACAATGGAGAAGCAGGGAAGAATCCTGTAGCCCCTTAGCCATTGTCACAGAAGTGCCAGCTTCATGCTTCTTTTTTGAAAGGGTGCTACCCCTCCCAAATAATGACCCCAGTGCAGCCCCCTCCACAGCATCTGGGAGCTGATGGTTTCAAGAAGGAATCTCAGCTGGCGGTGATAAAACATAACTTTCCAGGCTATCAACAGACTTCTGTATCATTAAATATATTCTTAGTAACATCAGTACAGAAACTAGAACAATTACAGCTTCTCTCAGTATCACATTTCCTGCTGCTGAAACCAACTGTGGGTATTCTCCATCAGTTGATTCTCCCAAGGCCCAGATTGGGAGTGAGGAGTACCACTAAACCCAGCCATCTGTGGCATGTCCCAACCTCTCCCGGCTCTTCTAAGCCTGGCTGTCCCGGGCACAGATGCTTGCCTAGAAAATCAGGACCCTGGCTTTCCATTCTCCCTGACCAAGGCACATCTTGCCACAGATCTGGGGCTACCCAGCAAAGGGGGCACAGGGGGAAAGTGACTAGTGCTCACCTGCATGCCAATCACCGCGTAGATGAAGAACAGCATGGCTATGAGGAGGGCGACATAGGGCAGTGCCTGGAAGAAGGAAGCAGTTGGCTCAGTGCCCACCTCTCCCCACTCTCCCACACTGACTGCTTGGGTGTAGAATGAAGACTCAACACAGGGCCATGGGCTTCTCTTTTTTGGGTTATGTTGAAAGGACATCGACGGTGAGGGAGGACTTTTTTTTATATAATTTTTTAATTTTTTATTAACATATAATGTATTATTAGCCCCAGGGGTACAGTTCTCTGAATCGCCAGGTTTACACACTTCACAGCACTCACCATAGCACATACCTGCCCCACTGTCCATAACCCAATCACCCTCTCCCTACCCACCTTTCCCCGGCAACCCTGTTTGTTTTGTAAGATTAAGAGTCTCTTATGGTTTGTCTCCCTTCCGATCCCATCTTGTTTCATTTGAAGGAGGACTTTTTAAACCCCAGGCCAGCATAATAACTTTAGTCCTGAGTATACCAGGCACGCACACACCACCTAGTGTTACGAAGCTATGGGCAGAATATGTTTTCCACCATCATTAACAGTATATGCTGACCCTAAACAAAAAGTGTCAAGGCAGACATATTGCCCTCCTAACAATGTTTATATGCATCACTGGATTCCTGTTAAATTATCATAATTGACCAAACCATTCCAGAACACTGGATATTCAGATCTCTTCTATTTTCTTTTGTGGGCATGTTTGGGGTGGGGGCAAGGGCTATTGTAGGTCACACTGCAAAGGAATATCTTTATGCAAAAGCACCCATGTCTGCATAAGGCGAGGTCCTAGGAGTGAAATTATGGGGCCAAGGGGAAGAACCACTTTCTGGCTGCTGCTGCAGCGTTTTTTAAAATGCACACTTTCTGAAAGAACACGAATTGGGGGTTGGGTCAGGGAAAAGTAAGGGAGCTGGCGGGGCGGTTGCCAAACCTGGGCTCTCCTTAAGAACATTAAATACAGCTGTATGTGTGGGATCAGACCCCTGGTCCCCTCATCCCTGTTCCTCAACTACTTTTCTACAACATGTCCTGTGACAGAAAATGTCTATTCACATGGTACACCTCCAGGTAGTGGCCAGACTGTTGAACTTAATGCCAAACACACATGGTTAAAGCATCTACTTTCCCTTATCCACAAAAGGTCATCAGAAAGCCAATGGCTAAAAACCTCCCCACTGTGTGCCAGCTCTGGATCTGGGACTGCTTGCCCAGCCCAGTGTAGCAGCACCATCCTGATGGCTGACCAGTGATCAGGACCCCACAGGGTTAGTTCCAGGCTTTCCTCACCATACCTATACGCATTTTTCTTCCTAGATTACTGAATCCTTAAGAATTCTGTTGGCACCGTTGCTCAGTTTTTGTGAACTACCACTTTGTGCAATGAATTTATCCACAGTGGCCAAACTTTTAAAAAGAAAAAGCTTAATAATTTCCTTAAAAGTAAGTATAACATTATTACATGAATCTATTTTTATAGCAGTTCACTCAAAAATGTTGGTACATTATATTAATAACAAATGTCTGGGATTTGACCCCTTTCCGAGACCAAGGCTCACGTGAGGCCCTGCTCACTCTCCCCCAGAGCTGCATCCCCAGTTCTTCCTACAACCTCAGGTTCCCCGCCAAGATCTGTGATTTCCCCTCTTTGAGTTTCTGGATCTACCCTCTTTCCCAGATGCCATCTCTTTCTAATTTACCCAAGGAGAAAAATCTTACCCAACCAGAAAAATGCTCCCCGGGATGTTAACGCCAGTTACCTCAGTGGTGGTGGGCTTAGCTTAAACTTCTTCTTTATGTGTCTTTGGATAGCTTCACGTCAATGTGTTTATTTCAAATTGAAAAGTCACAAAGATTCATGATTCACTTTCTAATGTTTATACATAGTTACAATTCTCTTACACAGACGAATATTTTAAACAAGAATCTGTACTCCGTCTCCAGTTAATTCAGTCTGGAAGACCAGAATATCTGGGGTGGGGTACTAAAAGGTATAGGAGAAGCTGTGTCAGTCCTGGTTCAGAAACAGACCAGAACCAGGCTGCACCAGCCTGGCGAGTCACAAATAACAAGTAAGGCCTGGCTTATGCCCAAATATCCTCAGTGCTAGGATCTTTCCAGGTCCTGGGTAATGCAGAGATTGGGGATGGTGTACTGGCTCAAGTGGAGTGGTCTCTGATTCAGATCCAGCCCAGCCAACAGATAGGACTGTAGCAGCCTTAGGAGGACGAGATGTCCTGGCAAGAAGCTGTTCAGTTTATGGGAGGTCTGCTGGGACCTGCCCTTTCTGAGACGTCATCTTTTACCACTGGGCATTCCAGAGAGGACTGAGGGGCTTGGAGACTCCCCATCTCTATTCATCTTAAAAACATTACACCTTTCCTCAACTGTGGGTCCTTATTGCCTTCTGTTTCCTTTAAGCAAGTAATCCTGTCTGATTCACTGAGTATGGCTTGGCCACGTGTTCCACATCCTCTATTGACCTAGAGGGTCACAGTGGCCATGCAGAAGGGAGTTGGGATCCTCCACAACAGAGGACACTCACTGGCTCACATGTGATCTTTAAGAGCAACAGAAAAGCCCCTGGCCTCGCTCTTACCTGAAAGGACTTTATAAAAGTCCACAGCAACGTCCGGATGCCTTCCCCCCTGCTGAGAAGCTTCACCAACCGCATCACTCGGAAAAGACGGAAAAAGGTGATGGAGATTCTATTGCTCTCTTCAGAGTTCTGAAGGGTTATCATGGAGAGGTCAAACCCAATGCAAAGTAGAACATGCAACACTTTCAGAAAAACAGCAACAGATGCAAACAAAGGTGACAGAGGTAAGAACGGAAAATGTATTTCTAGGGCCTTTTCACCTTGGAAAGCATGACGTGAAAGGAAGAGTTACATGCTAACAACACAGGGCTTGGGAAATTGCATCCACACAGCACATGCATGTCCACATGGTCGAGTGTGTTAAGAGAACGCTGGGCTGGCCGAGAGTACTGGACACTGATGATGAATGCAAACCACCGCAGACACCATTTTGGAAGGACAACCATGGAGAATACAGAAACACTAGTGGGAAACTCAGCATGGTCAAGGAAAAGGCCCAGCCCCGGGGGACTCGTCACTGATCTTACCCCGGGTGTGGCAGTTGGGACAGGGACATTTTCACTTTCAGTTGGCTTTAAGAAATCAAAGATTGACAATGTATTAATGAATGGAAAGGAAGCAGTGGTTCAGAAGGATGGGCCCCTCCCCACTTTTTAAAAAAACTTCTGCTTGGTGTCTTAGTTGTCGATAACATGGCTGTACCCACCCGGAGAAAATGCCAGGGGCTCTGTCTGAACCTGGATTTGAGGGTGGGCTCAGTCAAGGGCTTTGATATAGACTCAGACACATTATTCTCTAATTCACATCCCAGAACATGATGTTCTGAGGTTGGCAGGCATCCAGTAAAAGAGAAGGCTGCAAGACCTCAGCTGCCTCCAAAGACAGACATGCAGAGAGGGACCCAGCTTCTCATGGGCAGGCTAGCTCTCTGCTGAGGCAGGACTGTGGGTCCAGGACACTAACTGCACTGGAGCGGGCCACTCAGAACCCCGATGAACAGGAGGAATCTACCAAACAGGGCAAATAGACTGACACTGGCCTACACCGCACGTGCTTCCTGAGCCACATACCTGGGCAGGGCTGCTGAGGAGGTGGGCAAACCAAGTCAGTGGGAGCGGGAGAGGGGCTGGTTTCCTCGCAGAAGCCTTCAGCACCCAGCCTACAGCCCAGAGCGATGTCAGAGGAGACAGCGCTCAGCCCTGTATGACTCTTGGGAAGTGGCAGCTGAAGACTAGTTTGCCCTGAGTTTCTGCACTTCCACCTCACCTGGGGTCTGGCTGGGCACCTAGAGCTCAGCCACCTAGAGCTGAACCACAGTGCTCATCACCCTGTGGGCACCTGCCTCCCTTCAGGCAGGGACTTTGCTTCCCTCAGTGCCCTGGCACTTCTTAGATGCTCAGTGTTGAAGAGATTGGAGAGAGGTTATAAGCAAGCTCTAATAAAACAGTAAGGGCTGAACAAGAGACAAAGAGTGACGGCCTCTCTGTTCCCTTTAGGAGGGTCCCCTCCACTGATGTAGCTGGTCTACCTGGTAACTGACAGAGGAATGAGCTTCCTCTGGTTAGGGGCCTGGGACTGCTGATTGGTCCCCAGGGTTTCTAGGGAGCCTACTGCATGGTGTGTGTGCACAGCTAAGGGATGTATGCACACGCGTAGATGTGCACACAGATCTGAGTGGTTCTCCTCCCTGGGGATACATGGAAAATAAGGGCTCCATTCCGAATTCTCACTCTTGTTAAGAGCTGCCTCCTGAGACCAAACATAAAATTCATGGAAAATAAGCAGATGGCGGCACATCCTATCAGAAATGAAATTAGCAATGTGATGACAAACCCAGAACTAATAGGTTCTGACAGGGTTTCAGAGGGGTCTCTGATTCACCCGGGACACTTAGAAGGTGAACCCTCCAATGGCATGGTCCAAGCCCCGATCACCGTCTTTTATTTTCCTCTTCTTTTCTCTCACCTCAAGACAAAGAACATCTTAGAGGGGCAGATGATGGTTTTAACCTATGACTTTAACAAATGAAGGAATTAGTTCACCAAACTTCTGCCTCCCAATCTCCCTAAGGCTGTGTGCATGAGGCTTCTGGATCTCACCTATGCAGCTGGAGTGGGAGGGTGTGGGAGTATGTGAGGGTGTGTGCATGCACGCCTCTGCCTGCCTCTGCCCAAGGGGGCCAGGGTGTGCCTAAGACAGAGCACTCTACAGTGATACTGTGGAGATGTCTGTAACTTGTGTGTTAGACCTGCAAGGATAGGAGGGCTGTTGGTCAGGGAAGACACTCTCCAGCTATAATCTGGCCCAGCCCCTTCTGTTTGTCCTCCCCATTCCCTTGCAAGTCTGATGGACCCCTCCCCCTCCCACATGATGTGGGAAAGTTGGTGGCCAAACTGACATTTGAAGTGCGCATCTCTTTTCCAACTGATACCTTTGAAGTATGACACATTTTGGACTATGAACTTGTAACCCTGGATATTCTTAAGAAAAAAAATGAAGAGGAGAACGAGACAGCATTTGTGGAGGGACATGTCAGCACAACATGCAGAAAGGAAGGACAGCACAAACAGCACACCAAGCCACATGCACCCCCAGTGCAGCCTGTGACAACTCCTTCTTTCCTTGGTGCCATGCTGGGCAGGGAGCACCGCTGCAGGCTGGATATTGCTGGCAGCACTGGGGCGGGGGGGAGGTGCAAGTTGCCAAAATATCTTACAAGTTGGAAGGACCCTGAAGATGGCTTTGCCCAAACAACAGATGCCAGCCAGATGCAAAGGGTAAGCCAGCTCTTACCCTGGGCTGCACATTCCAACTGCCCGTGGCTGGCTCTTTTGCAGAATCTGTTGCCCAGTTCCCACGCCAAGGATTCTTATCTCCTTGGACTGCGGTGTGCCAGAACGTTGGCAGTTTTAAAAGCTCCCAGGTGATTCTAAGGTGCTGCTCGAATGGGAACTACAGTCCTAAGCCAGGGTAAAGCTGGGCACATCTTCAGATGGTCACTTACGTCAACAAATTCCTTTTAGTCTGGATGAATCATACAGAGGGGAGCCCCTAGAAAAGCCCACTCAAGCTGTTACAGCTGAGCAGTGGGTTCTTTTGGAGCTGATGAGGGCTCAGTACCCAGATGATGTAAACGGGTTAACTGCATCATCATCTTGCCCACAGAGGATGGAGGAGGCTTGGAAACACAGCAGGCTTTGGAGGCTGTGGTTGGAACATGGGTGAGTGGATACCCTATGTGATTCTGGGATGAATGACAGAATGCCCTCAGAGGCTGAGAGTGGGAAAGGGTTCACTCCCCGGGTTGTTTTCCAAAGAGAGCCAGCAGGGCTGCGTGGTCAGTCCTCAGTAGAGGGGATTCCAGCGCTATCTCTGGGCTTGGGCTGGAGGCTCTCAGCAGCTCCTTCCGACCCTGAGGGCCACTACCTTCAGCTGGGAACCCCACAGGGGGAAGGACCTCAGCCCCAGGAGGCCAAACTGTATGCCTGGGTCCAGAAGTCTCCTTAGATCTCGGGGGTGCACCTGATGTCCCCTCCAGCCCCTTCTCACAGGGTTTTCAGGAAGGCTCTTGAGATGCAGATTTTGGGTTAGCCCCCAGCAAATATAGGAGCCAAACAATCCCTGAGCTTCCCAAGTGCAACCAAGGACACCAGTCTACAATTGCTGTATTAATCCCCCTCTCTTCCCAGAAAGGCTTAGATAATGTGGTTTTTCCAGAAAGGAAGCAAACCAGTTAACTCAAGGCATCCTGGACAACCAGCTCTTTGGGGGTGGGTGTGGGGATGGGGGTCGGGGAGAGCCCCTTCCTGCTACATCTGACATAACACTTCTGGAAAGGAGGGCTTCTGTATATGGGAATTCTGAGCCTGTGTCCAGAAATCAGTGACCTGGTCCCCAGAAAAGGGCTGGCACCTGGAAAAGAGGGGTGAACAACCAGAAGCTGAGTACAGCTGTCGGTCACCAGGTCAGAGACCACTACTGGTCCCTGGGAGGGAGCTCCTTGATAACTTTTCACATGCTCTTCCATAAGTAAGAACAAGGTACTCATGGCTTCTGCAAAAGCATTTGGCCTCTCCAGCAATAATGAGAGTGGGAAAGGACGCAGTGCTGGTAACAGCCACTGCCCAGGTTAGGGAGAATGGAGTGCTGGGTCATTTTACCATTCGAAGAACCAATAGGCATCCGAGGGTGAGCAAAGACGAGCCTGCCAGTCATCATCTGACATTTTAGCAGCTTGATGATGTTATGACCAGATGGGAAAAGGCAAATCCATGAGAGCCATCAAACCATTGTCAGAGCAAGGGATGCGGGAGGTACATGGGCAGGGGGCAGCAGGAGGGGGCTAAGAGGGCATCAAGCAGGACAACAGAAAGGGCCATCCAAAATGTTTCTGCAAACAGTACAAACGCAAGCGAAATTTCTCATTTGCAGGCCAGATCAATTATTTTTGAAGATGATGCTGGCAAACGTGACTGGCCAAGATGGCCCTGGCCCAGACCCCAGGTGGAGACTGAGACCCAGGGGCTGGGAAACAATTTAGATGACCACGACCCATAGATAGCACACCCTGTGAAACTCAGTGAAAACCAAAGGTGGGGAAAACACAAACAGGTACACAGTCTTTAAAGTGCTTTTGCTTTAACAACGACATCACCGTATATATGTTTATATATACTTGCCGCTACAATTTTCTAAAAATAAAACCAACATGAAAATCAATTAGGCAACAGAAAAGAAAGATCAACAGAGGTTGGGGGAGAGAGCACAGCAAGTTAAATATTGCAAAAAATGATGACTTATCGCAGCTAAAAACAGCCAACACGGACAAAGGATGTTGAAGCTGAGCTGACCCAGGAGGGGGTAAGGCCAGCCCAGGGATAGGAAGTATGTTGCTCCTCTGGGGAACCTGGCATGTGTAGGAGAGGGGGCTAGAGGAATTAACAGCTCCACCATTAACAGTTAGACCATCAGACATTAGGGACATGCAGTCTCTCTTATCTTTGTGCTCATAACTGACCAACTGTACATGCCCAGGACACGTGTTAAAAGACTAAATAAATGAGAAGGCGGCTTTGACCATTTGCTCTCTACTGTGGCCCAGCCCAGAACTGCTGAGACCTCCCAAGGGGTTCTACAGGCCTGGGGCGGACAGCTGGTTTTGCCACCAGCCGAGGGGAACTTTTGTCTCGGGCTGTATCTGACCAGGGAAAAAGTCACTGACTAGAAAATGGTATGAGAATGGTCACTCGTGTGATTTTGAAAGTCTGACTGAGTGCTAGAAATGGGCCCAATGAAAGCCTGTTTTGTGCAGACACCCCAAAGTCAAATGCTAACTAGAAAGTTCAGTGTGGGTTTTTGTACCACTGAAGCTACCCCTGACACATGAAGAAGGATACGTCTGAGAGAGACACTGCTGAGCAAGGCGGGGGCACAAGGGATGGGCATGGTGTGCTCCTGCCCCCAGCATATGGAGGGGCAGCCAGAAAGCTGGGTACGTGCTGTCAACCTGAGGGCACTAGCGCCACACCCCGCCAGCCAACGGGGATTGGGAGATGAGGCATTGGAGAGCTGGCTTGTTGGCTCAGTGAACAAACCTCGGTCGGCCACATCCTGGTACCCAGAAACCCCGCATTTATGCAAACTGCCTGTACATCCCGTTCAGCACGGAGCACTCCAGGGAGACCTACTGAAAGTACAGTTTATTCTATCTTCATTTCCATTATAGACCATCTCTGACTTACACGGGGGTCTGTGCCAGAATTTTCATGTAAGTAGACTTTGATGAAGGTTTTAACTGCTTTACATCGGGAGATGGTTAAGCAGGCAGATGTCTGGTCATAAACTCAGGAGAGAGCCCATGACAGCCCAGTTAGGGTCCTGCTGTTCTGACATTAGCATTAGATTGTTTTATAACCAAACATAATTTACACATTATGAATGACAATTTTGTAACTGAGTTATGGACTATTTCACATAAAGTAGAATTTACCTACATCAGGGCTCACAGAGGTTGGGGGATATGGCCCCCAGGGTCAAGGAAAACACCACTTTGTCACAGCATGGACTGGGGTGCTGTGCGGCATACATCACACTCTCGTGGATAGGTCTTACAGTCCACTTCACTTGTTAGTCCATGGAAAATCTACGCTTGAATAATAGGCTGGTATCTCCCTAATATTTTAAGTTTTATAGCAAGTATTTTCACAAACACTGCATCAGTTTATCCCCCTGACATACCTATGAAGCAGGAAGGGCAGATATCATTTGCCCTAGCTGGTCCATGGGGGAACTGAGGCCTGGGTCCAACAAATCAATTTTGAACCAGGACCAGAATTCTCAGGTTTTTAGGCTTAGCTTGGCCCCAGAGCAGTGGCATAAAGAGACACTGCACCATCCTTATTTGATACAGGCTGTCTGGACACCAGGATGGGCAGTACAATCCTACAGATGTCAGCCAGGCAGAGCGAGGAGGCCCCTTCCCAGCCAGGGGTGGGGGAGGAGGGCGGGGCTGGCCACACAGAGCAGAAAGCCAACACCACACAGCAGCCCCACCCCATGCTCCATTCATCCCCGACACGGGCTCTACACAACTGGGGCACACACACAGGACACCCACTAAGACTTGCTAACAAAATGGAACAGACCAGGCGAGCAGAGCCATTTCTGCCTGCCTTAGGCCCTTCTGGTTTAGGCCTGGGTTAGATCCAAGAACTATTGGCAGGGGGCGGTGCTCCCCTTTCCAGAGCCTCTTAATTTTGAAGGAGGATCCTCAGGATGCTTCTGGAAGGTTGGGGGGGGGGGGGTCACTCCACGTGCCACACTGCCACTGCACTTGTTTCCTTATTAAAGGGTTCGATCAAGTGCAACAGAGGAGAACGGACACCCTTTCCTCATACGCACTCAGGCCTCCTTCCCCTGGTCCATGCGATCACCATCGTTCAGGGAGCCAGGACACAGGGTAGTCCCTAGTGTCACTAGTCAGACTTGGAGGTGCACACAATAAAGATGAGGACAGCAGCGGCAGCAGCCACGTGTTCATGGAGTGGCTGTGAAGCTTCCCCCTGTGCCTTCACAGAACCATCGTGGGTACCAGGGCACACGTTATGAACTCCATTTGGCAGCTGGATAAACTGAGGCACAGAGCAGTCAGGCGCCCGGCCGAGGTCACCCAACTAGTGAGTGATACTGTTCACATGATCACGGAAGTTCACGCCCGGCCCTTCACGGGTTCCTAAGAACTTCTTTCTAAAATCATGTTTGGTTCCAAAGTGGTCCCTCTCAATTTCCCAATTTCCCAATTTCCCTCTCTACTCTTTTTCAGGGACAGGGGATGGGGCAGGGAAAGAAGGGAGGCTACACAACGTTCTTCGTCTTTCCAAAACAAAGGTGTGCCCGAATTTCTGGAGTGTAGGGAGACCCACGGATAAGGTTTCTAGGCTCCTGAGCGCCAGACTTAACGAAAACAATCACGTCACAGGACACAAAGTTTGCTACTTACATTCACTTCAGTTATAGCAATATCAACGACGCTACCAACAACAATTAAGGCATCAAAAGTGTTCCATGCATCAGTGAAATAGTGCTGTTAGGGCAAGCATTCAGAAGCCACAGAGGAGAGGAAGCACAACAGGAAAAAAGAAGAAAAGGACAGTGTTATCAATAGAGAACATTCTAGCATTATGCCACCCGGCTACTTGAAAAAAAAAATCACCCTAAAACAAAAATGTTATAGGTTCGTCCCTTTGGGTGCCGCTGCTGACACATTAAATCAAAACAACCGCTGACGCCTGTCTCGCCCTGCCTACCAGCCACTCGGGGAACGCGGCCTGAGCCAGCCCTCCGGAAGGTGCTCTGTGTCTGCCAAGGCCTGGGGTCAAGCTCTACCCTCACAAGCCTCCGGTCCGCAGCTCTCGGGAGGAAATGCCTGGTTTTAGATCGAGTGAGGTTGGGGCCTGTGACTTGTCCAGGTGATGCCAGTGCGGGGCGGTGGGGGTGGTGGGGGGGAGCGGAATGTGCAGACAAGAGAGAGGACACGAGGCGGGCGGCCACGGCGGGCGCATACTCACGTCGGCTTCGCTGAGGGCCACGTCTATAATGCTGCCGATTACGATGAGGGAGTCAAACGTGTTCCAGGCGTCACTAAAATACCCCTGGACAGAGCAGGCAGGGGGGCAGACGTTGATGAGCACGTAGGAACGACAACGCCACACGGGTCCCACGGGGACGTAGCGGAGGCCCCGCCGTACCCATGGCAACCAGGTGGGGTGGGAGGGCCGAAGGGAGGCCGCGGGGACCGGCCGCTGGCGGGAAGGGACACAGGCTGGGGTTGGGGGGGCACCGGCATGTGTGAGAGAGGGTGCGCACCCATGCACGCACACGCACGCACGCAGGACGCACGCACGCACACGCAGGCAGAGCGCACGCATGCGCACAAGCACACGCGTGCCTGTGCAGCGCAGACCCGGGGCCCCAGACCAAGCAGTTTAGCAGGGCAGCGAGCCCTCTGAAAAACCTGCCCTTGCCCCTAGGGCCACAACTTCAAACCCTCAGAGGAGGGTGTGCGACCCTTCTAAGTTGGCTACCCTTACACAGAAGGGTCAGCAGGCCCTCCCCCTGCTCCTTCCACAGTTTCTCTCTTCTCCCAATTACAGAGCACGGTGGCCGGGCATTTCGCACGTTCTTTCTGCGCTCTTCCACCAAACCAGTACCTCCTGCTCCTCACCAGTGCAAGGATGATGAAAGGTGTGCTCTGTCTTCACAGAGCCCACGGTGGTCTCCCTGGGACAGGGGCACAGTGAGGCACGCAGTCCAGGGCTCAGAGGTGTGGGGGTGGGGTGGGTTCACTCTGGTGTGCGGAGAAGGGGGCTGTGCGGGAAGCCTACACAGGTCTTAAAAAGGAAAATAGTCAACGGTGTTGATGCGCTAAGGCCCCTACTGGCCTTGGGAGAATCCTTGTACCTCAGCTTTCCTCCCTTCCCTTTCCACCCTCCAGACTAGCAGGACTCCTTGTCATCCCTCAGAACCTCTAGCAGGTTCCTCCCCCTTCTCCTGCTGCCAGGCAATCCCCACCTCCCCACCCCCACTGGGTTTGCCCAAATCCACTTCCTCCTTCAAGGTCAGACCAAATGCCAGCTCCTTGAAGGGACCATTTCAGATCCTCCTGCCCCCTGCTCTGCTTTTCATATGTCATCACGGAATTTAGGGTTTTTATAGGTTTAACCCACTGAAAGCCCTCTGAGGATAAGTACCATGCTGACTCTTCCGTCTCCTCCTCCACTAGCCCCACTATCTACCTTCAGAGCCTTGAGCCCATTGCTCCACACACTGCAATGCCTCTTTCTTCTACTGACCTAGCATCCTGCCATCATTCAGATCTTTCTATCTTGCAACAAGCATGGAGGTAAGACGTCTCTATGACCATGACTTGTAAATCCGTGTATATCTATGTGGCATACATTTTACATATGCTTTCTTGTAGGCTCAGCACACTAGGTGCTAAATTCATGCCTGCTGTCTCCTGACACCCCCTGGAAACCCTTGGTCAGAAGTGTAGGGGTGGGTACTACACATAGAAGCTTCTGGTTGCAAGGTCAACAACTTTGTCTGAAAATCAATGGCCTTTTCAAAAAGTTGGAACATGTTTTGGAAATTTTTTAAAAAATCCAGGTCTGAAATCTATAAAAAGGGGCCAAGCACGGTTACAACTGGGTACATTTAGTGAGGATGAAGAAACCCAGAACAGAAGGTACTTTGAAGTGTCGGGTCCCATGAACTTGTGATCACATGCAGGGCCCAAGAAAGCCAATGTGGAGCCCGGGCCTTTGATGACACCATAGAAAGTGTGCCCTCCTAATAACTGGAGGAGAGCTGTTTGTTCTAGTTCCTGCTGATCACTCCAGGTACAATTATGGGGGAGCTGTGACACTAATTGATGGTTTGGACTTTAAAAAATTTCATTGTAAATAATGTAAGATTTTCGCACCCAACCTGCCATGACCTCTCACCCACTCCTCACTTCTCCCCTCTTCTGTCACACATTGTCTCGCTGACCACCCCTCCCAGATGCCTCATCTCAGGCATCCAACAAGTAAACAAAGGCAGACTGCCTGTACCAAACCTGCCGACCTGTGTACACAAGTCTAATGGGACAAATGTTGATGAATACTACCTTTTGCACTTTCTAGCTTTTCTTTCCAATGCTTCGTGATTCCTGGCTGGCAGACTGGGGCAAGGCCAGCACTCTGAGGTCCAGCCTAGTGCCACTGAGCATGCTGGTCATGCTGGCCAGCCAGGACACAAAGAGCTTGTGCCTGGACCCAAAGGAGTACACTGCTTCCTTCACAGAGAAGGCCTCCTAACACAAAAGTCAGTTGGGTCAAGTGCTGAACACAGTAGTGGGGGTGGCAGGGTCCCTTATTTACATTGTGTGAATAGGTAACAAACAGGCATTTGACCAGCAACCTTGCCATAGGCTACTCTGAGGGCCAGAGGCTATCCCTCCCTTCCTGGGTTTAACAGCATCTCCAAAGGAGAGCATGGCGATCATTCCCATCTTCCCTAGAGAAGGGCTAATGCCTCACTGAGACAGCTGGGCACCTGAAACAATCAGACCTCAGGGGTATGCAGAGCAGCTGAAGACTCCAAGTTTCTCCTCCTCTCTTGTCAGCGCATAGGACCAGCCCCTGCCCACAGCTGTACCCCACGTGCTGCTCCTCCCACTATAGTAGGCTATTCCCCCAAGGCCAAGGATGCCCCCTCCCCCGCGCACCTACTTTGGACTTTAGTTCTGAACAGCTCCTCCCTGCTTTTCCAGAATTATCAGGACTTACCACAGAATCATTCCCATTGGCCTACACACTATCCTCCAGTTGGCCCATCCTGGTCCACTGTGGTACACGAAATCAAGAGAGGCTTCTCATTTGGGGTCCTGGAACATTTTTGACAATCTTGTCAACTCTCTTCAGAAGATCCCTCACACTCGCAAATTGTGCCCCAGTCCTAGAGGACTCCTGTACTGAAGGTACATACCCCTAATCCAGGCAATGGGGGGCTCAGGCTGATGCAGGGGGCTGGAGTCACGGGCTCAGACAAGGTGGCTGTGCCACTGGGCCAACAGAGGCAGAAAATGCCAGGCTCTCTTTCTCCCCACATCTGATTCTCTGTTTAGTAGCTTCCTATGTAATCAAATCACTGTCGAATGAGCACGACTCAGTCCCCCGCCCCTTTCCCACCAAAGCCACCACAGTGCCTGGGTAACCAGAAGACGAGACAAAGGCTTCCCACAGAGCACCCATCCCTATGCCCTCTCTTCTTGGCCAAAAATGATAGGCTCTCCTGCTACTGAATGCCCAGGCTAGGGCCCTCAAGCGGAATCAGCAGTCCCTAGCATTCAGCCAGAGTCAGCTTTTATTTTTTGTTCTGTCCTACTGGCTTGGAAACACCAAGCAAGTCTGCTACACACAATAATCTTCATTTTTCAGAAATATGTCTGACTTAGAAATTGTAAATCATAAGGCAGACTCATGTGGCCATTAGGGCCAGGAACTTACAAGATTTCCAAGAACTCTGAGTGTCTGTCAGTGTCCATGTCACTCCTGACAGTGGGCTCCTGGGAGCAGAGCTGGAACCCCTGCCGGTCTATAGCACACAGGCATGGCACATGCATTGGGGGTGACGTGTGCAGAACAGAAGCCAGAGAAGCAGCCCAAGTCTGGGTTCTTTTGCTTCCTGGAGTCTCTTTCATCTGCAGATCTGAAGGAGCCCACACAAATCACCCACTTTTGTGATTTACCATGGCAGCCATATCACTCAGAAATTTCTGCCCGGGACTGTTTGGGTAGTGCTGGACCCACGGAACCAGATTTCAGGAGACACCATAACTCACTGCTTTCTAACTAGCATAAAACTTTCCAGAGGTCAAGTGGGGGCTAATAGAAAAGCATTCGCGTTTGGCCACTCTACTCTGACCAAATGTCCTGTGACAGAAAATATGCTACGTACCATCTCATACCAGGAGGCTGCACCTAAAGGCTCATCCATTTACACCTTTCTTCACCCCACCCATCCTCACTGAGTGGTCAGCGTGGAGCAGGCATTGTGTGGGACACATGAGACCCAGTCTGTGACCTCAAGCAGCCACTCAGCCGTTAACAGGGAGATCCAGAGAAGTACTGATCAGGACATCACCCACAAGCCTCCGGTGGACACGCAGGGGAAGGGAAGAGCAGACTTTGGCTGAGCTGCTGGGGAGGATGTCACAGAGGATCCCGCATTTTAGATGGGCCTCAGGCAACAGCAAGGCAAAAAAAGGGCTTCCAGATACAGAAGCACGTGCCATGGAAAGGTTTGGCTTATTAACAGCTGGGGGTGGGGAGCGTAGAAGGAATTAGCGGGGAAGCAACTAAGAAAAAATGCAGAAGTTCAAATGGGCCAACGTTTGGTAGAGGACTTTGAACATGAGACTAAGAAAATTATCATTTTGTTGTTGTTTTCTCATTTTTGTTTTTTTCCCCCTCAGGCAACATGTGGCTATACCAGGTTTTGTTGTGTTAGATGAGCAGAGAGGGTCTGAGTCGGGGAAGGGGAGAGGGGAGATTCAGTAGTCCAGGGAAAGGAAGGGCAGGAGAGGTCTGGATGACAGGGATGGCTGGCGAAGCTCTGGGCCTGTAGACATTTACCGGGGGAGAAGGGGACCAGGAGAGCACCCCGAGAAACTGTGACATTGAAGGCACGGGCTGAGCCCACAAGGTCTGGAGCAACGTTCTAGCTAAGGAGAAGAATATTCGGTCTCAAGTATTATTTGGCATTAAAATGAGTCACTTAAAATAGACGTGGTCACTGACAAACTGTAAAGACTATCAAATGTTCTTTCTAGGAAATGGAGGGTGTCCTCCAAAAAGATTGTTAATACTCTGTCAAGAGCCCATATTCCTACCAGGGGCCCTGGGACAGGGAATGCCATCCCAGGAGGCTGGTGGCACCAATGCCAGCATCCACTGTGCAGCAACTCTGCACTGGAGAAGCAGAAGGGTGCCGAAATATTCTACTCTTCCTCCAAGCCCTACTACCCTTGACTTTTCCTAAGCCCAGGCGGTCAGGAGTATAAATTAGCCATTTTTGAGGTTAGAACCAAGATCAAAATGCAGACCTGGGAACAAAGTGTGGCTATTTGGGGAAAAGCCCACAGCCTAGGCAGCTAACCTGGCCTCGGGTACATACTGGACAAAGACAGATAGACAAAGAGGAAGAGGGAGTCTTAGCAAACTGGGAGTGCTCTTTATTCCTGCAAGAGCCAGTACTTTCGAGAAGGCCCTTCTTCTTCAGTTTCCCTCCTTGGAGCAAGAGAATTCATCAGAGAAGTCCGGTGGCTTCCCCTGGGAGTACCAGAGGGAAAGGCCAGCGAAGTGGGCTTATCTTACTTCAATTAGGACCTCTCTTTTAAAAGCCTAGGATGGCACAGTCACCTCCAAGTCAAAAGCACAATCCAGAATGTACAAGGTCAATGTCAGATGGTGGGTTTTCCCTTGGGGGAGCAGAGAGAATTCACTCAATGGCCTCCTTGCTCTCTTATCTAGAAGCAATGCTCAGAACAGCTCTTCCCACGCAGGGGCTGGCCAGCTCCCCAGCTCTGGGTTTCCTGCCTGTGCCTCTCCACCTCAGCCCTCCCTGCTTATGGAGGCGGGATGACCTGACCTGCCGAGTCCGCCAACGACTTCTCCCTCAAGGTGTGTACTCTTGGGAGGCTCCATGTCTCTGGCAGGTCCTTGAATATAGAAGTCCCCATGGTCTGGTTTCCTGACTTCTTTTAGCCCATCCTCCTCACAATGCCTTCTTCTCCATCAGGAAGAATTTTCTCCAACTTGCTTTCTTTATCTGAATCCCAGAATAGCTGCAACCCATCTCTCCTGACAGATGCTGGTGAGCCCCTCACTGTGGATAACACTGTCCCAAGGGGCCCTAAACAGACTCCTCACAGAGCCAAAGGTTTCCTGAGAAGAGACACATGGGCTAGGATTTCCATGCGGCCATCTCCTGGAAGAGTCTCTCCTGGGCACCCTCTACAACGTTGCTCCTCAGTCTGACTGCTGATAAGAGAGGAGGGGTTCTCACCAGCTTCTTGGTGAAAACCTACTCCCCTGGGCTTGCTTCGTCAACCCAGAAGAGAAAAACAAGGACAAGGCAGGAAGCATTTTAAGAAGGGCTTGGTTTCTTGGTGAACGGATTCTCTCCCCCTCCTCAACATAAAATCTGCCTATCCCGGCTTTGGTGAATGCAGAGACCATCCTGCTCATGCACAGAGATGCTCCGACTGCTGTTTGCTGTTTCATGTTATGGAACTATCTTGATGGGCAAAACAACAACGCAGCACAATTTCTAGCGGAAACCACTCATTTTAAAACTCTGATTAATCAGTACTGATTAAAAATTAGCTACTCATTTCCCTCCTGATACCACCAGTCTGATCACATGCCACCAAACCCTCCTCCCGGTCTGATAGCAGCGGTTTACTGGGCAGAAGGGCACAGGAGCCCTTGGGTGCACTGGCCTGCTAGCAGGTGCACATTCGCACACGGACACATACACACTCTCACGCACACATGCCATGGGCAAGTGTGTCTTCTCTTCAGCCCAGAGCAAGCTCTGAAACATTTCGGAGCTTAACCACCAGGCAAGGGAAGACACAGCAAGGGGATCTGGAAACGTTCCATAGGTGGGTTCCGTGTTGTCTCTCTCAAGTCTTTTTTGATGTTCTTACTAGACAACCTTTTTCATCAATCCAGACAAAGATAGTTCAGAGAAGTAAAGGTGACAGGGAAGCAAACCAAAAATCTCAAAGGAAATTAAGATGGATTTGGAAAAGGAGGAGATGTTTATGTATGTAGATATGGACAAGTCACAGTAAGTTAACATCTGGCCATGCATAAGTTGCCAAATTTGACCCCACTGCAATCACCCCAAGTGATCACTTACAAGTGTCCTTTCTTTTTGGTCCACAAAGATCTGATAGAGATTGCATAAAAATTAATTCAAATTAAAGAAAGGAACAGCTTCGGATTAGAATTCCAAGGAAATTCAGAGTATGCGAAACCATCCTCTCATAATCCGACTCTCAGTAAAACCAGCGTTTCAGGCCCAAAATGCCTTATAGATGAACCAACAACCGGGTCCCCAGATTCTGTCACTTACACAAACTGAGAGTTTGGGAGCTTTGCTAGCAAAGAAGCCAAGGGTCCAATGTCCCCCAGCTCAGCCCAGATTTGCTGCTCCGTCTACAGTTTTAGAACGAGGGGACATCGGGACTTGATGATGATGGTGGTGGCGGTCACAGTAACAGTACGGACGTGTCCGCAGCATGTCACTGCATGGTGGCACTCTTCTAAGCATGGCACAGATAGTGATTCCTCACCCCTCCCACCCGCCTTGTGAAACAGGGCTGGTAGTGTCCTCACTTTATGGGGGAGGAAAACGCAGCACAGAGCCATGAAGGAACCCACTCGCATCAGCAAGTGGGGAGTATGGGTTTGGATCCAGAGCTGGATGCATTCTCTGGCACCGTTCTGCCAGCCCTGGGGCAGGATCTGCTCCCTCCCGAAAGCGACGCGATATGCTGACTAGTCCAACAGTGTTTAACAATTTCATGTCTTGTCTTAAACTCAAGTGACATTTCTCTAAGTCAAATAAACTCTCCAACCGGTAGAACTTTCCAACTGGTAGAACTTTCCAACAGTTCTTGGTAAGAACTCTCCAACCGGTAGAACCTTCCATAAAAGGTGAAAAAGAAGCTGTAGACCAAGGACAAATAAAACCAAGGTCTTTTTCCTGGAAACCTAAGAGTCAAATCGAGGCTGAATTCTTTCTGACGGGTTCTGTTAAAGCAGTTTCTCTAGTGCTCGAGCAACGAGGCCAGTTTCCCTGAGACAGCATGATGAGCTCTTCTAGAGACAGAAAACCCGGCTTCAAGCCCATCTCCATTCTACAAATCCCAATTCTGCCCCCCGCTTCTTTTTCTCAGAATTCTTTTCATGAGGTTTTACTCTGTAGTTTTGTTTTCCCATATGTACTCAGATGCTCTAATCAGATTTGAACGTTCTCAGGTGATAACCTAGTTATTGGCCAGAACAGTTCAATGTCCCTCAGTAACACAAGACGCACAGGAAGCCTGTGCTTCTCTGGGGTGATTCGGCAACAGCCTTTGAGAAGTGGGTTCAGAGACTCACCTTAGGTTTAAACGCGATGACTTTCAAAACCATCTCGACGGTGAACACCCCTGTGAAGACCATGTTCAGGATGTCCATGGCGTCGTTGAACATCTTGGACTGCTCATAGTGCTGTGGGTGAAGGCAGAGGCATGGTTCTCAGGGGCCTGGCCCAGCCAGCCTCACGAAAGGAGGCTCCCCAGCCCCCTGCTGCCTGCAGGCATCCACCCTCTGCTTGGACATGGAGGCAACCTCCACTGGTTCCAACGGCACATGGTCAACTCACCACAAAGCACAGGGGGGCCTTGACGAATGAGGATGATTGGAAGATGAAGGGGAAAGACATCCATTTCCTCTGCTCAGGATGAAGGGATTCCCACCCTTCCTCCCAGCAGGGGTTCTGTTCAGGGACTTGACCCACGCATAAGGCAGAACCCACCCAAATGCCTTTGACTAAAGACAGGATTTGGTTGGGGATAAATCTGATGCCATTTAGGTCCACTTTGTTCAACAGAAGGCAGTAACATCTTGACCTCATATTTTTTCCTGCTCATTCATAAACACTTGATTTGAAAAACGTGCCAGAGAATGTATCTCTGGTGGCTTTTAGATCCATTTTCCAGACAGCACTGGGAGCTGGTTTGATTTACTTAAGTTCTTAAAGTCAGTGCAGGAAGTGGATCTGGACCTTGGCCTTTGCTTCTGTCCTAGGGCAGTATCAACTTCACAGCATAACTGCTGGAAATACTCGCTGTTAATATCAAATTGGCCAACTGAAAGGAGTCACATCCCTCGGCCCCAGGGTGCCGAGAGGTAGCTATAATACAGGCTAAACTCGACTCCACGAGCTGGAAGATTGTCCACCACCATTCTAACCATTCTAAGAGCTCCCGGCAGACAGGGACATGGCTTATGTTTTGTTTTTCAACACTGGGTGTTCACTCTGGGTTGGACCCAGGGCCAAGGGCCTGCCCAAGGGGTGAGTCATCCAGCGCAAACCTGGCCTCAGACTAGGTATGAGAGATTTCCCATTTTGTCAGGGAAGAAAGCAAGGCTCAGGGGACTTAAACTGCCTTGCCGAGATGGCCCAGCTGGTAAGGAGTAAAGGCAGGATTGCCACGCCTTTCTGCCCTACTCCACACAGACCCAGCTTTAGTCCTTAAACGCTCCCCGGCTTCAGGGGCCCACAGGAAGTGCTGATAGAATTGAATGCCAGACTCGGGCTCCATGGGAATGTCATCTATGGTCGTGCGGTACAGACAGTCTCTTAAAACAAAAGAGCCATCTTAAATGCCTACCGTGAGAACCGTTAGCCAGAAGGGGGCTCTGGCCAGACTACAGCCCAGACTCATCAGAAAATCAAACCCACTCTCATGTGAGGGGGCGGCACTCGGCCCTCAGAACTGGGGGCAGGGGGCTGCGCAGAAGGCCCAGACGTGACCCCCGCGGCTGTCCCCATTTTTACCTGCATGGCCAAGCAGAGTGTGTTGAGCATGATGAGGACAAACATCATGTATTCGAAAGGCGAGGAGTTCACCACGTACCAGAACTTGTACTGGTAGGGGTTTTTGGGGATGTATCTCCGCAAGGGACGTGCCTTCAAGGCGTATTCGACACACTGACGCTGCAACGGGCAGAAAAGAGCAAGGAGGGGTCCTGAGCACATCCACGGGAGGAGGACGCCGGTCTCGGCTGCTCGGCGAGGGCGGACGCACTCCCATCGCGAGGGACTGTGGACCGGGGAGAACCATGACAGCACCCCCCGCGGACACCACCCTGCGTCACTAGCCGCAGGACCCTAGCTTGGCCACCTCCTCGGTTCCTCACAGCAACCTGGGGGGTGGGTAAGAGGAGCACCCGGTGTGCCTCCATTTTCCTTATTAAAACAGACGTCCAGACTGGGAAGTGCCTTGCCTGAGGCCCTGCAGGCAGAAGCAGAGGAGTGAGACCTGACTCCGGCCTCTTCCCTGCCTTTCCTCTACACCGGCATTGTATCGTGCCTGCAGTTCTGCCCAGGGCCACCTCGAGGAAAGGAAGCCAGCAAACAAGAGGCACAAAAACCCCTCCAGAGCCCAAGGGGCTGGGCTTGCTCCCCAAGACACACGTCTTGGGAGCCAGACTGTAATAACCACACGTGTCTAATGGTGAACCAGCTGTGTGTCTTCCTGGGACCTTCTGAGACTGAGGAGCTTGTGGTAGCCATGATGGCCAGAGCACTGTCCTTCCCACTCACTCTGGGGCTGAGGCTGTTCCGCCCTTTGCAGGCCGGCGGGAGCCTCCAGCCCCTTCGGCTCAGCCACTGGCCCTGCTTGCTCCTAGACCCAGACCTACTCCCAGTTGCCTGCTTTGACCCTGGCTTCTGTCTTGAGACAGCCTCCCTCTGTCCAGGATCTAGCCCTGCTGTGACCTCGCCTACGGAGTCCAGGAACCCCCAGTTCGAACCTGTTCTGGACCTCAAGAGGTCCAGCTCTGGCTCTGCTCTCTGGCTGGCCTGGGTCTTGTCCTGAGATTCTTCCAGGGGCTGGGAGGTAGGGGGAGGGGGGCTGATGAAGAGCCGAGCCAGGCTTCCCGCCAACCATCACTGATGGGATCGGAAGGGGTGCCCTGACAAATCCAAGCAACACCTTCTTATGAACCCAGCTGGCCCTGTCCTCACGGCCCCAGTGGGCACAGCTGTAGCCCAAGACACATGGCCACTTCCCCACAGGAAGCCTGGGCTGGCAAATGATCCCCACTCCTCATGTCATCATCAAACAGAGGAAACAGAGGTCCTACCGAACCAGGGCCTGGGGGAGGTCCCAGAGAAGACTCTCCATCTTTTAGGGCTGGAAGGGACCTCTAACAGTAACTCTGGGGTGTCCTCAATCTAGAGAGAGGGAAGCAAGCCCAGAGATGAGCAGTTCTCCTGACTCCCCTCAAATCTTCATGCAATCAGAGCCAAAGGCCCTGCTGCTGTTTAGACTGGTTCGAAAAAGACAGCAGATAACGAGACTGACCCCAGTACAGTCTTGGGCCCAGGTTTAATGTTAGTAACTTTCCCTGCAGTGGGATAGGTTATTTCTTCCTGAGTCAATGGTTCTCAAGCAGGGGACATTGGGCAATGTCTGGAGAGGTCCTTCAGTTGTCACAAAACCTGGGGTGGTGGGTTGTTACTGAAATCGAGGGGGTAGAGGGCAAGGGATTCTACTAAATATCCTATAAAACCACAACAGAGAACTATCTGGCCTAAAATGTCAGTAGTGCTGAGGTTGAGGAGGTCAGACACGATCTCCTGGAGGACTGTGGGAGGGGCAGTAGGTACTTCCTGATTCTGAGCTATCACTAACGGGATACACCCGCAGAAGGTGGCCTAAGCGTTCTTTGATTTCTCATCTGCAGGGTCGGGTAGATTTTCACAATGACAGGGTCTCGTCTGTATCTGGAAAACTGACTCTTCCCAGCAAGGACTCAAATTGGCTGAGAGGGTGCTGTGAACAGGATCTGAGCCCCAGGAGAGAGAGCGGGCGCACACCCTTCTCTGGGCATGGAGGAAGCTGGCCAAAGACAAGCCGCTTCTCTCTTGCTCAAGGGACAGAAGCCCAAACAGTGTGTGACTTTAACCTGATTTTTGTCCAGCTCACAGTTCTTATACTCTTTCTCTCCCTGCTCCTGAAATGTGACGATGACGAAGCCCACAAAGATGTTCATCATGAAGAAAGCCACAATGATGATGTAGATGATGAAGAAGATGGAGATCTCCACGCGGTAGTTGTAGACGGGGCCGACATTCTCTCCGTTCGAGTCGATGGCTTTATACAGCAACCTGGAGAACAGAAGGACCCGCTGAGCCCTGCCCCGCACTCAGCCCAAACGGCCGAACCGTGTGCCTCTTCTGACCCCCTCCGTGGGCCTTGCCTGTCCAACCCCTCCCCAGGAGCCCACCCCAGCCCCCGGATGCACACAGGTCTCTGAGGCACCCTCCTCGGCTGGCATTAGGCCCAGCTGGCCAGGCACCCAGAGGAGGGAACACCTGAGATACACTTGGTGATTGATGTTCTGAGGGCTGAAAAATACAAGATTTCATGGTGATTCAAACTTTTTAAAACTTTTTTAAACTTTTTTTTTTTAAAGATTTTATTTATTTAGTTGACAGAGAGAAATCACAAGTAGATAGAGGCAGGCAGAGAGAGAGAGAGGGAAGCAGGCTCCCCGCTGAGCAGAGAGCCCGATGTGGGACTTGATCCCAGGACCCTGAGATCACAACCCAAGCCGAAGGCAGCAGCTCAACCCACTGAGCCACCCAGGCGCCCTTTCATGGCGATTCAATAGTGCTCCTTTCTCCTGGCAGGACAGAGGAGGGACAGCATGTCTAAGGCATTAGTGGAACAGAAAACTCTACGTATGTCAATGAAGAGAATAAGCAGCAACCTGGGATTTCCAAAGAACTAAGAGAGGAACCCCAAACTGAAATAGACCCAGAAATTAAATATATACCAAGCAGAACTCTCAATAGGGTGGGGGGGATACTGTAACACCCCAAGTTAAATTCACCCCCACATGGATATAGACTCAGCCCTGCCCAGCCACGCACCCTGAGGCACCCTGTGCCAGCCACCTTCCCATCCATCTGGAAAGGCAGATACTACAGTCGTCCCTGTCATATGGAAGCTCAGAGAGCGATCTAAGTGACCAAAGTCACACACCTCAGGGGCAGAGTCAGGAGACGAGCCCAGCCGCTTTGAGCGCCAAGGCCCAGGTCCATGGTCTCCCCTCGGCTTCCACCCTGATTAACTAAGGCACACTGCTGAAAACCCGACTGCAGCCAGTGCCTCCGCCAGCAGGAAGGGGCTCCCTCCTGCATCTCTGCTCCCAGACCCATTAATTCCCTCATGAACAAACCCCACCCAACTGTCCTTGCATTGCACAGGATTCTCCTGTCAGTAACTCCAACTCTCCCATGCATCAGAGAGTTCCACCAGCCCCGAGAACCAGCCCGTCCACCTTCCGCCATTCCTCTAGGCATGGCAACCTGGCATCCGGACTCCGTGTACATAAGTACATTCAGGTGGCGGGGGCCGGAGCGGACATGGGCATCAGAGCGGACATGGGCATCAGAGCAGGGAAACAAAGAGACTTTCTTTTCATATTCTAGCTTTTCCCTTCTCGCTGGATTTTTTTGTTTGTTTTTTCTTTTACGCTTTACTCATCAAAATCCTAGCCATTCTTCAGAACCCTATTCTGCTCATCTCTGATTCAACAGATCCTCCTGCCTGGTCTAACTGCTTGAGACTCTGACTAGGTTTGGACCTTGAAGGGAGGAGCATGTCCGGACAACTGCTTCTTCCACAGTGCCTGACACAGCACAGTGCACAGGGCCGGTACCAAACACACCTCTTAATGAATGAGCGAGAGGGTCAGAAACAGCATGTTGGCAGCCATCCGTGGCTGGCACACGTTAGAACTCGGAATGAAGGACGGAAGGGATGGATGGATGGATGGATGGATAGACAGACGGATGGCTTGGGACACTCTCAGGAGGTTCTCTATACTCACGCAGGCCAGCCCTCGAATGTGGAGACCGTGAACAGCGCCATCATAGCAGAAAGGACGTTGTCGAAGTTGAAATCACTATTTTGCCAGATCCTCTCACGGACCACAGGGTTATCAACATCCCCATCCTTGTAGAGGATGAAAAGCCCCCTAGAGAGGAAAAGAAGTGTGGGTCATCCTGGCTTGACATACGATCAGTCACAGCTGCCCCCAGCCCACGTCCCGGCCTCACAGCTGAACGCCATGTGACTTTGTCTTCCTCCTGCTGTGCATTTCTTCTACTCTAAGGTTCCAGTAATCATTGAGTACCTACTAGTTTAATGAGCACCCCCAGAAAAATGAGGTGGCCAGCCGGCATATGCCTGATAACACACGAAACCTGCCAAACGATAAACACCTCTCATATGCAAGGGCTCTGAGCGTACACTGAATGATCAGAAGCTCCAGGATGGAGCATTCTGGAAGCTCTGGGAAACCAGCCCAGGTATCCTCTTAACTGCATTTTGGTTGTCCTCAAATTCCTTCACTTTGTACTAACAATAGTCCCAGTTTTCTTTCTAAAATAATTCTATGGTTTCTGATACACAAGATCTGTCCTTGAGTTTCATTTCTGGAAAGAGACCCATGTCTTTATGTCACCGATGGGGAAGCAGAGACTCAGCGAGACAAGAGAAGAGGTCTTCTGCCTGCTGCCATGCCGCTCAGTGGCAAGAGGTGTTCCCCCCGCCCCCGCCTCTGTAGATGGTGGCCCTGGGGGTGCACAACCAGTCATGTGCAGCCGGCACACTCCGACTGCACCTTCTAGTGGACGGAAACCCCAAACACACGCAAGAAGTATGAGCAGCCTTGCTCCCAGCAAGTGCACCCAGACCTCAGGGGTGCCATCCCCACAGGATGGGGAAACGTGGACTACCCCACGGTCTTACAGCTCTGGGCAGTGGTTTCGTGTCTGTCTTCATGTTCTTCTGGACATCCTGGGAGAAGAGACACAGGTGTTTCCCACCGAATCCCTCCTCTATCCACTCTTGTGAAGAAAAACATGTCCAAGAGGTGGGAGCCGGGAGCGAGGGGTGAAAGGGAGCCGGGAGAACCTGTCAGAAGGGGCGAGCCAGCTCCTGCACGCCAGGGAGTTGACCTTCAAGTTCTGGTTTGGGGAAGAATGGCCCATACAACTGGAGGGAGGGGCTCTCTGGGGGCACTTGTTACTTGTTATTTTAGGTTTGGTGTGCACCCCCCCCCCCCATTTAGAGACTCCATGGCAAACATCAAAAGCCATTTATCCACCCTTTTGGGGTTTGGGGTTTGAAGGTTTGGAACTAGACTGAGGTCACACTTGTACCACAGTGTGATTGTGCGAAATGCCACTGAATTGGACTGTTTAAAATGATTACTTTTATGATATGTGAAGGTCACCTTAATAACCACCTCCTGCCACACCCAACTCTCCAGCCCTGGGCTGAGCACACAAGCCTCTCTTGCAGTCCATGATGAAAATTTCTGAAATGTTAGCACAAAGGGATCCTTGAAACTTTCTGTTCTTCCTCATTGCCCACTCTGGTGTTCAGGGCACCCACCTGCACTCTTCGGGGTTACTTTTGGCTTCATCTGTACAGCGATAGAACTTCCCCTGCATATACAAGAGACAGGCAGTGAGACGCAGGCTCCCCGCCGAGCAATCAGCTGAGTCCTGCCAGAAGGCATGTACGTTCCCCCTACCTTGAACAACTGGACCCCGATGCAGGCGAACATGAACTGGAGAAGGGTGGTGACGATCATGATGTTGCCGATGGTCCGGATGGCCACGAAGACGCACTGGACCACATGCTGGGGAGAGAGGGGCCGGGGGAAGGCGGAGGAGCGTTACCCACTCTGTGCTTTCAGCCTCGGGCTAATCTCACACTGGCCAAGATTTTCCAGGTTTGTGTGCATTTTTGTATGATTTTCCAACCCTGAGTTCTCTTGCACTCGTTTTTCAGGTCGGTATCTGTGAGGAGTTACCCCTGAGGTATCGTGGCCACCCAGGAGAAGAACCCCTGAGACCAGCCCCCTCCCTGGTCTTCTCCAAAGGGGTTCAGTCTGGGGGTGCCTGGGTGGCTCCGTCATTAAGCCTCTGCCTTCGGCTCAGGTCATGATCCCAGGGTCCTGGGATCGAGCTCCGCATCAGGCTCCCTGCTCAGCGAGAAGCCTGCTTCTCCCTCTCCCACTCCCCTTGCTTGTGTTCCCTCTCTCACTGTGTCTCTCTCTACCAAATAAGTAAAATATTTTAAAAAAATAAACAAAGTGATTCAGTCTGAAGAAACGCTATGGGGTATAGCACTACCAGGCACACAGGTCCACAAGGACCCAAGCCCCCCATAAACAGACTCCAGAAAATGCAAAACCTCGGACCTTTTTTATGACCTGCATGAGAATAGATTCAAAGACCAAAGTAAACCCAAGAAAACATTACTAACAATTTTTAAAAGTGATAAACAGCAATCATATTAAGGAAAATAAATATACAAAGATAAAGAAAGTCATTTGTAAAATACTTTCAGCACTTGCCAGAGGCAGTGTTGCTGGTCAGAGATGTCCTTTCTAGACGTACAACCAGGTAAAAACCCATCAAGCCTCAGTCCAGCTCTGGCCCCAACCAAAGTAGCCCAGCCCAGAGGGCAGAAATCCAGACCTTAAGTCCTTTTGCTCTGTTGATCGCCCTGAGTGGCCGCAGGACCCTTAAAACCCTCAGAATCTTCACAACAGAGATGGCGCTGGATCTGAGGAAAGAGCACAGAACAAAGGCCGTGTTTTACAGTCAGATGAGATGCTCTGAAGTTATTTCAGGTGGTTTTCACTTCAGGACCACTGCCCGTGTGGAGCTGAGCTCACCTCTCACCGTGACATACACACTCACATGCATGCTCTGTTCTGTCCACACTCCAAAGCACTTCCTGAGCCAAGCCCAGGGGCGCTCCCAGAGGCCCTGACTCAGGGACCCAGCTAATGCAGCAGAGGCACAAGTTAGGAAATCGCTTTGTTCTTTTCACTCCACGTAAACACGAGGTAGTACTTGGCTTTTAGGCTGCAATTTTGGTTGGTGGGATTTGCTTTCTAAGTTGGGAGACCTGCTCCATGTGGGGCTTCTCCAGCCTCTGAGGAGTTCACTGTCGGGAGGAGAGATGCAGTCATCGCCTGCTTGGGGAACGGACAATGGAGGGGATGTGGGACGTGCTGCTAGGAGGGTACATCCTGGGGAAGCCTGGGAGGTGGCACCCTGGGGGGAGGGGCAGGTTAGCTAGACTAAGGGGGAAGGGGCTCCAGACAGAGGGAGCAGAGCTAGGAAGCCCCAGACTGGAAAATGCAGATGACCGGGCCCCGCAGGTGCCCAGAACTCGTGTTCAGGGGGCAGCAGCAAGGGCTGCAAGGAGAGAGGGCAGGCACACCTGGGAATTTAGGGAGCTGCAAACATGCTGTGAGAATGTCCCCTCCATCTGCAACTCCTGGCTCTTTCCCTCTGGGCAGCGGTTGGAGGTGAGGACTAACACTTCTGAGGGGGATGCAGCCTCCCCATGGAACTCAGAGGTTGTAGGTGAACACATGTTCTCATATGGGGTACTGAGGCCAGCACCTGGCTACCCCTGGAGCCTCTGCCCAGGACCCCTCGGGTAGAGCAGGCAGGCAGCCTGCCACTGGGGCATCCCTAGGGCCCTAACTTATAGCCTCTGCCCCCTCCTAGCTGAAAATTGTAGAAGCCAAGAGGAAGGGGTCTTGGACATCGAGGGAAACCTTCAGGAGCCAAGCTAAAAGGGTCCCCAGAGGCCCCCTCCCCATCCTGAGAATCTAGGACCCAAGAATTGAGGTCCTAGACGAACCCGAGCTAGAACCCGGCTTCCTTCTCTCCCAGTCAAGACTTCGCTGTTGAAAGCCAGGATCACAGAGAGTAATAAGCCCCGCCTGGCAGGGGGCGTGGAGAGGAGAAACAGGAGAAAGGATGAACTGTCCCAACGCTTTCCAGCATGCACACAAATCACAGTTTCCCGGATAACTGAAGGTAATTGTTAAAGTGATGCCTAGCCTTTATGAATCATGTTAAAATTCCTCACATTAACCATGCTGCCCCAGTCTTGTGCCCCCACTCACGCACCCACCCCAGACTACTTACTGGATCCCGAATGATACCAGGGACACCCCGACAACCAGCATATCCAGCAGATTGAAATAGTTCCTGCAGAAAGCCCCTTTGTGGAGGAAAGCTCCAAAAGTCGCCATCTATAAACAGAACCATGAGTGATTTATAGATATATATATATATTTTTTTTTTTTTCTCTCAGAAGAAAAGAAACCTGGGCTCTTTACAAAACCTTGAGGAAAAGAAAGTAGGACTTTGGTAACAAGCATGCACTAGGAAGCCAGAAATGTCAACCAACAGGGCTGAGCAACAGAGTATTTGTTCAAAAATGGAAAAGGGGCAGCCGATTTCAGATGGGTTTCAAAAGAAGAGACCAGTCTGACTCCGTGGCAGCAACGACAAGCTGCGTGTGGGAGTCCAATGTGGGCAGGTCCAAAGAGCCTCCCAGAAGGGTGTGCGTGGCCTCGCTCATTAGGACATCATCGCTGCCCAGATAACTCGGCCGCCCCACAACGTGCTGGCTCTGGCCCCTGAGACCCCAGGACAGCCTCTGTCACCCCAGCATGCCTTCCTAGTGGGGCTAGCAGAAGCACAGGAGCCCGGAGCCCCCAGACTCTCTGTTCAGAGACTTACACGGTTTTACCGAGAGGCCCCTGCCTGCTACCAGCGGGTGGTCCTCAGTGAGACACCCAGTTTATAAGGCACCGCCAGGTCCAGTGACTCCAGCACATGCAAGGGGTGGCCCGGAAGCCGGCACAGGCCTCTTCCCTGGGCAGTCAGTCACCCTGCCCTGGAGTCCCATGCCACATGCACCTAGAGCCCACACTACAGGGGCTCCAGACAGGGGCCTACCCATAATGCAAAAGGACTTTAGTGAGGAAATTCCCAGAGTAAAAACAGCAAAAGTACACCAAGTTCATGGCGAATTTAAAAAAAGAAAGAAAGAAAGAAAGAAAGAAAGAAAGAAAGAAAGAAAGAAAGAAAGAAAATAAATGGCGGAGAAGACTCAGGTGAGTCCGGGATAGAGGGCCAGAGTCAGGAAAAATATTACACTGAACCATATGAAATTGCCAGCACACCGCCGTTCTTAAGCGACAAAAATGCCAATTTCATACGATTCAACAGAATCGTCACAGAGCCTCCCCAGCCTTCCCAAGGCCGGCAGGAACTGCCGCTTCCGATGCGAGATGCTTCTTGGCGAGTCTGTGTTCTCTGAATCCTTCTGGGTTGAAGCTTGTTTTCCACCCTCTAACATGTCCTTAAAATGAAGATTAACTTGGAAGACTGAAGTCACGGAGGCAAATATCCAGAGATTTAAAAGCAGGAGTTGTCTTAAATTTCTTTTAAATAATTCTGTATCTCATTTGCCCCCAAGTCCAAGAATAACTATATCCATCTAATCACACACACAAAAAAATGTGGGAAATAAAATAAAACCTCAAAGAACCCTGCTAACAGACTGAGGGGAACATGTCCCCTATTCAGTTTTTTTACCAAAAAAAAAAAAAGAAAAAAAAAAAGAAAGAAAGAAAGAAAAGAAAAGAAAAGAAAAGAAAAACGGGCAGCTCGGAATCAAGTAGAGGCAGGGTGAGTGTCCTTGACCCACGAGACCTGGGTATGTATGTGTCCGGATTCCTCACTGTGGTGATGCCATTAGAGTTACTAAACTGGCCAGGTTCTCACTGAGGAGAGAACTCTCAACCACAGTCTGTGGTTTAAAGGCAGAAAAGTGAATGTGAATTTTTAGGTTTTTTTTTTTTAAACAAAGGTTCAAACAGAGGTTGGTTGGTTTTGTGCTGTTGTTTTTATTAAACACCACTACCAAAATAAAGGAACTCTAAGTACCCCATTCCCTGGCAAAGTTCAGCGAGGTTTCATTTTATAAATGGTTTTGTAAAGAGCCCAAGTTCCACAGGAGTCTAACACAAAATACATTTTTTTTTTTTTCCCCACGATGCACACATAAAAACTCAAAATGGTTTAAAGACAATTGTGGTGAAAATCTCCCTGCTTATCTCCCCACTCCGAGATGACTGCTCTGACAGTTGTCCTGGTACGGCAGTGACCCACACCGCTTAGCAAGTCGGGGGGGTTCTCGACTGTCTGTTGCGGGTCTCCAGACCTCGGGGGCCTTCACACTCAGTCCACAAACCACATGCGGCAATGGCAACTCTGAGCTCATGCATGGGCGGTACATTTAGGGTACCCTGTCCAAAGGGCGCCCCTTTTCTTTGCATAAATGTAAGCCCATCCATTAAAACAGATATAAAATGTCTTAACACAAAAAGACCCAGGTTATCTTGCAAATACCATTGCAAGAAAATAGTGTGTTACTATTTCAGGCCACTGAAAACAATTCAGTCCAAGAAACGAAGAGAGATACATTCCCTTCGTAGGATAAATGCTTCTCCTCTGACTCTGAGGTCAGGAAAGGTGGAAGAAGGTTCACACAGACTGATGTATCTGTCATCAGACGACAAGTTTCAGAGGATATATTTAAAAAGCAGCAAAATAATTTCCAGTCACTATGATGAAGCCAAAATAGGTCCTACATGCATTGAAAGGTTAAAAAGAAACAGCAAAAACAAGTTGAATGGTTACGGGGGGCGGGTAAAATTCTTTAGTTTAAAAAAAAAAAAAAGTGTAGCTTGATCACAGAAGGCAAAAAATAAAAATAGTCAAAAGCACTTCACGCTTCTCTGCCGCGTGTCCCACAGGAGCGGGCCCCTGAGACACGTGGCTGTGGAACCTGTTACCTTCAGAACGATCTCAAAGGCAAAAGTGCCAGTGAAGACATAATCTGCGTAACCTAGCATCTGGAAGGTAAACAAAGAATTGCAACTATTATTGCTACGGCTGCTTTGGGGCAGGTGAGGATCAAGGAAAGAGCCATTACCTTTAACAGGATTTCAACGGTAAAGATGGCTGTAAACGCATAGTCAAAGTAACCCAGTATCTGCAAGGTACAACATGGCGGGCATGAGACACAGGCATCCAGACAAGAGGGGACAGCCGCGCGCCCCCGGGGCAGAACCCCCACATGCAGGCAGACCCCCGTCCCCCGTGACAGGTCCGCTGCTGGGGTGGTGGGGGAGGACAGGAGCAGCCCCTCCTGGCCGGTTATGGGTCAGCTCTGTGACCAGAGAAGAGCATGAGGGGACACTCACCTCCTCTAACCACGCACGCAGACTCGCTCCCCTATCTCGGGTCATGGACAGACAGAGGCCCATTTCTAGAAGTGTTTTATTAACACAACCTTTGCTTGTCAGGGTATGGCCCTGGCCGACTGGCGACATCAGGTAACCTCGACTGTTATACGTGATGTTGGATTTTTCATTGCCTTTTTGGCCAAATAGAACAGGTTGCCATCTAGCTAAGCTTCGGGTTGGTGGGGAAATGTAAACAAAGGTGCGAGTGGCATCCAGGGGGGCCAGAAGCTTCCACGTGCCCCTTCGGATTCCAGCCCATGTAATCAGGGAGTCAACGCCCTTCCTTCCCTGGAGTGCAGGGCTGGGAAAGTCCTCAGTGAAGAGTTTGACTCTACAAGTAAACCCCTGCTTTTATGTCCCGAGTAACTTGGAAAGTACAACTCTTGGCCTCTGCTCCGTATCTAACACCGCCCTCTCCTGGCACTGGGTTTTTGCTTGGTTTTTACCCAGCTGGGCCCAAGCAAAGAAAAGACTGACCTGGACTTTGAATTATCAGTCCAGCTTACAAGTCACATCAGAGTTCCTGAAAATGTCATCTACTCTCCAACTGAGTCCTGCTCAGGGAACCCTTCTGGGGTCCCTGGTTCTTCTCAGAGCCACAGAGGAGGGCAGGTGAAGGAGGATGAGGGGGGCAGTGGCCAGAGTCTGACTGCTCGACCGAGGCTACTCGGCAAAGGGAACCCTTTGCCACAAAGATGGCAGCCAAGAGGCTGCCACTTGCAGAGGCCATCTTGGCTGCTGTCTTGGCTGCCATCTTGGCTGTTGCTCTTCTTCACAGCCGTGCCCTCCGGCTTCAAGAACACTGAAGAGATCAGAGCCAGAGGGATTGTGGAGAGACCCCCACCCCCCTCAACCCAGACCAACTTCCTTCAGGTAACAGAGGAGGATGCCGGGGAAGGGTCAGGCAGCAGCTGCTCAAGCGGCGCAGCCAGGAACCTCCATCCTCAAGGAGTGGGATCTGCGGAGTGCTAGCCGAGAGCCCCGGGGCCTGCGATGCGAGTCTGGGCTCCAACCCAGGGGAGTCCTTGATAGCTCCACCACGGTAAAGGCAGGGCCCCCTCCTGCAAAGGCCAACTGTCTCAGCTTAAGTTCTCCACAGGGCATTCATTGCCCCAACTGTTTCTGTTTTGAGATGTCTACATTTTGCCGGACACCTTTTGTATATTTGTGTTTCTAGCCAGGTGATGAAGGTGTTTCCAGCACACTGCAAGCCCCTGGCCCTTCCTCCATCCTAGGTCACAGCAGGACTGTTCATGTTAGAACTCCCCACGTAGCCAAGGCAGATACTGTGGCCCCCACACCAGCAATCCTGCTTGGTGCCGGAGGCCAGAGCTCCTCTGTCCTTTCCTCATTCATCCCACTTCCGCTGATAACTCAGCAAATGTTAAAACAACAACAACAAAGGCACTGCATGAGTCCACTTACACAGGTGGGGGGGGCGTCTAAAGTAGCCAAACCCTTAGTTGGAAAGAAGGGAGATTGTCGGGGGCTGGGGGAAGGAGAAATGGGGCGACGTTCAATGGGTGTCAAGTTTCAGTCACGTAAGATGAGTAAGTTCTGGAGACCTGCTCTACAACCACCGCCTACTGTTAAGAATGCTGGCTCATACACTTAATTTATCAAGGGGGTAGATCTCCTGTTAAGCATTTTTACCACAGTAAACACTGTAGTAGTTTGCAAGCACTACATGTACCCATATGTGCATCTGTTTAAAAAGAATAACATTCTTGGAAAAAGGGCAGGGAAATAAACTCATGGGGAAGTAACTACAATAAAAAATGAGAACATGAGGTCCCATGGAAATGAACTCCTTGGCAGTCTATGTTCTAGACTAGCTCCTGACCTATACTCTGTCAATAATGGTATTTTTTTTTTTTTTTTCCAAACAGCTTCTTCCCCTTGTGATTCATTTCCATGATGGACCTCAAGGACACCGAGGTCTTCGTTCCACTTGAACACTGAGCTAGAGACAGCCTCAGTGTCTCTAACACAAGCCCTGACCTGTGAGTGCAGATTTGGGGTGGGTGCAGGGCCTTCCTCTCCGCATCAACACCAACATGTGCCCTAGGAGGGGAGTTCTTCTAAAATCTGCATATCAGAGTGCCCATGCATTACCAGTCTGATAGACTCGCGTTGCTAGGCTGCACACCAACAGCCCTGGAAATGAAACGATACAACACAAGGCTTGATGGTCACAACCAAAATCCTGGGAGGCCGATCTGGGGATTTGTCTTAATTCTCAAATCTCTAAAAATCTGATGACCACAGAGAGGTACTAACCAGGCAAGGCAACAGTGCCCATGGCCTCATATGCCTGTGGGCCTCCCTCTCTTGGGTTTCCTGATAATGGCCTGAAACTGCGCTAGAGGATCCAAGCCAGAGCAGGCAACAGACTACAGGTCTTCTGAAGCTTTGAAGCATTCTCAGTCTTTGGATGTTCTCAGTGCTGAACGAACTGAACTGTTAAGATGGGAGAGCTTAGGCAAGAACTATTTTAGATACAGTTTCCGAGCACCCCAGAACAGAAAACTTAACTGGCGACTTGTTTTCTTTGTAAAACTGCCTCCTGGCCCCACAGATCATGGTTCTTCCTCTCCACCTCACCATGGGGCTCCACACACCATCCGCCCCTAACTTATGTTTCTCCCAGTGATGAGACCAAGTGGTCCCGTGTGGGCTAGACGTCTTCCCACCAACCTTAAATACGAGCTTCTGGGCACACGACCTACCTGGTTCCATTTCTCCTTTCTCTCCTGTTGGATGTTTCCAACAGGGCAAAAATCTCAAGATAGACGTAGATGGGAATTTGGCCAGGGAGGGGGAAAGAGGAACCAAAATGCTGGCAGCAAGGGACCAAGAGAAGGAGAAGCAGGGCTCCCGAATGCACTGTGAGTTTACTGCAGAGTATTTAAGAGGAAAGGTAGGGGACAGGATTCAAACCAGGCTTGTCCTGCTAAGACACAACCCCCCTGGCATGCACGACCCTTAACACCAGCTGCCTCCGGGTGAACGAGAGGCCGCCTCTAGCCTTCAGCCCTGCCTGAGTGATGGCCCCTGCCAGAGAAACCAGGGCTCGGCCCAGCCGATGACCCACCCCCCTACCCCGGCGCATGGCTTACAGTGTTCCTGAAGGAGTGGCTGCGGATGGGGTCCTCCGCGGCAAGGGCGGCGCTGCTGAGCATGATGAAGACGAGGATGAGGTTGGTGAAGATGTGGTGGTTGATGAGTTTGTGGCAGCCTACGCGGATCCTGTAGGGAAAGCCGCTGCATGGACACAGCCCTAGGTGGGGCGGGTGCCTTCTGTGTGCTGGGACTACTTGCTGGTGACAGGTCAGGCAAAGGACAGCGGTCTGCTGTGCTGCCTGTGCCCCAACCTGGCCAACCCCAGTTACCGGACTGTGAGCCCCTGGAAAGTCCCAGAAGGCAGACCCCAAGGGCCCACAGTGCTACGACTCTGTGGGTGGGCTTCCTGGAGACATCAGTCATCAAGTCCTTAAAAGTGAGGATTATGGTCAGGCTGCAAATGGAGAAACTCGAGGCTTACGCCTTTGAAATTTCTTAAGGTGACGCAGCCAGTAGGGACAGAGGGAAATTCCCAAACCAGTTGGACGGTGACAGTTCCCCCTACCCATGGCTTCCTATCCCCTCCTTAGGAAGGAACCTGAGCCCAGAGCTCATGGCAGCAGCTCACAGGGAGAGCAAAGGCTGAAACTTCCAGCCTGAAAATAAACAAGTCATGGGGATGAGCAGTACGGCACGTGGATGCTCATCAGTAACACAGTAATGATGTCATCGTGGTGAGCACCGCGTAACGTATAGACTTGTCAAATCACTACGTCGTATGCCTGAAACGAACACGATACTGTATGTCAGCTATACTTCGGTTAAAAATTAAAATTAAAATCTTATACTGCAGCCTGGCTGTATGAAAAGGACTAGTAGATGGGCTTGGTAAAATCTCCTGTTTTGTGGAGCTTCTAAGTGCCTTGTTTTTATTTGGTTTTTTGTTTTGTTTTGTTTTAAGATTTCATTTAGTTATTTGTCTGAGAGACAGAGGGAGAGAACACAAGCAAGGGGAGCAGCAGGCAGAGGGAGAGAGGGAAGCAGGCTCCCCACTGAGCAGAGAGCCCAATGCAGGACTCGATCCCAGGACCCTGGGATCATGACCTGAGCCGAAGGCAGAGGCTTAACTGACGGAGCCACCCAGGCGTCCCTTTTGTTTTTGTTTTTAAACTTTGGACCTGACCCCCAAGCACCCCAAGAACGTGGAGCAAAAGTCGAATCACGCAGGAGTTGTACAGGGATCTCATGCAACACGTGACAGCGTCTTCAGGGTCCTGCCGTCCCTGACATCTATGGGCTAGTTAGTGCCAGACTACCCTTGACCTCAACTTTTCACTTTCGAATTTAAAGATGTTGTTTTTAGCCTGTAGAATACATGTATGTTTTCCCTTGAAAATATTTTCCTTTTTCACCTTCAAAACTGGACTCAACTTTATGAGAAACCTCCCTTTGGGAGCTGCTTCGTGCAGGAATATGCCCTGCGGCGGGGCAGGGGGCGGGGGTGCAGGGAGCTTGCAGACTGTTAGCAGTTGAGTCTGCAGAACACATCCCAAGACAGTGAGTGCAGGAATGTTCATGGCTTTGGGGGGTGGGGGTGGAAATCAATCCATTCCTTCAATATATGTAGATCTAGCGAGCTGTGGGTTTCAGTAATATCAATCGAATACCTTTTTTTTTTTTTTTTTTTAAAAAAAAAAGACATCCAGGGGCACCTGGGTGGCTCAGTCAGTTAAGCATCTGTCTTTGGCTCAGGTCACAATCCCGGGATCCTGGGATCGAGCCCCATGTCAGGCTCCCTGCTCAGCGTCGAGTCTACTTCCCCCTTTGCCTCTCTCCTCTGCTCATGCTCTAAGTAAACAAAATCTTTTTTTAAAAAAATAGACACCCAAACTCTCAACAGTGATGAATTATAAAAACTACCATCAAATCCTCCAGTTACTAAGGACGGCAGCCTCGCTTCCCACCTGTGTCTCCTCAGGGACTGTGAAATCCATAGAGTTCTTCTCTGACAGCCAAGAACTGCTTCTATAATTCTAGAAACTTTTCCAGGAGCCATTCATTCCCCCCCGGTATGCCATCTGTCTCAGATGATTTAAAACCTAGAAACCAGCTAGTAAATAAATGTCATCGTCTTGCGGTCCTTGTAAGGACTGCGCTCCTAGTGAGCACCTTGCCATTTTAACACAAGAAATGCTATTTTAAGCAGGATAGCGTCTAACTGAATTGAATATCTACCACCTATAAATATAAAATATCATTGAGCAATATCCCTTTATTGCCATAGAACCCAACAGGAACCAGTGATTCGCTGAACTGGATTACAGGATGAAGATTCTGCGGGGAACTTGGCCACGAGATTCTCATCCCCAAGGAATCTCAACAGAAGGACCCACTCATGAAGGAAGGGTCCTCTGGATTGGAAAACACTTCACGGGTGACAACTCATGGACACCTGAGCCGTGGGCTCTGGCCAGCACAGGGGCCAAAGGGGAGGAGAATCTGGAAGGGTGCTTGTCCCAGCGGCTAGTCATGCTCCTAAAAGCACCTCCATCCAGGAACAGGACAGCCAGGAAGAGACAAAGGACAAAGGCAAGGCTGGAGGAAGACAGGGGTCAGAGACGACCTAAGGACTTCAACACATAGGCACAGAAGGGGGATGGGAACCACCCTCTTATAGCCCATCTCCAGCAAACCTCCCCCCACCCCCAAGCAATCTGCAGGGTAACACGGAGACACAGCAGCAATGAAATTAGAAACTGGGTATTTACGGGTTGGTCTTGCTCAGAATGAAGAAAGCACTCCCTTCAGGAATGGGCGCGATTTTCTCCTTCATGTTCAACTCTGAGATTCTGCGAGGACGGGGGCCAGCGGGGACCTCGGGTTCATCCTCCTCCTCCTCCTCTTCCTCTTCCCCTACTTTAAATGAGACACCTTTTGTACAGGCATGAAATAATGATCGCATTTGGGGCTGAATGACTGTTTGCCGTTTCACGTGGAGAGTAAACCTTCACATCTCTCAGCTTACATTGAATCAAAACCCCTCTGAATACGGACTGAGTACACTGGGGGGGCCGAGAAGTGTGCCTGTCTGTGACTGAGTGCGGTTCTGGGAAGGAGGTTCCTAGCAGTTCCAGGTCTGAGCTCAGGCAGAGGTAATCTGCAGTGGGACTGTCACTGCCAGCCCGCCAGCCCTCACTGTTTCCCCAGTAGCCTGCCACTTCAGGCTGAAAAACTGTGTGTGAGACTTCAAGCCACACAGGACCATCATCCGCCACATCCTGTCCCCTGCAGTCCCTGCTACTTCAGCCAATAAGAGCACCAGCCAATGTGAAAGGGTCAGGCAAGCAGTGCTAATGGTAGGAATGGCTGGTTGCTTCCTTAGAGAGATTTCCCAGAAGAAGAGGGGCTTGCCTGGATCCACTCTCATTTTCTCTCCTCACCTGGAACTGGGGTTACGTAAGCTACCTGCGTGACCAAGGGAAAAAAAAAACAGGGCTAACTGTTCCACAAGGGGCCTGGACCCATGGTCTCGGCAGCCTCCCCACCCACCAGCACCCCAGCTGGCCTGGCCAGCCACAGACGGAGCCTCTGATCACAGCATGGTAGCAAAGCCATATCACCTATGAATGAGAGCCTGTCATCGGCCTCTGCAACCGTACCTGGCACATCACAAGGTGGGTAGGGGTCCTTGTCTTCATCCTCTTCTCGATAGTCATCAATTGTAACCTAGGGGATGACAGAGAGGTCTTGGGAGGAGGGGAGACTCTGACTTCAATGCACTGCAGAGGACCCAGGTGAAGACTCAGCCCTGCCGTTCAGCACAGAGAGAGACGCTCTCTCCAACGTGCACACGGACAGGTGTCCCCAGTGATGACTCTACTTCAGACAGAGCTCTGAGGGCAGAGGAGGAGAAAACGAGTATAACCCCTACCGGCCGTGGCTGGCAGCACCATCCACGCCCCCCTCTACCCAGCACTGTCCTGCACACTGCATGGTAACTGCACAGCAGATTCCTGTCTCCCTGCTAGGATGCGAGCTCCATGCATGCAGGGACCTCGTTGGTCTTCTTCGTTGCTGAGCTCCAGTATCTGCCACACAGTAACTGCTCAAGAACAAGTAACCACTTAAGGAACAAACAAATGAATGAAAAATCCAGAGCTGTCCAGAGTGGGATGAAATTTGACACCATAGCCCCAAGCACCCAGATGCCCCATCCCAAGATTCCCTCTGGAGGCAGACATCTATTAACAATCCTCAATTTTAACCCCCAATGAGAAGATACTGACAAAGTCAGGTCTGACGACACAATTCCAATAAAGAAAAAAAAAAAAAGTGGTCCCTCCAGTCAAATACTTATCATGTTAGTTATCTGGTGAAACACTGATTAATCACCAGTGAGCTGCCTAAATTCACTCAGAATCCCCCTGGGAAGCCAGTGTCTATAATGGTGTGCCGCACTCTCACCCACCAGAACATCACACAGGATACTTCTCATGGTATAAATGGTACATTTATGATGAGATCAACAGATTCATTTTGAAACAAAAAGCAGAGAACTGTTGCGGGACGTATACCTTATTATCACTGTTGGCTATCTGGTTGACTTCTGGTTTGTTGTTCTTTTTATTCTCCAGGCTCTCTTTTCTACAGAGAAAAGAACACGAGAAACCGAATAACCGTATTGCTATGCACAAAAATGCTAATCCAGATTCGGAATCCACAGTGGCCTGATGAAGGACAGAATTTAACTGGAAACAACTCTAACAGCGAGAACATAGCACAACCCACACTCAGAGCTTCCCGTTCCCCTCGGTGCGCTGGGTTCATTACACAGATCACCTTATTAAAATTCTCCGGTGAGAACTCATCAGCACCGAACGCATCATTTATTTTATGACACCAGAATTAACCACAGGGATTCTTTAAGCATGGGACCACGTGACTTTTACTCTTAGCTCTGAGGGAAGGAGAGCTGAGGGCCCAGGTTCTACCCAGGATTCATTCCTTGGGTGAAAATACGATTACCTGGCAATCTTTTTCCTCTCCTTCTCTTCGGCTTCCTCTTTCTGGGCAGTATTCAAACTTTCAGCATCAGCCAGATTGTCTACAGCAATGGCCAAGAAGACGTTCAGTAGGATATCTAGTTTGAACATATTAAGGGAACAACACAATTTCTAAATGCAACTACTGGTGGTCAACGATGGCAATGTCACACCCCTCTGTGCTCTGGAAGGCTGGTAACAGGTGACTGTCCCCTGAGAGCTGTATTCATTTGGTAAAACCAGAAGGCTACAGCCTGCTTAAAAAAAACAAAACCAAACCAACAAAACCACAACACCCCAGAAACCTGTAGAAGACAGTCTGGAAAGAAGCAAAATTAAGATCTACCTAAAATGCATGAACACCTACAAACTTCAACATTTCCTTTTATAGGCACGTGTGTGTGTGTGTGTGTGTGTGCTTGTACCAACACGTGTGTCTGCACACAGACGTATTCCCAGCTATCATACACACTGCATGAAACAATCCATTCCATGAACATGGGTGTTATGTGTTTTGCATTTTGCTTCGTGCATTTTGTTTCTTTTAAAACAGGCATGTACCTATAACATATAAATCCAGTGCATGCTTTCTCAAATAGACTCTTTTAAAGCCTACGCATTATTCAAGATGATGACTGCACAAAGCAGTCTGAGTCTTTCTCATCTGAAATGGTCTTCAGTCTGTGGATACTCATTCATTCATTCCCCCCACAAACGCTGATGTACTGCCAGATGGTGCCCACCTGTTCTTTTGAATGGCCCCACTATAGCTATATCTTTTACTGTGGTGGTTGCATTTTATTTTTTCAGATCCTAAAAAGTCAGGTGACTGAACAAGCTATCAGGTTTTTGGCTCTTACTATATAATGTTATATGTGTGGTTTCCTGTGATAGAAAAAAAAAAAAAAGTAATTCCGAACAAGTTTCCCAAATCTCCTGGAAGATGCCTGTTTCCTACTCACCAGCGGTTAAGTGCATTTTTGAGAAGCACGGGGATCAGAGGGACATAAGTCAAGATGGCTCCTTCTGGGACGATGCTTTCTCCCTGGCTGATGCATGGTCATCTGTGCGCGAGACTATGGGAGCCCAGAAACCCCAGGCCCTGTGCAATCTGAAATTTCAGCCGGGTAACACAAGTGTAACCTAACAAGGGACTGACGTTAGATAGCTTCCGGGGAATATCATGCTTGATGAATCTATTCAAGTCTTTAAAGAGGATAGAAACATGAATAAGTTGTATTAAAACTTTCAAAAAGCCTTTGATATGTTAGACTACGCATTAAGCAGAGCCATAATGAGCCCAAGGAAGCAGTCTGTCTTGGGCTGGGTGAGGACTTGGTAACACAAGCTCCCCTCTGATACACGTGGGGCAATGGTGGCTCAGGTAGGGATCAGTGCAGGACTAACTGTATGGAGAATTCCTACCAATGATCCCAGTGAAGAAATCATGTATCCTTAGTCTTGCAAGGACACCAGACTCTTCTGAGTATTGGAAGGCACATCCAGAGTAATAAACCACAAGAAAATCTTCCAAGTTTGTACAGATGGTTTCTAAGAGCACACACCCATCATCTGTATTGAGAGGCATTACCCAGACCCTCTCAAAGAGTGGTGGGGTCTGGAATTCATTCAGAAAGATCCGAGCATCTCCAGCATGCTGCGGACTGTGCTGGGTGCTACGGACACGATGGACCAGAGCCCCTACTGTCATGTAGCATCTATTCTAGTTGGGGAAGACAGAACATAAACTACTTAAGAATTTCAGAGAGTCGCACATGTATTACAAAAGAAACAAAACACACAACATGTAACAAGAATGAGTGTGGCCAGGGAATACTTCTCCACAGACCTAAAGCCGGTATATTGCTCTGGCCCCAAGGGTCTGCAGAGGAACGTACAATAAGAAAACACCATTCATTCCTTTAACAAGCATTTACCAAGGGCCACAGAGATGTGAATATAAAGAGACCCCTGACTCGAGAAGTTTACCGTTGAGCTGGCGGGACGGAGAAGCCCCCATCCCAAATCCAGTAGGATCTGGCCCCCCACATGCGGTGGGGGCTATAAGGATAAAACGGGTAGGAGAGCTCACCTGTAGGCAGGGGGGTGTTCGAGCTGTCTGAGGGACTAGTGGGGCTTCTAGGTATTGTCCTTAGAAGTTTGCCCTGGGGCTTCTGCCCAGAAGACAACTCACTAATGAACCAGAGAAGATTAAGGGGGAAACAGCTAAAGGAATCTGGGGCTTCTTAGGAGAGGAATCCAGGTAGGATTCTTTAAAATAAAAAAGTGAAGACCAAGAGAAGGTGTGCACATATTTGTACAAACGCTCTTTCACCAAACCCAAACCCTCAGCGAGGGTCCCATATGCCAGGTCTATGCCAGTCAGCGAGGTCAGAGAGAGAGAGAAGACACAACCGAAAGTTACAAGGTCATAAAGGGTCTGATTGAAGGAAAGAGAGATTCAGAGTTCCAGAAGTCTAGAATTGGGGACTGCCTCTTGCCAGGGAAAAGGAATAAAAGGAGTCAGAAAGGAGCTCAGAGCCTAACAGCAGTCAGCCAGTGGAGACTTAATCCCAGAGATGTACAGATCAGCAAACCCAAATCAGGCCCGGGGAGCTTATGTCAAGCCACCAACAGTGGGTCCCCATTGCTTAGGAAAGGTCTCAAGAGACACAGATGTACCCCTAACCGCCCAAGCATGGTGGCATGGAAGACAACTCGGCTCTGCCCTAAGCCTTCCCTTGGGACCTGCACAGGAGCCACAGCCCACGCGTGGTCCCATGCTCCTTTCCCCAGCTTGCTCATTCCTCAAAGCCTACTGGGACTCTGACTCCACTCTGCCATCCCAGCAACAAGGAAGGAGGCAGATACTGGGGCTAAGGAAGCAAAAGCATTCACCTCCCCATCCCAACGGCCGCCACCGCCACGGGCCACTACCACCATGGAAGTGTGGACAGGGAGAAACAAAATGAGATGGTGAGGACCAAGCCCCGGCCCAGCTCGAAGGATACAGTTACCACAAATGAAGAGGATGATGAAGTAGATGCAGACGATCATCCCCGACGAGGAGGGGCCGCCGTAGGCCATGATGCCGTCATACATCACAGCGTTCCAGTCTTCCCCTGTCAGGATCTAAGAGGCCAAAACCACGGTCAGCCCACACGCACACAGCAGGACCGCAGCTCCCCACGGCCCGCCGGAGCCCCCTGGGGGCTGCCCACATCGGGTTCTAGCTGCCTTTCACTGTGCTCAACAAATACTTCGGGTAGAATTTTCAAAACGCTTTTTCATTTACACAAACCAGGAGTTAATGCTTCACATGAAAATAAAGCAACACAACATATAAGACTTACCTAGTCTCAGATGATGCCCCCAGCCTGCACCCATGCCCCGAGAGCATGCTGTTGATGCACATTTCTCCAGAACCCCTGTGCACGGGAGCACCCAGACACCCTCCCAGAGGAAAGAGGTAGTTGATGTCTTCTCAGACTTATTAGACATAAAGCATGTCATATTTTATGAATTTTCTGCATTTGCCTTTTTTTCTCCCCCACTCAAAATATACTTTAAAGATCCATGTCAGTGAGTGCCGTCAGTCCTTTCAATGGCTGCCTAAGATCCCACATGGTTCCTCTACACTGGAAATGGAGAATTAGACCCTTGAATTTGTAGAGGCAGGGAATTCCAACTATTCCATGTGAATTTACAAACTACCCAGCAAGTAGACACTATTAACTCCCTGAAATTTCACGTGGAAACTTCTCTACTGATGATATAACTCAGTCTATCCTGGAGGTAGGATCAGGTGAACCTAAACAGCATTTTAAAAAGATACTACCTAAAAAAATAAGAGTAATAAGTAAATATAAATAAACCAGACTCTCTTCCAGAGAGAGAAAGAGAGAGAGAAGGCATACTCCTGCTTCTTATTGTCCATCTGCACCAGACTCTTTAAGAAATAAACCTGTCACGGCTCACAACCCAACAGAAGTATGGGCGAAGGATTTCAAAAGATAAAGCCAATTCCCAGGAAAGGAACTTCGTGGCTCTTAGTCACGTCAGAAGACATTCGGGTTTACTCCTGATAACAGAAAGAGGCATTAAAGCTACAAGACTTCATCTTCACCTGTCAGACAACCATCCCGCAGTTTGAACACCCTCTACTTTGAGGAACATGCAGGCAACAGTATCAGCGTCAAAAATGGACACACCCCTTCAAAACAGCGATTCCACCTCTGGGAAGTTTACCCCATACATCTACGCTCCCACACGTGCCCATGGTGTGTGTTCAAGGTCACCCAACTGAGCTGAGGCTGGACACAACGAAATTCTCTTCGGCTAGGGACTGGCTACGGAATTAGGGGACATCCACACCACAGAATTTACGCAGAATCGAAAAGTAGGAGGCAAACTCGTATGGACCATTAAGACAGATTCCTAAGGACACTTGAAATAGTGAGAAGCTAGAAAATGGCAGGTAAAATGAGCTACCATCTACATCATAGTACATTTAATGGGAGGGAGGCTGGTAGGTAAGTTCACTGATTTACACCCATAAGCAAATGTATCTCAAAGAACACATAGAAACTACTCAAGGGTGGTTGCTTCCCAAAGAAGAAATTGGTGGCTGGGTAGGAAGGAGACTCATTTGTTACTTTATATCCTTTTGTAAACATCTGAATTTTGTGCCATACAGACAGGTACTACCAAAAACTACCACCACCATACAGGTTTCTTTGAAAGAAAACAGAAAAAAAAATAACTAATCAATGGCTAAAAAAATAAGTGTAACCCCCTCCCCCAAAATTAAAGTATATTTCAAAAAAGTATGGCCTATAAAAGGGAGAGTAATTCTATTCACCTCAAAATGAACAAGTGGAAATGAATCTTACAGATCATTCCCTCTAGTCTCTGGGTTTTTGTATTTTTTTTTCCCCACAAAGGACAGTGACTTTCCAAGGTTACAAAGCTGAGCACGGCTACAGCCAGGAGGGGACCTCGATGTCTGTAATCCCTCCCACCAGGCAGCTTTCCGCCTCCTAGGCAGGGCTCCGGGCCTCACAGACCTCATGTGTGAAAAGCGACAAGGGCAGATGGGTCTTTAAAATGTCTCTGCCACTCTCTGTTTAATGAAAGGTTTGAGCTCCCAACATAGGAAGAGGGGGTTTAGAATGCCTCGGTTTAACGCCAGGTGGGGCGTGGAGGCTCGTGTCCTGAGTGCGGGGCCATTTGTACACCTGCCACCGTCCCTCTGTCTCAGCCTCATCACCTGCACAGGCCCCCCTGGCACGGACACGTCAGAGCCTACCACCCCCTCCTTCCTACACGGCAGAAGGGAGAAGCAAGGAGACGGAAGGCTGTCACAACTCTTATCACCCGATTCCTCTGACTATACAAAGCACAAGGGCTTTTAGAATCCACCTCTTTGCACACATCTGTTCGAGCCCAGGATCACAAAACTGTCCTGCAATTGAAAATTCACAAAGAACAGAAAGAGGATCTTAGAGCCTATCTCCCTGAAACCTTGGAAACCTCACAAAATCAGACAGATGTGTTTGGCTTATTATCCTGCCGCGTATCCGGTGGTCTTACAAAAACATGAAATCACGCCACCTGACCAGCCGGAGTCGGGTATGCGACAATCCACATCAGGGGTGCAAGAGCTGTCAGAGCATTACTGGGGCAGAGGCTTCTAATCCCAGCAGAATCATCTTGTCTTTTCCCCAGAGGCGAAGGGACAAGGCAACGTTTCCCACGGCCTCCTCACAAGGGCTCACCTGGAATACGGTCAGAAGGGCTTGCGGGAAATTGTCAAAGGTGCTCCGCTTGGTCTGTGTTTCGTCGAAATTAAACTTGCCACCAAACAGCTGCATCCCAAGCAAGGAAAAGATGATGATGAAGAGAAAAAGCAGAAGCAGTAGCGAAGCGATGGACTTCATGGAGTTTAACAAGGAGGCCACTAAGTTGCTCAGGGAAGTCCAGTGCCTACAAGTCAAGATGGGGGGGGGGGTGGTGAGTGCACAACACCCATGGGACACAGCAGACATTGTGGGGCTGGGCTGCTGCGGCTCGTCACACCCCAGCCGGAAAACACCTGCCGCGAGGTACACGCCCTCTCACCTGGTCACCTTGAAAATCCTCAAGAGGCGCACACAGCGAAACACAGAGATCCCCAGGGGAGACATGATTTCCAGCTCCACCAGAATGGTCTCGGTGATCCCACCGCACACCACGAAGCAGTCAAACCGGTTAAAGAGAGAAACGAAATAGGCCTGGAGACCCAAGCTATACATTTTTACCAGCATCTCGCAGGTGAACAGAGCCAGGAGAACTTTGTTAGCGATATCTGGAAAGAAAGACGGTCTCCTCGTGGGTGTGGCTCAGACCCCCCCCAACGTCCCCCCAACTAGTCTCTGCTGGAAACGCCCCAGTGCCTTGCCCCGGTCTTCACGACGGCCCCCATTAAAGACACTGGGCACCATGTTTATGGTCTGTGTGCTGGCTTCTAGTCCCGCTTCTGCTACCACCTAGATGTGGGACTCTGGAGAAGTCCCTTGTGTTCCCTGTACCCCAGTTTCATGACTATAAAATGGGGGGGGAGCAACTGACCACACCATCTCTGAGGCTTTCCAGCCCTACGAGCCTGTGATTCTGCATTTACACCAGCATATTATATTTTCCGTTTCAGTGGTCCCAGAAAGGCCAGTCTGGTCTTGCTTAGGGCACCATGACATAAGAAGCAGTTGTCCTTCAAGGTGGCTTCTAACCACAGAGAACAGCACCCAGCAGGCTGGAGAGCTGGACAGAAATAGTGCCTCCCCATGGATCACAACAGACCAACTCAGAACAGGCTGTCTCTGGGGATGAGCTCCAGTCTGGCACCGATGGGGAGCAGGGCTTCCGGGTAGAGGGGCAATAACCACTTGCCAAGAATACCATATGGGAAAATACAGCTGCCAGTGGGGACAGGGAGAAGGGACATGAGGTCCCTTCCAACTGCAAGATTCCCTGCCCCTAGGCTGTCATAGGGTTAAGACAAGGAGACGCTCTGGCATCAGCTGGCCCCAGCACACCATGTGGGCTGTGGGGCCCCACCCCCCGCAAACTCTGGGTACAGCCTGGATTTGGACGGTTCCTCAGTCTTCCAGTACCCCTGTTAATGTCCCGTCACTACACACAGATCAGCTAAGACGAAACTGCAGCCGGACAGCCTCAGGAAGCCCTAATTTTGAATCAGAATGAAAAGAACATAGCCTCTGCTCGCACCTTGAATCTGCGTCAGCCAGTCAGGCTGGTTGTAATGCTCAGAGGAAATGGTTAAGGTGTTGAGGAACACCAGGACAATAACCAGCCAGTAAAACGTGACAGACTTCACAGCAGCCCGACATCTTCTGCGATTGAAGCGGTTCCAGCGGCGCCAGCGGCGGCTGCAAGAGAAGCAAACGCGACCGTGAACGGCAGATGCGGCGTCTGAATGTCCAACGGACGTCACGGGGATGTTAGCAGTTTTTAACTCTGAGGACCCAGATCAGGGGGTGCAGGAGGGAAAGGCGAGAACACACAGCATAGAAATGATGTTGGTTCTCAAATACAACTTTTAACGTGTAATCTTGACCGGATCGTGCTATCGGTGTCCTACCTACGGCTTTAGACGACTCCATAACGTGCCATGCACCGTCCTCAAACCAGCTAGAAACATCTAGATATTCATAGATTCGTCGGCAGATGCAAAGTGGAGCCTGTACACAGATATGCAATTTACATTCCCACCATATGGTACATGGATCTGTTCAGACTGGGGTGCGGAGAGCCGTTTGGCTTCTCGTGCACATCTCTTGCGGCATCTCGATCATCATACGGAATTTATCAGGCAGCAAAGTGCTCCAACCCCAGTTTTCCTTTTAGGGAAACTTCTGGTCCTTTCTTAAATCCGGGAGGTTTCTCTGGAGCCTGGCAGACTTGTCAAAGCCGAGTAGGACATGAGTCTTCATACTGAGTCATCAGGTGCCCTTTCTAACTAGTGATGCTCAAAATATACCTTCAGGAGAAGAGCCAATATTGAATTGTGTTTTCATACAAATAAAATGAGCCGAGCCAGACAGACAAGTACCGTGTCCTCCACTGACTTTCAGTTCCGGTGTGTAATTAGGGTAAGTATTCCCCCCCGCTTAGCCTGTTCCCCTCCGTGGGAAACGTTCCCTGCCTCAGGATGGATTGGCGAAGTGGGTCCTGGGAAAAGGCCAATCGAGAGGGGATGTCAGCCCTGTGCAGGCTGTGCTCATGGATGGGGGGTGGTGGGCACGTCCTCTAGGGGCCTGAGACAGAGCAATACCCTGGCTGCCTCCTAGCTGCAGCCCAGGCTGACCCAGCTGCATTGCTACGCTGAAAGCACCGTAACCCAGGGACCAGGCAAAGAAAGACTTGGGCCCACTCTTCAACAAGACCTGCAACAAGAGAAGTGCGCTTTGCTCTTGCTATATGGTTTCCAGCGGTAACGGGCTGGAAACATAATGACCAGTGTAGAAAAATCCCACCAAGGATGCTGAAGCCCACCCCCTGAGGCTGGGTTTCTGCTGTGACGCATACTTCAGTACACACAAGCAAGGTGGTCTGAAAAAGGACTCACGTTGGGTCAATTTATGCTGTCATGACAAGGCTCAGGTGCCTCCCAAATCCCAGAGGCCCGCTGCCTCAACCCCAGCAGCCCTGCAGCACTCCCCATCCTACCCTTCACGGGGCTCCAGACACTGGGTCTACGGAGGTGGAGAAGGTGCACTGTCCCGGGACCTCTTCCCTTGAAAAGCATGCAAGGGTGGGGCAAATAATTATCAATCCCTACTTCAGTGCTCCTCTCAGTGTGGGCTGGCTCTGGATAAGAGGGTAAGAGTTCTCCAGGGGTCAGACCGGGGGCGGAGGGGGACTCCATCCACAGGGGACTGCATGGCCCAGGGGATTGAGGTGGGAAGAAACAGAGCTTGGTAAAAATGGACAGCGGTCCAGTATAGCCACAGAGTGGGGAGGGAAGGAGGGGTATCAAAAGATCAGGCCAGTGAGCAAGCCGGGGGCCAAATGATGAAGGAATTTATATGCCGTCTGGCAGACAGGGAGTCATGGAAGGGTTTCCGATTGTTCTTTTTAAAGTCAGGTTTGTTGAGATACAATCGACATGTGGTAACTACTAATATTTAGGTACAGGGTTTCTAACCACCACCTCAGTCAAGAGGTAGAGTATTTCCATCACTCAAAAGACTTAACCCATCCTCACCTCAGCCCCTGGCAACTACTGATCTGCTTTTTGCTCCTATTGTTTTGTTTTATCCAGAATGTCCTATAACAGAGCTTTCTGAGACTGGCTCCTTTCACTTAGCAAAAGTGAAAGGCTCCAGACTCATTTGTGCTGTTGTATCTATCAGCAGTTTTCTCCTTATTGCTGAGCATCCTTTTACCATATGCATGAACTACAGTTTGTCTTCCTCTTCACCATCGGATGGGCATTGGAATTATTTACAGTTTTCCGCAATTGTATATAAAGCTGCTATCAACTCATATAAAAATTTCTCATGCAGGCATATACCTTCATTTTATATGAATACGTCAGAAGTGGGATTGCTGGGTCATGCGATAAACATATGTTTAACTTCCTAAGAAATGGCCAAGTTGTTTTTAAAATGGCCATGCCATTCACCATGCAGGAATGGGTGGGAATTCCTGCTGAGCTGCATCCTTGTCAGAACTCGGGTCATATTTTAAAATGTGACCCATAGGTATAAAAAATGATCTAAAAGGTATGCAGTGGTGTCTCACTGCGATTTTGATTTACATTTTTTTAGTGACCAATGGTCACTCCATGTGCTTCTTTGCCATCCCTATCTCTTTTTGGTGACATGCCTGTTGAAATCTATTGACCATTTTTTTATTGTTTTCTTATTACGCACATTGTATTTACATGGTCTTCTTTTTATATAGTGGTTACTAGTCCTTTTTATCAAATGTTTTGCAAACATTTTTTTCTTCTGGTCTGAAGCTTATCGACTCATATGGCCAGTGTTTTGGGTGCTGTATCCAAGAAGAAACCTTTGCCCAGCCCAAGGTCACAAAGACGTTGTAGGTTTTCTTCTAGAATATTTATAATTTCAGGGTTTTTTTTTTTGGTTTTTTTTTTGGTTTTTTTTTTTAAAGATTTTATTTATTTATTTGACAGACAGAGACAAGTAGACAGAGAGGCAGGCAGAGAGAGAGGGAGAAGCAGGCTCCCTGCTGAGCAGAGAGCCCCATGCGGGGCTCGATCCCAGGACCCTGGGATCATGACCTGAGCCGAAGGCAGAGGCTTAACCCACTGAGCCACCCAGGCACCCCATAATTTCAGGTTTTACATGTACTTCCATGTCCATTTCAAGGTGCTTTTTGTATATAATGATAAAATGTCATTTTAGTTGAAAAATAACACTTACATGGAAAAGTACACAAATCAGAGGTACAGGTTCAATGAGATTTTAGCAACTAAACACGTAACCTGCATGTAGAGCAATGAACAGAACATCACTACCATCTCAGAACACCTCTCGAACCTCCTTCTCTATAGAGGAATTTTAAGCAAAAAAGTGACAAGAAATACGTCTCTTTGAGAAATGACTCATTGTTGGGGGGGATATGAAAGACTTGATTAGTGACAAGAAGTTTTTCATTGTTGTGTCTCATTGGTTTGTTTTGAGGCAACATCTTTAGCATCCGCTACACTGCTCTCCAAGGCAGGTGCTGAATATTGACTGTACAGACTACTCTTTGATAGGAATGTCCTTGCCCACAGAGTAAAGATCAAGTCTAAAACAACTCCATGTAGAATAGAGAAGTGAGAAAGTAAAACACCAACACGCAGGCTTAGGGAAAAAATAGAAGATACTGACCTGAGCTTGGATTTTGAGATGGCCTGGCTGCAAGAAAGACAAAGAGAAGAGGATTTCTGTTAGGACGGCTTGAGCAGACTCTCCTGGTCACTTCAGCTGAGAGATCAGAAAAGCCATGCACAGAAGCCTGGGCTCAGCATTCCCAGCTCCCCCAGTGAGCCAGCAGTGGTGAGAGCGGAGCAGGAGAAAAGGCGTTGTCAGGGCCAGGGAGGCCAGGCTGACACTGTCCAGGGGTCCAGGGCCGAGGTAAGAGAAGACTCTTAGCCAGCGGCCCTGCGCAGCCCTGTCAGGGGCCGTGATGCCCGGGGGCTCTTCTCCCCTGACCTCATTTCCCCAGAATGAAGTCAGTGGGGCCTCCCCTGCTCGCATCTCAGCCGCACATGCTGCTGCTACAGCGAAAAGAGCATTGGACTAGGAGTCCCAACTCTGCTGTTCAACAACTGCATGGGTTTGGGCAAGCAGCACACCGGGTTGAGCCTCAGTGTTCTCATCTGTAAAATGAGGAAGACGAACCCATCCCCCCCGCCTACTTCACAATGTTGTAGGGAGGGCAGAGCGAGACAACAGAGGCAGATTCACTTCTTTAACAGCCGAGCGCTCTGCCCTAAACACAACGTTTTTATTAATCACTGCCAAGATGATCAAACTCTCTTAAAAACACCGCCTCTACTTTACAGAGATAAGACCTCAGGGATACCAGCGGGAAGCAAATGAAACCAAACTGCATGGGCTCCCCAAAGCAGGCAGGACTCTGCACATGGAACATCGCTGGTCCCCGCTAGGGACCAGGTCAACTAGACAGAAGCCAACGTGGGTAGAGGGGAAGGTGGATGTGGTGGCGCCCTCCGCTGTTAGGAGAGGGTGGTGCAGGGCGCCGGAATCAAGTGCCGTGAGCAAGGAAGGGCAGCCCTTCGGGGCCAGCCGCCACGCAGGAGGTGGGCGGAACCCGCCAGGGAAGGGAAACTGAAATATGCAGCACATTCTGTCAGCCACTGTGCCATACAAGCTCTTCGTCAAAGCACCGATGCCAAAACCAGACCGGGAGGAGAATCAGGCCTGTTACCCCCACCGCCGACACCCCGAGGGCCCAGCCTTGGCCGTGCCTCTTCTTTTCCACCAGCACCTAGTGGACACAGTGGAATTGCAGGGTTACCTGGCACGCCCTGCCGCAGGCTCCGCCTCGGAAGGACGGGCTGCTCTGGGGGGAAGAGGCATGTGAAATGCTGGGGGTCTGGAGGCCTGGGAAGGTGGGGGAGGGGGACCGAGGGGTCCAGGGTGAGCCCACCCACCCCTCGTGCGTCTGAGGCCATCTGAGGCCGTGGCCCGGGATGCCTGCCCCACAGGTGCTCCTCTAAGACAGGAGGCAACAGGAGGGCAAGTGGCCTCCACACTCACCAGAGACTCCCACAGCCGCCTTGGTTCTCGCCTCCGCCACTTACGTTCTCCGTGTTCACCGACTCCGTCTCGCTGGTGGGCATGCTGGCTGCGGGGAGAAGACAAGGCTTTAGCTGGCACGCTGGAGGTGCTGCATGCCCAGGTGTGAGCCTGCTGTGGATCACTGCCTCCAGGCAGGCCCCCTGGGAGCCCAGGAGGAGGGCGAGGAAGAGTGAGAGGCCAGGCACCTCCACGGCGTAGTCTGTTTCCAAGATGTGCCAATCTGCCGAGAGAGCCCCCGGAGCACCCCTCCCCTCCCCAACAGGAGGAAGCTCTGTCCATTCCGACTCTCCCCAGGGCAAAGAAGTCTAGGGGCCAAACTGAATCCAGTCACTGTGCCTGGGACCAGCTTACTGTCTTGACTTCCAGGAGAGGATTGAGAGGCCACCAGAACTCAGAGCGACATCTTCGCTGGTCCCAGCTGCTTCTCTCTAGAAAATCTGTGACTAGACCACGACTTGATATATGAATTCTTATCATAAATATACAGAAGGAGAAGAGTCAATGGATGCAGGAGAATATGAAGGTACCACGCACACAATCTTTTTAAAAAATTTAAGAGCTCTACTCATTATTAGCTAATTGGTCTGCTCAGTTCCCATGAGCGTGTGAAGACAGTATGCAGAAGGGTCTTTCCAAACCAGCCAGAACTAGAACAAAAAGGAAGTATAGTCTTATGGGTAGAAGGTTTTCTCCCAACCAGTGACCAGAGGGCAAGCCTGACCATGGTTTCAGTGTCACCAGGGTCTCTGGGCATGTCTCACCCCTCTGCAGCTGGACCCTGAGCAGAGGTGCACCAACTGTATTGGGAGGCCCAGCGACCCACCGTCAGGCATGTGGGCATTATTTCTCATCCACCTGATTCAACCCTATCGGCATCCTAAGGAAGGGCTGGAGCCAGGTCATGAAGGAGAGGGAGAGCACGAAACATTGCACCTGCCGTGGAAAGCCCACAGATTTCCACGAACTACAAAATGAGCCACCTCGGGGATCCCTGCAAGAAGTTCTGGAAACCTGCAGTAAGGAATAATGAATTCTGCCCTAGGGTTCAGCGAGGGGGTCACTGAAGATAGAAATGGGGGGGGGATCACCCAACTACATGCACTTCTTTGCCCTGATGCATCCCTTTGAACTGTAGCGACCATCTTTCTAGAATCGGTGGTATCTACAGGAAGGCCTTCCTCCTGTGCGCTCTGCCAATACAGCTCCTCTCAGCAAGGATGCTCAACTTCGATCTGCAAAAGTTGGTAGTGGTTCTGTGGTGCCACAGGCGGTCCTGAGGACCCGAGGCACACAGCCCAGAGGAGCTGGGTCCATGACCTCTGTGCTGTGGCTGCAGGTCTGTGGGCCCTGCTCAGGACAGGGACACTGTGAATGACAAGGATAAAGGTGGGCCTGACCCAAGAGACCCAGAAAGCCGAGAAACTGCTCTTCTGAGGGCACCAGAGAGTTCTTTCCCCTCTGTGGGCACCCAAGACACGGAGCCTGCCCAGGTGGGAGTCCACAGCTGTGTCCGGAAGCATTTAGGCAAAGGCGGCAAAGGTACAACGAGCAGAACAGACCCACATCACACTACTGGTATTCCCTTAGAATAACCTTTCTTTCTCAATTAAGTCAAAACAAACCAACTACAAACTCTGATTGACTTTTTTATGACTCCACGCAAAAAACAAAACAAAACAAAACAACAGACAAAAATAAACAACCTAAAAAACACACACAACCCAACCACAGAAAAATCTTGAACAAAAGCTCCATAAAGATACACACACACACACACACAGAGGCACAAAGTTGCTCACGCAATCCTTTTCTCCATGACTGACTTGAAAAGATGAAAATATTATAAAATCCAATGAAGTTCATTGCTATGGGCTCCTCCCATAGGTCACCCTTGTCTTTGATGACAAAGAAAATCACAGTGGGACACTCTGACAGATAGGCCCGTGAGTCATCTCTGTGGAACAGAAGTTTTTCTTGTCACTTTCTGTCACTACTAAGGGGACAGAAGTTGAGAGCACTTGACCTGGGGCAGGAGTAGGGGTCCGTGGCCGGGGTCAGTTAGCGTTTGACTGGGCTGGGCACAGTCAAACCTCACTGCGGACTATAGTGTCCCACGCAGAGAGCAGCGGTGCTAACTATACAGTCTCGAGGGCCACTTCTGCCTCTCACTGGTTCTACCACCAAGCACTCTAGGACTGTATTCTTTCCAAAAGAGCAAACTTCTTCCAAACAGGCTCAGTCTTTGTGGCTTTTCAGCCTCTGCGGCCATGTCCCGGGATGAGAGCAGTGTGCCTGCTGCACATGATTCTTTGAAGTTTTTTTTCTCCAACCGTCTGATCAAAGCAGATAAGTTACACCCAGCCTATGTGTGTGTGTGTGGGGGCATTTTGCATTTCTGGCTCCATGCCAGCTATTAGTGACTGAAATGTACTAGCTGGTCCCTGGACTATTGAGAACCAAGTGGGTAGAAAGATAAGAAATAAAGGCGAACTTCCCAGATAGAAACCAAGAGAGGTTAATGGTGTGGCACGATGTTGGGGCTGCGCAGATGGAGAGAAGTTTCCCTGCCCCCCAGGTGGACTCCATCCTTTGGGAGCTAAGAGCGGATGCTCAGGTCGGCCAGATCCCAGTTTAACACCCCCGCCCCCCACCCCAGTGGCTGAACTTCTCCAAAACTCCATTTTCTCCTCTGGGGCTATTGGCAGAACTGAGAGAGACAGAACACATGGTGAGTTTTCCCCATAGCCCTGGGTCATTCTGTGTGGGTCCACAGGGTTGGGCAATCGGTGAGGCTTAGATATGAGAGCTGTCACCTCAAGCAAGTTCTCTTGGAGCCTCCTGGATGCAAAGGGACACTCTGGTGCACGGCCCAAACCCAGGGTCCCGTTGCTGTGACTGTGCCGACAGAGAGACCCCTAGTGTGAACAGTCTTCCGCACACCTGAGTCAGCTTTGGCTTCCACTCTTGGTTTGTAACTTTTCTATCTCGAGTGAGTCATTTCTGTCTGATGGTTGCCTGCTGTAGAGATAGCAACTTTTCGGTCTTAATGGTTAGACACGGAGAGCACCATGGTCCCATAATAAACAACCGATTCCGGAATGACATCAACCAGAGCTGAGGAGGCAGCCAGGGGGAGGGGGAGGAAGAGCACAGTGACTGTGCTAGAATTGGGTGACCTCATTTGGTCCCAGAAATGGACCATGATCCAGTCGCTTCACCCGTGCAGAGGAACCTGGCTCTGATGGGGCCCTGGCAGCCCTTCTCTCTCTGCTCTAGCCTCTCCCTCCAGTCACACGGGAGCGTTTCCTTTCCCCACGGTATGGAGAACACACCACGGGCAAAAGGAGCTCATTTGTACATCAGCATTTCACCCTTCCCTCGTACTGGGCATTCATTATTTTTTAATGCTAGAAAACTGATACGAGTTTCATTTCACTTCATCCCAATGGGACTTCATCTGTGTTTTTACTGTCAAGACAGGAGGATCACAGACTATCAGAACCAGAAGAGGCCTCTGAGATCCCACGGAGCAGCTCTGTGATTTCACAGATCAGAGACCTGGCCAACTTGCCTCGGGACGCACAGCTCAGGTGTGAGAAAGCTCTCCAGCTTTCCAGCTGACCGTGCCCCCTGCGCCCATCGTAGGCTGTGCTCAGATATACTGGGATACGTTTTGATCTCAGTACATGTTAACATGTATATTGGTATGCCCTTAAAAAAATCATACTTAATTTACTTACATATGCTGGTACACATTGGGATATGGTGGTAGATCCTCAGAATGCCACACGTTAAAAGTCCCAAAGCCAATCAAGCCTACTGTCCATCAGCCTGGTTGGCTGTCCTGATGACCTCAGTTAACCCCCAGAAACCTGGTATACAGTCAGACCGGCTCCAGGAGACCACCCCAGCAGAGAGAGAGAGAGAACAAAGGTCAAGTCCTCGTGGTGACTATTGGGACTTTATGAAAATCCATGAAAGTAGGCCCATGGGGAAATTCCTGGAACACACGTCCTTTCCTCAACTGGCTGCCACAGCCTCATGGCTGCCCCAAGTGTAGGGGGAGCACCTTGTCCCCTTCAGGACGGAGTCAACAATAATTGCTGACAAGTGCTGGGCTGGTTAGGAATGCAGGCAAAGCCCAGCCCCCCACCCCTGCCCCAAGTCCCACCATGTCCTCTAGAGACAGAAGTAAGCCAAGGGGCCATCTGCAGGCAAAGCAGCTGTAAATCCTTTCTCTCACACATTCCAGGGAACTCTGTAGAGCAAGTTTTCATTTTTTTTAAAAAATTCAAGTTTTAAAACTATTTCCAGAATCCGGGGTGAAACCAGGTATTAGGACCAGCCTACACCTAGAATGGGGTGCTGACTTGCACCGCAACCTGCCTGCTGCAAACCTGGGGAAGTGCAGGCCCAGGCTTCGCAAGCTTTCCCAGGTGCTGCGATCTCCAAGAGCTGCAGGCCAGACCCCCAGGCTTCGATGTGGACGCACCGAGCAAAGGACATGACGTAAAGGCCATGACGGCTGCTGCCGCCAGGGAGGAGGGGAGGCCGGACAGCAGCCCGGCAGGCCCTGGACGGCAGATGAAAGCTACCCTGGCCTGAGGGGGGTGGTAGGGGGGTGGGGAGGTGGGGGGCCCACTTGGAACTCTCTGGGGAGGGCATGCCATGCTGTTGCTAAGAACTGCTGCTGGGCCCGGATGGCATTATGGGCAATGCCGCACAAAATACGGTGGGAAAACACACGGCTTCTCAGGCCAGCACAACTAGCTAGCATTTTCATGGATGGGAGTATGCATGCCCATCACACACACACGTGGTGAATGGGTCTGCATGTGGGTTGAAATAGGCAGCCCCAAAATTGTTATTTTTTTTTAAGATTTTATTTATTTATTTGACAGAGAGAGAGAGATCACAAGTAGGCAGAGAGGCAGGCAGAGAGAGAGGAGGAAGCAGGCTCCCTGCCGAGCAGAGAGTCCGATGTGGGGCTCAATCCCAGGACCCTGAGATCATGACCTGAGCCGCAGGCAGAGGCTTAACCCACTGAGCCACCCAGGCACCCCTATTGTTCACTATTAACAGGCACAGCATCACAGAGGCTACTCGGGTCAAAAGACGCAAAGAGGAATGTCAGAGAAGCTGGGCTTTTGTCAGTAGTAATGTGGGGACAAGTCCTTTCCCTTTCCCACCCTGGGCTCCGTTGGCTAACCTAGAACACGAGCTGTTGGGTGACATTATCTGTAAGACCCACGTACCTCTGACCTGCTTGAACTGCTCTGAAGAGGAAACACCCACAGGCTGTCTGGTTTCACCAGTGCCAGGTGGCTTTCCCTTGCCGTCCCCCAGGTCGGCGCAGAGAGCAGGGAAGGAGCAGTGTTGTGAAGCCCCCGCCCAGTGCCCCTCAGGAGGACCGCCAGGAACCAGGAAGCCCACTCAGGAGAAGTGTTCCCAAGGCTCCTCCAGGCAGAGCCACTGGGGAAGGGAGAAGCACCCCCCTTCACCCCCCGCTCCCCGAGAGTGCTCATATGCCACTGGAGCCCGGGGACCCAAGCCAGCTGAGCCCGGAAGACCCCAGCCTCCTTCTTGAACCTGGCACACCAAATAGCCTCCTTCACAGAACAGGGGCGCGTCTGGGAGCCTCGCGCCCCTGTTCTCCACAGGACAGGCACCCTTGCACGGTCAGGGATGCCTCTCCAAATCTGCCTCCAACCCTTCTCATGCCTCCCTCTCAATGGGTGGGGGCAGGAGGCTGGACAGCTGAGCAATGACAGTCATGGCTGCCTTCCTTGGGAACAGCAGATCCGAAGCCAAGATCTCCTGGGGTTTTTTTTTTTTTTTTTTTATCTTATTTTCCTGACAAGCATGTGACGTGCCATGACATCCCCTGAAGGAATTTGCCTGTGCCTGCTAGTAGTGACACGCTTAGCCGTCACAAGGTAACAGACTCTGGTTGCTGTGAAGAAGCCAGCCTCTTCTTGGGGAATGTGGGTCAAGGCCAGACCAAGGTTTCTGTGTCTAGAGCCAGAATGATGCCCTGACAAGAATTACTTCTGCATGACTAATGACGCGAGGAACACCACACCCCTACTAGGGCCCTCCCCACCCCCAGCCTCATCCAGGGCCTTTGTTAGGGTGTCTGGGTATCTCAGTCAAAAAAAGACCTCCCCCACTCAAAATGGAAAGTTTCCTGAAAATATGAGGCTACTTCCTCTCCCCATATGCCTCAGAAAGCTAGCAAAATATCCTCAAAAAGACACACGGTGCGAGCCCTGCTCAGGACGACAGGCACCTGCATGACCAAGGGGAGGACTCTTTTCTTCTGGAGACAGACCTCTCATCTTCTCACAGTAATGCCCCAGAGCCTAGGCCCTCCGTCAGTCTTTGAAAATGCTTTTGTGTTACGTCAGTAACAGGATGTCCTGCTTACCTGACGCCTGTTCTTCCTGCAGAGGCCTCCAGGGGCTGCACCAAGGCCAGCTCTTTCCATAAGCCTCTGTAGACACTAAGCCTGGCTGAGCCAGCCCTGGGCCCCCAGGCCCTAACTGGATGCCCCCCTCCCCCTCCCCCAGCCACAAAGGTTCCTTCTCTTCTCAGGCCCACAGTGCTCTCTCCGGAGGCCGGGGGCGGGGGGCTTATGTCTGATACTCTGTTCTCCTCTGCTCCAAAAGCCTTCAGTCTGACCACCTGTGGCTTCTTCCAATTCCTACACCCTACGAGCTCAACATTTCCACGACAACATCCCCATCCCATACGGGCTCTCATATGCAAACCCCCAAGTGTCCTACTTGGTAGTAGCAGAGGCTACTACCAAGAAAACAGTGCAGTGTGTCCCCTCTGCTCCCTTGGCAGCTGGCTTTGTGGCCCTATTTACAGTCAAAGAGACTCTTCCTCCAGAGTTGTCTGACCAGGGCCGACCTCGGTGGCAGCAACCAGGTAAACCTGGTTGTTTACCATGCGGTGTGCATGGGCAGGGGGCTACACCGCTGTAAGACTACAGTGGTGGCCTGGCAAGGACAGGACCCCAGCCGTCTGCCTTAACCACCCTGCACGCGGATGGTCCTGACGCTGACTCCAGGGTTTCCAGCGAGGGTCTGCGTGTAGCATTCATTTGACAGCAGAGCTCGAAAATGAACTGTGCCCCACATTAGTCCTTTCCTCCTCCCCGCTCAGAAAGGCAAGTGCCCCCCCAACCCCCATCCCCGCCCCACAATCTTCGCATCCTTGAAGTCTATTTTTAACTTCATTCTTGAAACTGGCACTATGAGCTCTAGTATGTCCCAGCCCGAGGGTGAAAAACCAGCAGGCCCTGTGAAAAATGTAACCTGGAAAATCAAAATCAATCAAATAACAACACTGGAATTTCTAAACAGTTTAGATGAAAAGGCATCATTGGGGAAAAGTGTTTAAGAAGTCTGTCTTCCAGTCTAAGAATATTCATGCTGAATTAAATAAATGTTCTGAGTGGGTTCCGCTGCTTCTTTAAAAGGTATAGTTCAAACAAAAAGGAAACTGCAATGCTGTCTTGGCAAAACCACACAGTTGGGGTAAAGACAAGAAGAAAATAACACGACCAAAGCTCAGAGGAATCAAGCAGTTAAAACACAGGCGTCTGACAAACACACCACGCCAGCACACACATGCACGTCACACCAGGCCTGTGTGCAAGAAGAAGGCTCCAGAAGCCTCAGGAGAGGAGGCTCCCAACTGGAGTTCACCCCCGGTCATTTACCGTGATCTTTAGCCCTGTGTTGGCGAAAGCAGCAAAACTTCCTTTTCTTCTTGTCCTCTTTTAGCAGGTCGGCCACCGTGACTCCTTCAGGTGGAACACAGGCAATGTCGTTATGCCTCGGTAGAGGGCAGCAGGAGCAACGCAAACAGGGCCCTAGGCCCAGAGAGGCAGCTTGCAGCCACCGGCTCTGACAAGCGAAACCTCAAGCGTCCTCCTACTTGGACGTCTATATTCAGGGTCTGAACAGTGGAGCGGAGCACCGCTTTCTGCAGTGAGGGTGCCTGTCCCAAATAACCAGCCAACCAGCCAACCAACCACACCACCAGACAAGGCTTCCCAGGGTTTGGCCACCCCACCAAGAAGGGTGTTCAGGAGAGGGCATTCAGCCACAGCCAGGAGTCCCGGGTGCTGACCAGCTGGGCAGTCTGGCCGGTACCGCTATGTGAGAAGGACATGTGGGAGTTTACAGGGCATGCTCTGGACTTGGACAAACCAGGTCTGATCTCAGCCTTGCCACTTCCCAACTGGATGAGCACCTGCTTTTGCTGATCTGCTTACCTTAGGAAGTGGTAAACAGTAAATACAGTAACACAGGTGCTGGCAAGGTACAACACGTACAGTGGCCCTGTGGCCACTAGGTCCCAAGAAGAACAATTCTAGGGTCTCCAGCTCCCTCTGGCTCTGGGACAGGATATCACGCTATTAGCCGGTGGGCTGATCTTCAGGATGGGGCCCTGTGCTCAGGGAAAGGAGCTTCATGGGCAAGAGGGGAAGCAGAAGGAATGCTGTGTGGGTAAGGACACAGGACATGGGCACTCGCGAGCATGATGGGTGGGAATGTAAATGGATACCAATGGCAGGACACATTTCTGAAACAGGCATCCTCTCTGACCCAGCAAATCCCTTTCTGGAACTTTCTCCCACAAGACTGTGAGCATGTGTGTGCAGACCCAGGTGCACACATCTGCGGGGATTAATGGTGGCTCATCTGTAGCGAAACCTGCAGTCAAACCCCACTTGGCCACGTGATGGGCGTGGAACCCTGGGAAGCTACTTAACCCCTCTGTGTTTCAATTTCCCCATCATCTGTCAAGTGCTTGCCTCCTAGAGCCCTGGAAGGAATAATGGATTCACATACACCCCTGACCCTTAGAACAGCATCTAACACACAGGAAGGCCCTGATAAATGAGGCATTCTTACTCTGCTTTCTTTCGTGAAACGCAGACTCGCTGGACCACACGAGGTGCCTGCCACACAGTGAAGGACAGAAACAGACCTTGTTCCTACCTCCAGGAGCTCGCAGTCTGTGGCACATGGTTCAGTGAGAAAGGCAAGTGGCTGTGCCCCCCAAGCTCGATGATCTGAGGGTGGGGACACATGTGCAGGCTGCCCGTGAAAGCACGTATGTTCCCACGTGCACAGGTGAGGTCGCAAAGAACAGACCCCCAATGGCCCAGTCTCATTCTCTTATCCTTTATACACTTTGATATACAAATTCTTGGCAATGAGCAAATATTATTTTTGCAATTAAAATATATTAAAAATAAGCACACACAGCCTGACTTGGGGTCTACAAACCTGGCTGGAGGGCCTTCACCTCATGTCCATGCTGGGGCGACCATTACGTCTCCTGCCAGCTCTTAGAAGACCTGCCTAGGGTGGGCATCTGCTCCCTGTACCACCAGCCCAGTGGAGGGAGGGGCTGTCTCCCAGCCGGCTGCAGCGCTGGGCCCACCTCCATCAGCTCTCCTGGTCAGAGGCACTCCCATCCACCTCCAGAAACAGGGCAACCCTCCTGAGGCATGCCACTCTAAGTGCTGCTGTTTGCTGAATTTACAGCCTTCAGAGGACTGTCTTGCATTCTGAATTTGCGCTCTGAGCTGGTTTAACTGTGATGAAAGCAGTTCGGTAAGTCGCTTTAGGAAGACACAAGCTTTGAAACTGGACCAGCACATTTCCATGCTGGGAAACAGCTACACCATCCCTGGTTTCCTGCCCACCCCCAAATCAAACATCTCAGTAAAAGGCACACAAGTGGTGCACGGGGAAGGGAGGGGACCGGCTGTGGCAACCTGGGGTGTGGACACATGGTGGGGGAGGGGCAGAGTCCTAACCGGTGGGGCGGGGCAGCCTCTGGGATCTCTGAGGAAGAGACCTCCTTGTGGGCGGCATGTATACCCTCTTACAGAGATCATTGAACATTAGTACTTCCCACAGTGAAACGGCCCTGCTTTTCTGGCCAGAATTTTGGAATGAGCTCCCTTTAAAACGATTTCATTATTTTTAATGCTTTTTTTTTTTCCTTAAAAAAAAAAAAAAAAAGACTAATCACTGACAATGAGAAGAGTTTAAAATAGAATTTTAGGCTTCCAGATTTTAATGGCCCTAGAAAAACGCCATTGTTAACAGAGAAGCAGCTGCATACGTCTAAAAAATCACTTCGAGATTTGGCAGGGTTTCTTAAGAAACTTGAGGCTCAGCAAAAAGTTAAATAAATTATCCTTGAAAATGTCCCAAATGCTTAGGAACTAACTTCCAAGGGAATTTTGTCCATTCAATTAACCATGTAACACCAGCTTCCTAAGAGCAAATTTACAGAATGGACGTTTCCCATATTCCACGAACGCACAAAGCTAGAGCTACCAGCCACGGGAGCCGGCAGACAGCCCAGTTACGGCGCCGACTGCCTCTCCTTCTGTCTTCCTTCCAGTGGAGGCCTGTGACAGTGTGATATTCGGTGTGATACCATTCAGGGGTTCCCAACCTCGGCTTCACGCGGGAACCTCCAGGGAGCAGTAGATCAAGCCATGCCTGGGTCCCGCCACACACAGACCGGTCTTCGTTGGGGGGGGGGGGGAGGGGTGCGGGACCAGGATGTCCGCGTTCCCCAGGTGACTGTCATGTACAGCCAGAGATGGGTACCGCAGGAGCAGACGGTGATGTTTAGCAGATCAGAGAGAAGAGATGAGATGTGCACATGCCCAAGCCCTGGATTTGGCATCTGCTCTCCGACAGCAAACATCGACAAACCGCCAACGGACGTTGAGCCAGAAAGCCGTGCCTCGCTACCTTCAACATGACTGACCGGGCAACAGGTTTGTTTTTCATCAATACGTAGAACTTCACAGTCCCTGAACAGGAAAGTAGAGGGACGTGGTGCTAAAAGGGGTCCTTAGCCTGAGGTTGGTTAGAGGTCTAGGAGGATCTGCGAGAATTGCAGTGTTTAGGTCAAGTTATCCTGTAGTCTGATAACGGCATCGGTACCAAGGACTCCCGTGGCTACAGTGACTCCTGCCACGAATCAAACTTTAATCCTCAGGACAACCTCTGGGCAAGTATCTTTATCACCTTCTTGCAGTCAGAGAAATGGGGGCTCAGAGACATCGGGTCGTTTGCCTATCACTCAAGTCCAAATTCCGAGTCACAAAACTCAATGGCAGCCAGTTCCAGAGAAGGGACACCGCGTGCTATCTAGCCCCACCTCCAAAGGTTCGTGACATCTGCCATTCATGTTTCCTGAAGTCCTGCCTTTGATTGTACAGCCTGAGGCTTGGGCTATAGCAAGGGCTTCTGTCACAACTGTCACACTACCACACTGTCACTTAACTCCCCCATGCCTGGAAGGAACCTGTCCCAATCCCATCCAGGACCCTGCTGGAAAGGGCAGTCAGTGGCGTAAGCATCCTGAGGCACCAAGGACAAAGCCAGGACACCCAGGGAGGGCCCCATCCCGTCTCCCTGAAAAAAAAACAGGAGCGGGGCTGGGATGTTAAGAGTATGGGCCTGGCTTTTACCCACCCAGGAAGCACGTCAGTAATGGCCCTGCCCACGCTGAACTGCTTGCTACCGGGTGGCAGAGACCAGACCTGGAGTGTGCGGGCAGTGAACCAACCACTATCAGCTGATGAAGGGATGATGCAGGCCTTGTGGAAATCCTCTGTCCCCCTCGGGTTTCTTGCTGTGACAGGAAGAAGATGGACAGGAAGAAAAAGACAGCTCTCCTTAGCCAAAAGGTCTGGGCTGCCGGGAGTATATTCGAGGAGGCCCACATCCTCGTCAGGAGGAGACCTGGGGTTCTCATTGTCGGTCGGTTAACTCCCTGCATGGTTCCCACAGCCTGAGATCTAGGACTTCCTTTCAGACCCTCATCACCCATGTCCTGGGAATCTGGTGGCTCAGGAGATCAGAGCCTCACTGTCCAGGAAAGCGCAGCACCTGGCCAAAGGAGCCTGGTAAAGGACAAGGGTACCCACGGAAGCATGTGCTCTTCAGGATCGAACGTCCAGCTGGTTCCCAGGCTGAGCCACACAGCACCGTGCCCAGCACAAACCACAGGGACGTGGTGCGGCGTTACCGGGGGAGGAGTCCTAGTTACAAAGTGAAGTCTGAGACAACTTTGAAAGGGCCGTTGTTTCTTCCCTTGATGATACTACTGAGCACAGTGCTTCAGGGCTTGCAACACTGATCACCTTCTGTACCTCACTCATGCCATTTCTCCAGCCTAAGAAAAAAGCCTCTCCCCCGTGCCTTTGGAAGCCGCAGGCAAGCACCTCCCTGGAGTTCAGCAGGAACACCACCTCCTCCAGGGAGCCTCCCCTTGCATCCTTGTGCCCTTGCAACAATGTGCCCATCGTTGCTTTGTTGTGCCCTTCAGGGCTCCCACAGCAGACTGCTGGCCCCCTGATCACACGGCCAGCTTGTCTCCATCTTACAGTAAGGCCTGGCTTCTCCACTTCCCTCTATAGCCAGGTTTCCAAAGGCAGAGGCACCGAGTTTTATCACAATGTGGCCAGGTCCTTCGCACGTGCTGGCAGCACCGGAAGTACTGGGCCAAGACAAAGTGAGCCAAGAGCTCTCGGGACTATCAGAAGACATTGCTTGAGCCCACAGAAAACGCCCACTCCTCAAACCCCAGGCACAAGCACAGTCTCACCACACCTGATGCTAGCGGCACGAACGGGGACCCCGTCCATTTCCAAAGCCGGGGCACTGAAGGGGTGAAAAGACACCGCCTGAAAGGCTCACCCAGCAACCCGTCAGCCACAGCTCCACTGGTAAAGGAAGGGGGCGTACTCAGGAGAAGGACCCGTACTTGTGCTGACTGACACACGACATGCTACACTGGGAGAGGGAGCACGTGGCTGGCAGACACCCCCACCCCACACCACCCCTCCCCATCCCCAGAAACCAAGGTCAGCACCCAAGCTGCAGTCTGGAAATGAGCAGGGAGACAGTGGGGTAGGCATCCCTCCTGCTCCAAGAACAGCCTGTGGCCGGCCATATGGTAGGCGCGGAAGCCACAAGAAGCCCATTGGGATTTGGACTCAAATGCCCTGAAGACACAGACACCCTTCTTACACTCACTGACCCAGAGGACAACACCCAGTTTGGAACTGGAAGGAATACCCCTGCATGAACTCCCATCTCAGAGTCAGCACACAGAGGCTGCTCTAGAAATCCTCCAGCTGCTTCCTGATGCTCAGGCACTGTGTCCTCTGTCTCTTCCTCAAGGGAGCAGCACCAGTGACCCTGGGAAGCAGCGGGGAGAGGAGAGGAGGAGTCTGTCTGCCCACTGCTGGCCCCCCAGGAGCCCACAGGACTGAGTCCGTCATTTGCAACAGTGAGAACAGGAAACTCACACTCCCAATGGTAGCATGGACCCAGAGTCCTCCGCTAGAAGCAACCAAAGGCCACCTCAGTCACCTGTGGGCCGTTCGGCCTTCACTTGTGTGATCCGCTGTCTACAGAAGAGGCACATACTGGCCTCACTCGCCCAGCCTCCCTGCCCCGTCTCCCCCAACCAGCCGAACGAATGAACCACCCCCGGGCCCTCCTCACACTCTGCTGTGGCTCAGAAGGTTTCTCCTGACACTGACTGACCTCAGGCTCCTCCATCCTTCCAGGCTCGGGGCCAATGCCCCACAGCTCCCCGCTGGAGCCCCGCAGTCGGCCCTCAGCCCCTCAGCACTGGGCACACAGATGCCACCCCTCCCGACCTGCGTCTCTGTCCCCCTGGGCAGCATCTCGGCTTGCATAGGCCTAACCATCCCCAGAAGGAGCAAACCACATCCCGTCCACCCCACGAGTGCCCCCGGCAACCAGCGCCCTCCTTGCTGGATGAAGGAGAGACCGCATGATGCCTCAGGGGCCCTGCCCTAGGGGCGCTCGTTCCGCCATCTTCCAGGAGGTGGGGCCCACCTTGGTTCCCCAGGCCTCTCAAGGGACACGCATCTTTGACACAGCTTTTCTGTCCTTAAAATGAACTATTCTGGATTAGAAACAAACCACAAGCCTCACAGTCAAATCTATGATTGAATTTTGATTTCTGCTTTTACCTGAGGCACAGATGGCTCAGGAAGAGTGCGAGCTCCTCTTTGGGGGAAAGTAGGTAGTAAAAGAGACACCTCGGTTGACGATGGCTATGAACTCCAGGGGTTGCTGGGCACCGGGGGCCTTCCCACTGCGGAATGTGCCCGAGAGGCCTGGTGCCATGGTGGGCTACGAGGGGAATGGGCTCCAAGTAGCCATGCCAACTCACATGCGTCCTTGCCCTGCCCAGACGGCTGAGCTGGTTTCTTCCCAGCTAACAATGGCTGAGCGCCTGGCTTTGCGTGTGGAGCCCGGGTGCGAGCCACTCCAGGCGGCATGAGGACAGAGAGGGACCCTGCTCTTCAAGTTCTCATCCAGGAACATGGCTCACCCCGCAGGGAAGGAGCTGCAGCTACCATGCCGTGGGGTCACCGTGAGTCCTACTGTGGCTGGTGCCCCCACAGGAGGGGGTCCCCGATTTCCCGACAAGCGATTGCAGCGGACCCTGTGACTGGGCACGAATCTGAGTCCCAAACCTCAGGCGGAGTCTCAGAGCTGGTGTAAATGCCCCGGTCCCCTCTGACGGGCTGGCGGAAGGAACCGGGCCGCTGAGAGGAGGCCGCCTGTCTCTCAGGCTGGGTCAAGGGGGAGCAACAGCTCCGCCCGGCGGGCACCTGAGTCACCCCGGAGCGCTCTCTGGTCAGGGGTAGGAAGGGGTTACATACTGTTTCGTTTGCTTTCCTCTCCTCCTTCCTCCTCGTTCTCAGGATCGATGTCTTCGGCTTGGGTGATCCAATCCAAGTAGCCCTTTAGATCCTCCTCCAGCTGCTGCTTCTCCCGGAGCTTCTGGAAATCTCCCCGGGCTTTAGCCTTCTCTCGCTCCTTTGAGAATTCTCTGAGGGCAGCAGAGAGAACAAGCACACGTCAGGACGTCCTCGGGGACCTGGACCGTGAGCCATCTGCCCTGCCACACAACAGGCTTGTGGCAGGACACACAGCGCTGAGTACGGCCACGCGAGCACAGCAACAGAGGCCACACACGTGGACAGGACATAGCACAGTGTCTTCCTAAGCAAGACCGTGGCTGTCAGAGCTGCAGAGACGACACCAACACACATGCGCTGTCCCTTAGAAAACCAACAATCCCCAACATCCCAAGGAGCCCAGGCCCAAAACACCACATGCTATCGTGGCAGGCTTGCTGACTCCCACTCTCCCCCACCAACAGCCTGGACTCAGACATGTCCCACCTCCCCCAGAGCCTCCTCGGAGCGCAGGCATCACACGTCAAAGAGCAAGGACCCGGGAGGGCTAGGCTGTGGTCAGAGAGGTCACACACTAGGTGTAGGGCTTCTTCAATACCTGTAGCCAAACACAGGTATTGTGTGTTTGGCTACAGCATTCCTGACCCTCACGTCCAAACTGAGAGCCAGGAGGGGGAGCAGGTGCCTCTAGCAGCACCGGCAGCTTCCCGCCAGAGTAGTGGACAGGGTTGGGACAGACCCACCTCACAGCCCCGTTCTCCCTCCCCACACAGAAAATAGAACACCGAAGAAGCACTACTGTCATCCCTAACCCCGCTTCCTTGCCATGATCTTTTCCCAAAAGTCTTCCCCATAGGAGACGAAGAGGCAATACGATTTGTTGCCCATTTATGGGAACACCTGTCCTGGAAAGGCTTTGGCAGAACATGTACACATTCCCAACTGCTTGTTGTTTACTCCGCCTTTGGTGTCTGCAATCCTCCATCTACACGTACATACAGAATCCCCCATTTGCTCCGGCAAGCCTGGGAGTCAGGTGGGTGATTACCCAATTTTCACATCCAAGGAACCATCTGCATTTCCAACCGGGAATAGCTATAGGAGCCAAGCTACATGAGTTATGGATTTCCTAAGTACGATTAAAAAGCTGCTAAGGAAAGCAGCTGAGGTAACAGCACAGCTTTCGCACACACAGCCCTGGATTCTAACAGAGGTTACATCTGTCTTCCTTCTGCCTTCCTTCTAGCCCAAAGATGGCACATCTCCCTATTAGGGACTTCTTTAACTCAACCCAACTCAACCCAACTCGACCCAACACAACACAATCCAACGCAATGCAACCCAACCCAATCCAACCCCACCCAACCCAACCCAACCCAGCTAACCCAATGAACGAAGGGGGAAATGATCTGCTTACATAAGCCCAACCCCTCTTCTCTCTCTTCTCTCTCCCTCTCCACTCTGGTCTGTCAAAGTGCTGAACAGATACTTGAAAGCCCAGGGATGCTGATACTTCAGATAAGAAACTAAAACCCTCACCAAGGCGCCACCCTCTGCCCAGTGAAAAAGGACGACACTCATCGCTCCCCAATCACCCACATTTTGGATGCCCCAAAAGCTGTCGTTGGCTGTGTGAGGGCTGATCCATCCCCACCTGCCTCCTCTGGGAAGTGGGGGAGGCAGGGCTGCAAGGCGTCCTGGGCCTGGCCTGTAGAAGATATGACCTCAGGGGGTTTGCAGGGTGAACCAAAGCTGATAAAGACTCAGAGATGTTTTCTGTACTCCTCACCCAGGGCCCTTTCCTCCAGGGAGAATCCCTGTCCGTCTCCTGTAGGAGAGGCAGGGTGTGTTGCTGCTCAGGGAAACCACATCCTTAGGAGGATGAGGGGCTGCCAGGCCCGCTGGGCTTCCCAAGGACACGGTGACTCGGCTCTGGGTAAGTTCACCAAATTAATTTGAGTTTTAAAAAAAGTCACACCCGATCCATAATGACATCCCTGAAGGATGTAGTGGAGGCCCTGGAGGTTCATGTGTCAACATGAAAATGCATCACGCCATCTGTTTTCTTAAATACATCGTAAAAAGCAACTATGTGGGCCTCATTTCAATTGTTCACCAGAAGTATTTAAGCCCAAATCTCTGTGTTTTGATTTTGAACTTGGAGTACGAAATTTACATGGTTATAATAAAAACAGGGTATTCTTATTTCTAGATCCATAGCTCATCTGAGTTCTTGAAAAAGATTACAAAGATAATAAGAGAGTTACCTGAAAACCCAAGGGCTTTACAAAAGAGAATTTTGCTTTAAAATATTTTATAAAGTTTTTGTTTTTTGTTTTGCTTTCTTTGCATTAGAAATTTAAAAAGAAAGAAAAAGAAAGAGAGAGAGAACTCTAACAAGTGGTACCACTGTTGCCCATTCTTGGTTGCTGAGACATGGTAACACATGCACTGGTAAAATCCTACTATGAGTAAAATTTCTGAGAACAAAAACCTGGCTCATGGCCCATTTGTTTTAAATAACAGTCACTATCACACAACTTCAAGTGACAAAGTTGTTCATGTGAGCACTCAGAACTGATTGAAGCAGTTTCTGAATGGCCTAATACTCAGCAGGCCGGCAAGCTTTGCTGATTGGAAGAACAGAGATTTGCAAGCATGAATCTCCTCCTGGTGGCTCTGAGACAGGCTGGGGGGAAAGAGGCGGGGGGGAGGGGGTCCCTGTGATGGACCTGTAGACCACACTGGGCTCTCTGGTGGAAGACCTGGATTCTAGTCCCAGCTCTGTCACTGGTCTCTTCTGAGTTTCGTTTTTTGCAGCTGCAAACAGACATACGACCTGGTCTACCGTTTCACACAGATTAAGTAAGACAATACTGTGGAAATCATAAAGCGTTGGACAAATGTGAAGCTGAAAAACAGAATATTTACATTGAATCTGGACATGAAAAAGGCAACAGGAGGAGCTTTTTCCAATACTAAAGGGGGGGAAATTGCCAACAGCTCTGAGTGGGCTCTAAGCTACATGATCCCAGCAGAACGGAGAGAAACACAGGACACATAGGATCCTAGACTCAGAGTGACCTCCATGAGCCAGCCAGTGCCTCAGTAATTCTGTACCACTCTCTGCCCCATTGGAAATAACCCAGTCCCATCTTGACAAACCTTCCACTCCAGAAAAATCCCACCCAAGTCCTCCGAATCTTCCATCGACCTCAGTGGATGAAGAAAAAAAGTTCTCCATTTTGCATGAGAACTTGTCATTTTCAAAGCTTGTTACTAAGGGACTGAATAATAGTCACTACTACAAAAGTTGACTTTAAACAGCTATTGGTAGAAACCATCTGACTTTTTACAAATGACTAGAAATCTAACAACTCAGCGTGTGACAGAAGCCTACTGGTTCCAGATCAGAATTCTATTTATGATACATTCAATCAAAAGAAAAAAGATATAAGAAGGGCTTTGACAAAAAGGCACCTGGTATTTTATCCTTTATGTATGAAAAAAGGGGTAATAAGAAAACATGCATATTACACTTCAGGGTGTATCCAAAAGATAAAGCAGAAAATGCAAAATGGGGACCAGTGGAAGGGAGGGGACATAACAGGAGGGACCCTGTTAAGTATAATTTTATAGTTTTGACTTTCGGGACCATGCTAATGTTCCACAAATTATGATTTCTTAATTAAATCACCAAGGATGGGATGGAAGGAAAATACCCCTAAAGTGGAATTGAATTGAGACAAAAGAATCTGATTGTATGTCAAATGAATACCATAGCTATCCTGAAGAGAAAGACAAAACTAGCTCAGGTAGCTTAGGATCTCTTGACTGCCTGCTCTCACCCTTGGATAGAACCAAGTGAGGGAAGAACAGCAAATAAATGCTAAACTCTTTCAGGGAGTTTTGCGTTTGGTAGTGCTATGGACAAAAATAGTACTGAAATCATTCCAGATGTATTATAGGACTCAACAAATGAGCAAATGTGTCCATGTTGTTGGGAGTCAAGGTTTTCGCTGTAGACGGAGGGTATTAGAGACATGAAAGAAAGAAAGACTGAAAGGATCCTCTGGGGATGGACTAGAATGGGAGGTGTTGGTGGGAATTCATGATTTCTATGTATCTGTAAATATGTGTATGTATATGTATATATAAATGCATTTATTTCGTAGCTCTGTTGAAAGGATATGGAAGCAAAGGCATCCCAGTAGTTATGAGCACACCTGGCACCCAGACTTTGGTCTCTAATATCATTTCTCTGAAAAGGAACCAGAAATCTTGGGTAAAACGACTGATTCGAGGGCCAGAGTAGAGTAGGTACAGGATGAAACAAGTAAGGAAGTACCAAAAATAAATAAATAAAAATTAAAAGCAAAACAAAAATATGATAAGAGCATGCCATAAGGCCACAGGAGCCAGGGAAGTATCTCACACTGGCTAAATCTGGAATAGTTTGGGCCCCCAAATAATGAGAAACAGAAATTAAAATTTAAAAAATCAGTCCACACTTGTAATAGCCAGATAAATGAAAAAACAAATGAACTGATCATTGCTAGAGGAGAGGGGTGGGGTGGTAGACAACATGAGTGATAGGGAGTGAGAGTTATAGGCTTCCAGTTAGGGGATGAGTAAGTCATGGGGATACAAGGTACAGCACAGAGAAGAGAGTCAATGCTACTGTGAGAGTAGTGTACAGTGACAGATGGTGACAATGCTTGGGATGAGCACGGCGTAATGTATAAACTTGTCAAATGACTATGTTGTATGCCTGAAACTAACGTAACACTGTGTGTCAACTATACTCAAATTTTTTAGAAGTACAAAAACAAGCAAAAGCAAATGAGATAAAATATTAATAAGGGAATTCAGGTAAAGGGTACATGGATTATTCACTACATTAATCTGATTCTTATAACTTTTCTGTACTTTGAAATTACTTCTAAAGAGAAAGAATTTTCAAGCTTTGGGAAAATGTAACCAGGGTAACCAAACGGCAAATTTATGTCACATATGCATTTCCGCTTCCCAGCTAGACTGTAGGCTCTTCCCAGACAGACAATGTTGTCCATCGCTTATGTTTTCCTTTCCACATCTCTGTCTCTCCCAAGATGCACCCCCTTCCAGTAGGCATGTGGGAAAGTCTAGATACTCGGCACATGAAATGAGCCCCATTCCTTAAGAGGCCAGAATGCATCAGGGGAGAAAGCTCATGATTCCTGAGATCTCCTAGAGGGATGAAATGAGCGTGTCTCAGCCCAGACACACCATCTGGACCAGCTTCTACCATCAGCCTGCCCTTTCCCCTTATCATTTACAGGCCTCGTGTTGCTCGAGAATCCTGGTTGCTAGATAATCTTTCCTCCTAGTCTATGTCCTTTGTAAGGGGGAATTTCTCAGTGAGGAATCTTCCTGCCCGCTGGACATCACAACCACCAGGCGTCTACACCAGCCCGTCTGCACACACCTCACCTGCTGAGGCAGCTGGAGGAGCTGTAGCTGGAGTGTCCATGAGGGTTCCCCTCCCCCTCGACTTCAGGCTCCCACTGCAGATCTAGGCTTCATCCTGATGTTGTCCTGCTCAGAAAGCCTCAGGACTCCTTACTGCTGCCCTCAACACTCCAGGGGCAAAAACCACATAGCCTGGCCCTCGAGGCCTCCTAGGCTTCTCCCACAGGTTACCCCAGCTCCACCTCCCTGCCTTATCACAAGCACCTTGTATTCTGGCTGTGCTCTTCTCAATTCCTCAACTCTCAGAGCCTCTGTCCACAGAACTCTGTCCAACTGAGAAGCCTTCTCCCACCTCTGAATTCCAGCTCACCCATCCAAGACCCAGGTTTCCTAGCTACCCCCCGGCTATCCCCACCCATCAACGAAGAGTCCTGCCCTCCTCTGAATCCCCAGGGCACTCTGCTTGGTGAACACCAAGACTCAGAAGTGTGTGTGTGTGTGCCCAGGCCAGCTGGCCTCCTCAGCAAGATATCCCTGATGAGAGCCCAGCACAGTGCCCTATCCCCATCCTCACTGCAGAGGATCAATAGTGACACAGGAACCGTTACGACCCTCCTTACATAGAAAGTGAGGAAGCGGAGACTCAGAGAGATTGGTCAGAGAAGCCCACCGAGCTCCTGAACGGACCCTCCCAAGGACCTCGACGCAGGCAACCAAAAAGCAGAGAAAGAATCAGGTAGAAGTACAAAGGGCCGAGGTCCAAGAAGCAGTTTAGAGTCAGCCCAGGAGGAGCCTTAAATCTCAAATTCAGAATCAGGACTGCTTCCCTGTAGGCAATGGGGCACCACCAGAAGTCTGACAGAAGAGAATCCTTATCGGCTCTGTTCTATGGGAGTTCTACGTGAAGATGAGATCAAAATAGGGAGAAAATGGTGCTGAAGCCAGAAGGCATTCAGGAAACACCGGGTGACAGGGTTGATTCAACACCAACAAGAATGTGAGTCAGAAGTAACATGGCTCTGACAAAATTTCCAACTTCTGTGGAAGGTGCTAAAGAACACCTGTGGGGGCCGCCATTACTGACTCTCAGTCAGCCTCACATGGCGGTCACTTTGGCCTCTGTCCCCTGACGCTGGTCTCCTGGGTCTGGCCCCACCGGGAGCCATCTTCTCCCTGAGTGTGGATCCGTTCCTCCACGGCCAAACGATGCCCTCCCCACTTCCTGCCATGGGGAGATTCCACACCCACTTGTTCGGGAAAGAAAGGTCCGCCGGCAGGGGGCAGAGGAAGGCCAGACAGGAGGGGGGATAGAGAAGAGATGCCACATAAGAGCCCCATTTCTGGTCCGTAAGTCTCCAGAAGGCTGCCATAGAAAAGAGGAAGTGGACCTCCTGTGGGCCCCAGGGAGAGAGCAGAAGCAGAGTAAGACTGATTTCAGAGCAAGAGAAGGCAGAAACTTCAAATAGTCCAAGTGCTCCGAAGATGAAACAGGAAGCCATGGAAGTCAGCAGCTTCTAGAGTGGGCGCCATGGAGATGCAGGCCTTTGGTAGAGGGCTAGCACCTCGGTAGGGAAGTTGGAGCAGGGGATGTGGTGTAGACCTCGCCCGTATCTCTTCCCCAGGGTCACACAACACCCATCTCACTCAGGCCAGCACTTGCAACACACTGCCCCATACGGTGTCCAGCCATGACTGTGACTCAAGCCTCCTGGCCTCCTCTGTGGCTCCAAGGGAAAGCCGGACCCCTGACTGCTGCGAAGTGGTCCCTTCCTCACTGTCTGCTTCCTTCCTGAGGCAGCAACCCAGTGCCTCTCTCAGTCCTGCCAACCAAGATGTCTGGTGGCATCAAGAAGCCCAAGGGCCAAGGGAGTCAGAAGCAAGGGCCAGGAGAGGTCCTGACTGCGGAGCAAGGGTACAGCCACACCCCGGGTGGCAGTCACACGGGCCCCAGCAAAGCCCTGCAGAGGGGAGAGGAAAAGCGAAGAGCACACGCGGAAGGCTCGGAGGCAGGCAGAGCCTGAATGCACAGCTGCCTTTAGCGGCCCTAACCCGAGACTACCCTGGCCCGGGGCCCACCTGCCAACCAACATCAGTGCCAGCAGGATCTGCGCTTGTGCAGCGGAATGCTGCGTCAGTTTCCTGCAGGAGGGTCAGCCAGGTCACGGCCCCTTTCTAGTAAATAACAGAAACCAACCTCTTACGTATGGGGATTTCTATCTGGGATCCTCCAGGCATCTTTAGGCGCACTGTCTCACAGGTCCTCGCTACCTTGGTGCGGGACAGGCAGGAGGACAAGGACTGTCCTCTCATCTTGCAAAAGCCAAAGTTGAAGTTCAACAAGTTGGTGTTACTGACCCTGCACCACAGGCTTAGGAAACAGGACAACTGGACTCCAAACGAAGCATCCTTTCCACAGGACTCCCTATCCCTCTGCTTCCCGGCTTAGGAAGATGTGCAGACAGGACACTTACTGGTCAGGATCAGGAGGGCTGGGTCAAGATGGAAGGCTCTGCTTACCCGCGGCATTCTGGTTTTCCTCCAGAGCCCCGACTCCGCGCTTAGCCCAGGGATAGTACACGCCCCAGAAAGCTCTGCTCCAGGAAGACACACTCTGCCTGGAAGAAGCTAGCTTTCCCCCCCCACCCCAGGAGCCCCCGTGCACATGCCCCACACTGCAGAGAGCTTCCTAAACCCTGACAGTGCCAGGATTTACAGGTCCTGACATCCCGCGCTCTGGGAGCCCCAGCTCAGCCAACACAACGGGGGAGAGAGCACTTAGCCTGAAGCAAACCACTGCATTCAAATGGTAGGGCAGGTCATAGGGGACTGCCGTCACACAGTTGGCTCTGGAATTTGTTATTTCTCAAACGCCCCATAAAGTAAATGGGCCACTGGAAGTCGGGATGATTTAGAGATAGGGTTCCTTCTTGGGTTGTAATGCTATTTGTTTTACCCAGACCCACACAAATAAAATGTAGACGAATGCTTTGAAATTTGGGCATGCACACACACACATGCACACACACAGAGAAAACAAACACCAACAAGCATAAAAGCCTTCAGTGAGCAAAGCCCACATGTGAACTACTAGGATTCAGATTTCCAGGGAAAGAGAGGACTCAGGAATATTCTCTCTCTCTCTCTCTCTCTCTCACACACACACACACACACACACACACACACACACACACACACATTCACATGCAACATTTATAAAAAGAGTGGGGAAGCAGAAGAAGTAAGCCAGTGGTTTTGATCAGTGGAGGCCAGTCTGTCTTAGGTGTTAATTCTTTCCACTATGTAGACATAAAGGAAATGAAACAGAATCAAAAAAGTAGTTGGGCTCAAAACATATTTTTATGTTTAAATCTAATTTGGGGGGAAGCACACAAGTTTAGTGTCGTTCAAGGAAATGAGGTGTTCTGTTAAAAAAATAAAATAAAACAGGAAGGGAGGGAGAGAAGGTGGGGTGGGTAGGGAAGAAGGGAGGGAAAAAAATCAACAACCTGTGATGTTTCACAATTTAAAAAATATTTTAAATGAGTGGCACTGGCTCAGGTTCAAAGTTCATCAAAATCATTGGCTTTGCTCCAGTTTCCCTCAACCACAAAAGGCCAGGATTTGCCCCCAGGAGGCTGTCTTTGCAGGAGAAGAGCCTGCCAGCGTCCCAGGAGAAGGTCATGCACCCCACTGTGACATGCTCCTTTGCAGGTGACACAGGGCTGCAGGGGAGGGGAGCTCATCTGGGGCGTTGGTCTTGGACGGCAAGTGAGCCACTGGCTGGGCAGAGGGACAAGAGAAAACGGAGGGCTTTGGTTGACCACAGCAAGAGGCTGGAGAAAGTATCCACTTCCAGGCAGCCACACTAGGACTGTTTTTTGATCCTGAAGTAACCGCTGTGGTGAGTCTTTCTGTAAAGGGAGTGCCTCCTAATTTCTGTTCACACAGGTTTGGGTGTCTTAAGCGATGTCCTCAAACCCACGTTCCCCTTTTCATGTCTTTGACGGCCCTTTTGGACATAAAAGTCTCTGAGAAAATGCTCTGAATAGAAAACAGTTCCCATCTTTTGAGAAGACAAACCATCTTCAAAGTAGGTATTTCCTAACTTTTCTCCCCCAGCTTTTAATGACAAGGATATCTACTGCGAACCGCAGCTGAGCGGGCATGTCCACACCTAACCTCAGGGACCTGGCACATGTGGCACTTCCCCTCCCCCACCCCCAGAGCAGGAGGGACGGAGCCCACTAATGCAGGATCAGTCTGGTCTTCTGTCTCTCCTGGTCCTCTCTAACCACCTGCTCCAACCCTCCTCAAGTTCCTTCATTCCCTCCAAGGCACAGAGGTGTTACTGCTGTACATTGGTGTTCCCCAAGTTAGCCTCAGCTGCTCGCCCCTATTCTCGCCCACGCTGCTGGGTCAGCCCGCGAGCACATTTCTCTAACGTCCTTAGAGTCTCCTGGATGAATCTCGCTGGCGTAGAATTTGATTCACAGCATAACAACTGTTCTCTAGTATTTTCTTCTAACACTAACCTGTAAGCTCTGTGAAGAAGGGGCCGTGTGCGTCTTATCTTTGTATATCAATTCCTTATCAAAAGTGGTGGCCATTGCTCGGGAAGACCAGGCTACATTTTATTTATTTATTTTTTATTTATTTTAAAGATTTCATTTATTTGTCAGAGAGAGAGCACAAGCACAGGGGGCAGCAGAGGGAGAAGCAGGTTCTCCACTGAGCAGAGAGCCCAATGTGGGACTCGATCTCAGGACACTGGGATCATGACCTGAGCTGAAGGCAGAAGCTTAACTGACTGAGCCACTTGGGCACCCCAGGAATAGGTTAAATTTTAATAAATGCTTTTATAGACTCAGGTCTTTTTTTTTTCTTTCAATTTTTCTATCTTCTATTTTTTAATTTTTTTTATTAGAGAAAGAGAGGGAGGGGCAGAGAGAGAGAGTGAGAATCCTAAGCTGGCTCCACACCCAGTGCAGAGCCCGGTATGGGGACCTGAGCTCACAGTTCTGAGATCATGACCTGAGCTGAAATCAGGAGTCAGACACTTAACTGACTGGGCTACCAGGTGCCCCTACAGACTCAGGTCTTAGGTTAATAACGACCACTTCATAGACATGGATTGTGGGCTCTGCACTAGACTGGGCGTATCTGAAGACAAATGGCCATGTAACGTTCTAGCACCTAAAACTGTACCCACCATTGTCATTAAAACAGAAACAAAGACAGCCATTGTTCTGCCAAGTCTTAAAAAGTCCTCCATGGAAAGGAAGAAAGTGTATCTGGCATCTTAGAATGAACTACCCTTTCCTTTGACTGCATCTCCTTGTCGGAGGACAGAAGAGCTACACTCTCTCTCTCTCTGCAGAGTTAAGTTTCCATGGCTACCAAAGACATTCTAGTGCTTCCGGCAGAAAATTTCCCATGCAGGTTGCACGCTAAAAGTTACAGATTCCTTGCTTCAATCTGTTTTTTAGAAAACGTGTGCTAAGAGGCATTCTTCGAAAACATGGGCTCTCTCATCTCATCACTTTCTCCGAATGAAATATATCCTTCAATCAAATGAGCCAAGCCTACATCATTAGCTGCCATGACAGGCGTGCAATGTGTTAGTTAAGAAGTGACTTGAGAAACCTCACGCTAGACTTCTCCGATTCCAGTGTTTAAAGGAAAAATGAGGAAAATGTGTACCTGAAGTCTGACTCTGGATGTGGCAGAAGCCTTAACAAATAAACCTGTTGGAAGGTACCAGCAACCCCGCGCATGTCCTACTTACGCACGGACACTGTCTGCTGTGTTACGAGCCTGGTTAGAGCTGCTCGGAACGGAGTGACGGCTGCCTGTGCCTGTCTGGGGGCAGGATCTGACTGCAGGTAAGCAACACCGGACCAGGGGAGAAGCTGGGACCAAACCCAACTGTTGGGATCACTAAGAGTTTCAGCCCAATCCCACCCACTGGACTTGTCAGCGGTGAACCTGTTGGTGAGAGGCTCGCAGAGGAGATGGAGCCTCTCCCTCCCAGGAGAGGTTCCTCGTTGGAGGGCAGGATGGGTGAAAAGTGCCCTCTGTGGACCTTCACGTTTCATTGATACCAAGAGAATGAGCATATTTTAAGGGACACTTGGGGATTCAGAGACATCCATCCCTACTAAAAGGATCCAAAAAGACCACTTGAGCTAGAATGGAACTTGTTCCCTAGCACTCGTTTTGTTGTTGTTTTTTAAAGAATAGATTAGATAGATAGATAGATAGATAGATAGATAGATGGATGCACAAGCCAGTGGGAAGGGGAAGAGGGAGAGGGAGAGAATCTCAAGCAGACTCCCTGCTGAGCAGGGAGCCCTGTGTGGGGCTCGATCTCATGACTCTGAGATCGTGACCTGAGCCAAAATCAGGAGTTGGACACTCAACCGACAGAGCCCACCCAGGTGCGCCATCACAAGCACTTTTAAGAGGAAAAAGAAACCAATTTCTCTGAAGCCTCCATATTCCTCTACTCCACTCTGCTCTGGGGGAGTCATCTGGAGGAGATAAAGAAACAGGTAAAACAGGAAGAACACAGCAGCTCAGGCTGTATCAGCCCAGAATCCAGCCGGGGGAGACAGGGTCCCACAGGAGGTGTCCCCACGCCTGACACACAAGGAGCTTCCACCTGATGGGAGAAGTAGCTTGGGCCCCGGAGACACACAGCTCGGAATTTGATTTCTAGCTTACTAGGAATCCTGATTGACTAGCTGTGTGACTTTGAGAAAACTGAAACCTCTCTGAGCCTCGCTGCCCTCAGCTATAAAACTGAGGCAAAAGCGCTTCAGTAAGGTATTAGAGAAGACTGAAAGAAGTAAACTGTGCAAAGCATGTAGCCGGGTGCCGGGTGTCTGTCTTAGCCGCTCTATTAACAAAAAAACAAAGGAAAACTCTCACACACAATCCGTACCCAGAGTTGACCATCAAGTCCACAGATCTCGCCTCCCCTCTGAGGCCCCCAAGCGCCTTCTGCATCGACTCCTTCATGTTGATCTCCACCACCCCACGCTGCCTGTCCACTCACCCCCTCTCCATCAGACCCCCCCCCCAACCTCCTGGCTCCCCCCTCACTCCATGTCACCCTGCGGGGCCCCAGCTTTGCTTTCCAGTCCTGGTTCCACACCGTCACTTGACTTTCACACACCTACAGCTCCCGTCAACGGAAGCAAAAACTCCCGCCTCCTTCATGGGGCTCCCCAAGTGCAGCGGCTTCTTTCTGACCCCCAACCCCTTGCACACCAGCTGGCAGAGAGCACCCAGGCCCCAATACACTGTGTGCACTGGGCCCCGTGTTCCTCACCAAGTGCTGGAATCTTTCTTTACATCCTTGCAAATGCCCTCCCTTCCACGGCCAGCTGGAGTTCGGCTTCCTCGGGAGAACCCCCTCCGATGTGCCAGCCCTCCCCTGTACATCTGGGCCATGCTGCAGGGGGCGGCGTATATGCCCAAACGCGGGTGACTGAGGGCCAGACAGGAAGAGCGCGCAAGTGGCCCCCAGGGCGGGCCCTGCGGCCCCTCAATGGTTACACCTCCGTCAGCCGGCTCGTCAGCAACCGCACAGGATCTAAGCCTGGGTCGGGCACAGGGCACAGCACACACGTGGGTGGGTGCAAGGCTGTTGCCCCCCAAGATTCAACTCCTCAGATAGAGCAAAAGCCTCCCGGACTCAGAAGCCAAGAAGCCGCAAACGCTTGGAGGCTCCAAGGACGGCAGCAGAGAACTCCGCTTAGACCAAGATTGGGTTTAACGCCGAATTTACAGGACATGATCTAGTTCTGAGCAGATTAATATTTTATCCCTGAATCCAAACCCAGCTCTTGGGATAATCAGACTTAGAGAAATTAGGTTAGTGCTTCCAGAGCCGCTCTAGTCCCGGGAAGCTGGGACGTCCTGGAGAGAAGGGCCGGCGAGGGAGCATTCAGAGTGTAAAGAAGGAGGCTTTCAAAGGCCTAGAGACAGTCTGTCTCGAGGAGAGGACAGTCCGGCCAACACTGAAAACATCTGCGTTGGGAAAGGTCTGTTCGGTTCCCAGGTCCCTTCCTGTCTGTTTCTCTCCTTGGTTCTGAGGACAGCTCTACAAGACAAGTGACAGGGCAGATGAGGCCACCCCCTTCAGGACAGGTGAAGCCCACCGGGGAAGGTCACGTCAGCAGGAAGAGGCCACCAGCATGACAACCAGGACCCTGCTAACCTGTGCTGTCCCCACCATGGTGACATGCCGGAACCAGTCACCGCAGTAACTGGTAATCCGCTTGGCGGGGGGAGCCACCGCCCCAAACCCTCAACCCTCCACCTGCGGCTGGGCTAGTCACACCGGCTGCGATAACCACCACCCCGGGGGGCTCGGGAGAGCATCTCTGGAGAGACAGAAGCTTCTAGCACACACCTCAGGCCAGGTGAGCCAGACCAAGTGGGCCAGGGTGGCTGCCAGCCGAGGACCCTCCTCCGTCGGGAGACCTCACCACCAAGCCTCCACTCCCTTTGCTGATGACCAGTGAAAGCCTGCACAAAGCAAGGCACACGTACAATGCCCAATCCCTCTCACCAGGCGGCCCGTCCCCACATTCCTCCGCACGACCTAGTCACTGACTCGGCTTTCCCTCACTCTTCAGCCCTTCCCTGTGCCCTCTGGAAGTCCTGCTCCTGTACCCTCAACCTCTTCAAAGGGACCCCCATCCTCCCTGCTTGGACGGAAATCTGGGTCACCCTGGACCTTCCGTCTCTGCTTCCCTTGCAGTCTTTCCGGATCCCTCCTCAAGGTGGGGTTGCTTGCTTTTCTGTTCCTCTTAACATCTTCATTAACCCACTCCTTCACTTGGCTGTAGAAGTCCATCGCACAAAAGAACCCTGTTCCTGCAGGGATAGTTTATCAGTGGAAGACGTGGTCTTCTCAGGGTCAGCTTGGGTCAACCTCCTCAACGAAGACTCCTGGCTCCCAGCCTCCCTCTCCACTCCTCCCATCCTCCTGGGGGACTCTTGCCAACACCCAGCATTGCAATCCTTGACCTACTGATCTCCAATAGCCGTCCGTCCCATGCTGCTTCAGCCATCCCATCCCTGACAACCCCAAATGTTCACCATCCCTAACTTCATCAGAAACCCCAGCCTTCTGCATTCTAACCATAACCTCCTAACAGCCAACTTCCTCACTGCCACTCTAGACAATTTTTTTTTACACCTCTCTGAAATGCCCAATCCATTGGACCATTGTCTCCCAGTCTGTTAAGTCTCTCCTTTCCTCCTAATTGAACTTAGATTTCCCGATACGTCAGTGATCTATTGGGCAAAGTTCTTGCCGGTAACCTAAACGCTCTTTCATGCCTGGGGAATGGATGGTTGGGACAGGCTGACATCAGTGCAAGTCCCTCATCGCCAGCTTCAAGTAAGATCTCAGCACAACACATCACTTCCTCCCAGCTCGTCTGAGCCTTCTCAGTGACTCACTCGAGCCTTCTCCATGCTCTTCAGACGTACGACGCTGCCCGCTAGTTAGCTACCCCCTTCCCCTCAGCAGTTGAGCTTGCCTTCTGCTTCAGAAAAACTAAGAATTAGGCAAGAATATTCTCAGCTTCCCATCAACAAACCAAATTTACCTCGCCCCACCCTCTCTTCCTTTCCTGTCTTTACAAAAGCAAGCACCTTCTCTTAATACTGTCCTTTGGCATCTCAATAAATTGAGCTTTTCAATCCATGATCATCTATCCTTCTATTTCCTGAGGTCTTCTTTAATTTCCTTCAGCAGAATTATGTGTAGAAGAGGTCATGTACGTCTTTCATTAGATTCTTGGGATCTTGATTTTTTAAGCTATATTTTTTGGTACCTTGCATGCCTGTTTAACATTGTGAACATATGGACTACAGTTAAAATGATGTTTTTTTTGCTAATTCTAGCATCTGTGTGAGTTCTGGGTTGGTTTCAATTGATTGATCAAATCTTATTAGGGGTCATGTTTTTCTGCCTGGTCACCTTTAATTGAATGCCAGACATGGTAAGTTCCCTCTTGGTGGGTGTTCAATATTCTGTATTCCTAAAAATATTCTAGTGCTTTGTTCTGGGATCCAGTTTTTTGGATCCCACTGGTCCTGTGTGTCTTGCTTCAGTTTTGTTGGATCAGTCTGGAACACTTCCTCATGGAGGCTTACTTATTCCTCAGTAACTGGGCGAGTCCTTTGAGCACTTTACCTAACGTCCTAGGAATGAGGAGCTTCTCCAGGGTGGCTGGTGGGAGCAGGCCATGTGCCTTGCCCTGTGTGAGCATGGACCCTCACCCTCCGTGATCCATTCCAGTGCTCTTTCTTCAGCCTCGGGTAGTTTCCTACCGACAAGAGATAAATAGTAAACTCTGCCACACCTTGCGGGGGACCCACTGCTGGTCTCTGCAGAGCTCCTTCTAGGCCATTCTCTCCTCTCTTACACGCTCTCCCGCATACTCTGGCCACCTTGGTTTCTGCAGATACTTAGTTTCTCAACTTTGGGAGGTCATAGGGCTCCACCAGGGTCCTTCCCTCCTGTAATATGGTGGCCCCAGAACTCTCTCAAGCCAGGGAGCGGGGGCAGTCACGGTCCTTGTGCAGCTTACTTCCTGTTTCTCAGGGATTGGTCCCTGTCCTTCATCACCTGGTGTCTGGTGTTCACATACACAGTCTGGTTTCAGTTTTGTTGCTTCGGGTAGGAGGGTAGATCTGGCATCTGCTACTACATCCTCACCAGAAGCAAAGTCTCTCTTAATTCCACATTGATGGTATTTTACGATCACTTTTATAAAAAATTCCAGTTATGAATAAAAACACATGTGTTTCAAGTTTGTGGTTTAGCGAACATTGACACTCCTCACTGACAACAGCCCCGTCAAGATATACAGAACACATACGCCACAGCCCAAGTATCTCATTTCCTTTCCCAGCCAATCGCCCCTCTCCTACCTGAAAAAGTCAGCGATCTAAGTTCTATATTATGGATTAATTTTACTTATTCTAGAACTTCCGACTCACAGCATATACTACTCTCTTTTGTACTGGGCTCTCTTCCTTCAGCACAACACTTTTGAGCTTCATCAATAACAAGGCATTAGTGTTTCCATTTCTTTGTCCTGCTGGATAGTATGCCAATTTCTGATTCCATCACAATCTATTTATTTTCCTGTTGACAAACATTGGGGCTTTTCCAGGTTGGAGCCTCTAGAACAAAGCTCTTTGAATGTTCATAGACAAGTCATGGTGGACATAGGTTTTCATTTCTTTTGGGTCATTACCCACAGGGATGGGACTGCTGGGCCAGTATGATTTTTGTTTAACTTTATGAGAAACTGACATATTTTGCCAAAGTGGTCGAGCCATTTTATGCTTCTATGAGCAGTGTATGAGTGCATAAATCGCTCTGTATCTTGCCAACACTTGGTATTGTTCATCTTAATTTTAGCTGTTCTACTCTTGTTATGAGTCTCTCATTGCAGTTTTAACTTGCATTTTCCTGGTGACTAAGGATTTTGATCATCTTTACATGCACATTGGCTGTTTTTATGTATTCCTTTATATAGTATCTGTCCAAGTCTCTTGCTAATTTTTAATTGGGTTATCTTCTTAGTTGTTAAGAGTTCTTTGTATATTATAGCTACAATTCTGTCAGATAACTATCTATAGACAGAGGAAAGATTTCCCCTAGGATGTGGTTTCCCTCTCAAATTCCTATTTCTGAAGGGCAAAATCATCTAGAAAGGTCATTTTTTGCTTTTTAATGGTCCATTTCAAGTCAGCATTTGTGTCCAGTGTGAGCTAACGGTCAAGGTCCATTAATTCATTGTATTTTACTAAGAAGATTTTTTTCTCTATCAGATTACTTAGCACCTTGTTAAAAAAAAAAAAAAGACCATATCTATATTTCTGGATTTTCTATTCCACTCAAGTATTCTATATATCTATCTTTTTGCCAGGATGACACTAAATCTACTTTGCATTAGAGTAAGTCTTGAAACCAGGTAGTGTAAGCCCTTCAACTTTGTCCATCGTCAAGATTATTTTGGTTATTATTTGGTTATGTGATAATCAGTAATTATATGTGAATTTTAGAATCAGCTTATCAATGTCTTTTAAAAAAAGCTATTAAGATTTATAAATGGGATAGCACTGGATGTGTAGAAATTTTGAGGGAAACGGACATGTTCATAATATCGTGTCTTCCAACCCATGATCGTGGGACATCTTCATTTATTTTAAAGCATCTTTGATTTGACTAATCCGTGTTTTATACTCTTCAGCGTAGAGATCTTCCATATCGTTCCTCATCTTTATGCCCAAGTATTCTAATTTGTCAATGTTTTAATTTTTCCTCAAAGTTCATTTGCCACACGCATGCAGCTTGTATACAGGAATAAAATTAATTTTTGTAAATTGATTCTATATTCTGTGACCTTGCTATGTTCATTTCCCATTTCTAACAGGTTTTTGGTCACTTTGTAAATAGAAATAGGTTTTGCTTTCTATTCATTCTGCTTTTTCTTTTTCTTGTTTCAATACACTAGCTAGTGCTTATAGTATAATGTTGAAAAAAGGGGTGAGAGAGGTAGGATTACCTTGTTTCTAAGCTTAGGGAAAAAAAGCATTTCAGTCTTTCACCATTAGGGATGGTATTAGGTACAATCTTGTGAGGTTTTTGTTTTTTTGTAGACAAGATTTTTCAGGCTGAGGAAGTTCCCATGTATTCCTAGTTTGCTGAGTTTTTATCATGGTTACAGAACACGGTCAGTAGCATTTTCTGTATTTACTGAGAATATCATATGGTTTTTCTCCTTCATTTGGTTAATATGGCAAATTACATTGTTTGAGTTTCCAGTGGTGAATCAACCTTGTATTTTTGGTATAAATCCCATTTGTTCTTGAAGTATTGTTCCTTTTATCTTGCTTGATTAGATTTGCTAATATTTGAGAATTGTTACATCATATTAATGAAAGATGTTATAACGGCTGTTTGGTTTCATATTCAGGTTATTCTGCCCTCATAAAAGGACATGGAAAATGTTCGCTCTCAATTGTCTGCCAAAGGTTTTTTTTTTTAGGAATGACATTCTCAATCGTTTGACATAATTCACCTTTGACATCATCAAGGCCTCTAGTTCTCTTTGAAAGACAGTTTGTGATTTTGAATTCTACTTAAAAAGCAAATAAAGGGGCTCATTCATTTTTTTATAGATTAGAGTCCATTCCAATAAGCTGTGTTTTTTCAAGAAATTTGCCGATTTCTCCTAAGTTACTGATCTTATTCTCATAAAATGTTTTACCCTATTCTCTTGCTATTGCTTTAATGTCTGTGGCGATGTCCCTATTTCATTACTAATAATTTAAAATTTGCTTTTTTCTATTTTGGTGAGTCTTGCTACAGATCTGATATGAATAAGCTTTTCCAAGAGCCCACTTTTGTCTTTGTTAACTTTACCTGTTATTTGGGTTTCCTCTTTCATTGTCTATCTTTCTTATTTTCCACTTACCTCGGACAAATTTTTGCCCTTCTTTTTCTAGATGCTTAAACAAGAATGTAGACTATTGCATTTAAAGCTTTCCTCTCTCCCTCTCAGCACTCCTTTAGACGGATAACGCGAATTCTGAGATGCTGCATTTTCATTTTCCAGGATCAAATATTTTATCACATTTACCGTAATATTTCTCCTTGAATTGTACGTTAGAGATATGTCATCGAATTCTCAAATATTTGGAGAACTGTCTAGACATTTTATTTTGATCGACTTCTACTTCACATTTATTGCTGTTAGAAAAAACATTACTTCTGAGATTTCAATCTTGTTATGTTGAGTGAGACTTCTGATGCCCATATATGATCTACCTCCATTAATGTTCCATGTACTTGTGAACAGAATGTGTATTCTTGCAATTACTGGATATAGTGTTCTATAATTATCAATTAGCTCAGTTTGGCTGATAGTGCTTGGGTATTACCTATACTTAGTGTTTTTCTTCTCCTCGCTCTATTAATTATTGAAAGGGGATAATAAGAACTTTCATCTATGTTTGTGGATTTCTCAGTTTCTCCACGTACTTTTTACTTTACAGGGCTCCCTTCATGCACATTAAAGCTTATTTCTTCATGTATTGTATTTTTTTAAAAAAATTTTATTTATCAGAGAAAGACACACAGTGAGAGAGGAAACACAAGCAGGGGAAGTGAGAGAGGGAGAAGCAGGCTTCCCGCTGAGCAGAAAGCCCAACGTGGGGCTCGATCCCGGGACCCTGGGATCATGACCTGAGCTGAAGGCAGACACTTAACGACTGAGCCACCCAGGTGCCCCTCTTCATGTATTTTAAAGACATTGAGAATCCTCACATCTTCTGGATGAACTGATCCCTTTATGAGATCCTTGCTTGCATTCAAATTCTTTTTGTGTGGTATTAATATAGTTACCCCATTGTTTTGTTTTTAATCTTTAAATTTATAGCCTCTTGTATTTTTATATGCAGCTGACATGTCTTTTAATTAAATTGTGTCCACTTGCATTTAATGCACTTACTGATGCGGTTGGATTTATGTCTACCATCTTGCTATTGGTTTTTGGTTCATCCCACATGTTCTTTGTTCCTTTCCTGCCTTATTTTGGATAACTGAGTATAATTACTATTTAGCATTCCATTTTACCTCTTCTTTTGGCTTTTAAGGTAACACTTTACTTTTTAAACCACTGCTCTCAAGATTTACATAGTCATCCTGAATTTACTACAGTAAATTCAGTAAATCCTGAATTTACTACCATGAATTCATATTATTTCATATATAATGTAAGAACATTACAATAGTAAAATTCCATTTAATTCTATCTTTGTGCTATTGTTGTCATATGGTTTTTTTTTTTTTTAAACATACTGTGGTCCCTACAATGTGGTTATTACTTTCATTTTCATCATCTTTTAAAGTAGTTCAGAAATGAGGAAAATTCCCTACTGGTTTTTACCATTTTTGGCATTCCTTATTTTTTAATGTATATTTTAAAAATCTGGTATTATTTTCTTTAGCCTGAAGAATTTCTTTTAACACTTCCTATAGTGCAGATTTGCTGGTGACCAATCCTTCCCTGCAAATTTCTTTAATTCATCTGAACTTTCTGAGGAACATGTAACTGAATCCAGAATTGTTTTGTTTTGTTTTGTTTTTTCTTTCAAGCCCTCGAAAGATGCCATTCCATTGTTCTACAGCTGACATCGTATCTGAGAATAAGTCACTGTATAATCTTAGTTTCTCCCAGGACATAATTGCCTTTTCCTTTCTGGTTTCTTCTAAAATATTCTAGTTTTTATTCTTGGCAATTTGTCTTTGATGGGTCTAGATGTGCTTCTCCTTGTGCTTATACTGCCTGGGGTTTGTTAAGCATCCTGGACTTTGAATTCACAGTTTTTCAAAAAAAATTGCAATATTTGAGGCAAAATTATTTCTTTAGAAATTGTTTCTTCTTCGATCTCTCTTCTACTTCTGGAACTTCAGTTTCACAGTTATCCGATTAATATTGTCCTGGAGATCATTAAGTCTTCTTCACTGACATTTTCTCTTTTCCTCCCAGTGTTCTAACTGTTGACTCCAGATATAGTATTACCTCTATTTCTTCACTGAGCTTTGCCATCTGTTCCTTTAATGTAGCCATCCTTTCCTTCAATTCTTTAAGTAGGTTTATAGTAGCAATTTCAAAGTCTTTGGTTTCGAATGGCAACACTTTTGTCATCTCTCCATTTGTTTCTACTGACTTCTTCCCTGTGACTATGAATCATGTTTTCTTGCTTCTTGTCCGGTCCTGTGACTCTTAATGATGCGGAGAAACACGGGGGGGAACATCTGGAGTCCGGTGTCTTCTGTAACGGGCGTTGACTTTTGTTCTGGCAGGTATCGGATTAATCGGCTGCTTAACAGGAGCCTTTTGAAACTTGTTTTTAAGCTTCGTTATGGCGGGTCTAACAGTAGCTCTTCTTACAGAGCAAAAGGAGCCCCAACTGAACATCCAATGTATGCCTCAAGGTCGGTCCACTCCAGCTGATCAGAACCCCCCGTTTCCCAGCACGGTGAGGTTTCCAGCAGCTCACAGCTTTCTAGCGGCGGTTCTCCACCTTGCTTTGATAGTCTCATGTGGCACACAGCAGCTTACAGTCAAAGATTTAAGAGAATCCCTAGATTTCCAGAGCCCCTCCTCTGCACACCCCTCTTCAGTACCCTGCCCTGAAAATTCCAGCTGTCTCAGCAGCCCACTGTCTGCTCTTTGCCTCTTCAGCAAATACTCTGCTGTCCTCTGCTGGGCTCTTCCTCCCTGTGCCTTAATCCTAAGAGTGTCCTTGGGCAGAAGACCAGGGCAATTATGGGGGCTTACTTGATGCGTTTCCCTTCTCTTAGGGATCCCAATCCCATACTTCCTATTTCCATTGTCCTCGGGGTGGGGGGCGGGGGACCTGCTTCAGATGCTTTGGCCAGTTTTATAGCCGTTTATGGTAAAAGGTCCACTCTGGAACTGTTACTGTGTTGTGGCTAGAAGTGAATTATAAAACAGTCTGAATGGGCCTCCCCATATCCAGTCTTCTAACAACCCAGTCCATGCATACTGCAGCAGCCAGAGTGATTTTTATACGTGAGCTTTTCCATTTTGTTAAGAAAATAGTCAAACATTCACAGAAGTACAAAGAACTATGCAGTCAATACCCATACGCCTACCATCTAAATTCGGCAATTAACATTTTCTAGATTCTCTTTATCACCTCTCTATCCACCTTCTATCCATTCACAAAGTCATTTTATTTTGTTGTTGTTACCTTAAGGTAAGCTGAAGACATCGTAACATACAATCATTCTTCTAAAACACAAATATAAATTACAAACGTCCTGCTTCAAACTCATCAGTAGGTTGACCCTTTAGCTAATGACTGTGATGTGATCTAGGATGACCTTTCTTGATCTGGGTTTTGCTGATCAGTCTCTTCTCTCCGCCCTCCTTTCCCTGTTCCCTGGTTGCCTGTCCCCCTGGCTTTGCTCAGTTATTCCAACATCTGCTCCCTCCCATGGCAAGGCCTTTGAGGAGTTTCCCTTTGACTGGAATACCTTCCCCCCACCCCCTCCCCCATCTTGCCTGGATATGATGGCTGTTCGTTCATTCTTCTCTTCCTCCAGGAGGCTTCTCCTCAGCCCCTGGAAATCAGCTGTGCCGTTTAAACTCTCACAGCACTCCATACCTTTCTTTCAAAGAATTTATAGAAGTTATCATTATAATCTCTGTCTTCCTCATTAGATAAAAGCTTCATATAGACAAAAACTCTACTTTGTCTCATTATTAGAAACCCAGTGTCTAGTAAGGTGTTTCGCAAATACATTATCGTGTAAGCACTTAAAAAATATTCATGAAATGATGACGTCACTTTTTTTTCTTAAGAAATCTAATTAAGGGGGGGGTAGGAAGTACCTAGCAAGATTTCCTGCTTCTTATTATTCCATTACATTGAAGCCAACCAGCAGATACACGGTCAGACCCCAATACCGCCTCTAGGCATATTGCCTTCGTCCAAACTGTGGAGGAAGACAGACAGTCAGAAAGCCCTCTAGAGACAAGAAATCCACAATTTTTCGGGGCTTCTAGAGAGCCAGTCGAAATTCTCATAATGTGGTGGCTCTGTGTCTTCATTTGATCCTCACAGATACAGCTCTGAATATCAGAGTTTTGTTCTGCTTCAGAGGGAAGACGTTTTGATGGTATCTGTCAGGGTTTAGAACCAGACACTGCTCAACACCTCACTCCGTGCCTCTACGCACGTGCTCTCCATCCTATGATATCAGAGCAACACGCGCCGCTCCCCTCCACCTCAGGGGCCTGGGAGAGCCCTCTAGTACGGGAGGAGGCTACTTGGGGCTGGGGTGCATGCATCAGCTAAATATTAACATGAAACTCCAAGAAAGGAGCAACTGCCAGACTTGAGTAAAGATAAGCTCCCTGTACTACAGACATCCTGGTCTTTGTAGGTAGAGCTGCCAGGCTAGACCAATATTTGATGATCTCTGGCAGCAAGGCTACCAGCCTGCAAAAGAACATCTCACAGACGGGGTAAAAAAAAAAAAAAAAAAAAAAAAAAAAAGACTGACATAAGGTTGACAGTAGCATCTTAGCAGCAAGCATCAGTATGTTTCTCACAAGAAGGCAAATTATTGAATTCATAAACATTCCTTCCGTTGTAAAAGTGACAGCAACAGTTAAGGCCACCGATCGCATAGGGAACAGGGAAAATTATGGCTTTAATTTTGACCATTAAATTACCAGCAGCTTTATGAAGAGCTGGGTCTGTGGATAGAAGTACTGTAGTGAATCCTCTTCCCCTAGGACTTGGGATCAACACTCAACAACCCACCGTACACAACGCCGACACCGGCACTACCTCTCCCCCTCTCCTAACTGCCCATCAACACGCCAGAGGGCGGTGGAGGGAAGGCTGCCTGCCGGTGGAGCCGCTGCTTAGTACAGAGCTCTCTCTCCATCAGCAGGACGGACGCCCAGGAGGGCACACGTGGCCAGAGGTGCCTCCCGGTCCTCCGAGGTCTTTGCTCTGCATTATTAAAAAGGAACCCGGTCAGGAACAGATGACAGCCACAGCTGACAAGTGAGAGGGCTCTCCTGAATGTGCTGCTAGTGCCTGGCTGGCCGCTGGCCACTGCTGTTGCCACGGAAACAGACGTCAGCTTGATGGAAACAAGGATCAGCGAAAACTTTCACTTACCTCTGCTTCCACAGATCCCCACAGCCATTTCTATGGAAACAGTAGCTGTGAGCCAGCGTCAGGGAAGTTACCATTCACTTGTTAATGTCAGGTGTGGCTAGCATCCTGGGCCCCTCAGGTACCGAGGTACCAACAGCACCAGGATCCAGCTGCCAGCTACCCCCCAATAGCCTTTTAACTCTGCAACAGGAAAGTTCAGGGTTTGAAAGTACAGATAACCGTTTAGCCTGGTTCTTCCTGAGAAAGAGGAAAGACAGCACTCTTCCACGTGTAACTGCGGCGGGGCTCATTCCTTGTTCTACCCAAGCCAAACCAGGTGAAGGCATTAAAGGGCCCATGGCGCTGTCCCTTGACCTTCAACCTCTCTCACGGCATGACTTCTAAATGCAAGAGAGACCTCCAACTGTGTGGACAGATCTTTCACACGTTAGCCTACTCAGACCAAAGACAAACCCAGCTAAATGGGAGAAAATACATTTTGCTGCCACTGATCATTAAAACGCATCTTTGTCTGGAATTCTGGTAGCATGATCATCATGGATTACATACAGATTTTTTTTTTTTGAGTGATAAGATCTACTAAGAACCCTGTACTCTCTATGTTGTTTTTAGACTAGACCTCGATGTGGTTTCCTAGTCTGCTGGTCAGGATACAGAATTAAGTCATGAATCAATACAACTTCATTCCGTAATATAGGGACACCCAATCCCACGGGCAGCCTGACTATCCCATCGCCTAACAACACGCATTTTCAAATGCTGTAAGCAATGCTACGACTCTTCTAAGACGCAGCTACGTCAGAGCACTTATGTATAGGAGGAAATTCTGGTGTTCGTTTTCAATCAGCAGATGCCGGTCAAGAGTTGAATGAGAGCAAAACCTAATTCCAGTCATGAATAATTTATAAGACTGCCTCTTCCCAGAGGTTACGTCTCCACTTAGAAAACATTCACAAGTGATACAACGACCATCCACCTGCTGTGTTTTGCCTGCTGAGTCAATATTCAAGGAGAAGAAGTCAGAGGCCATCTCTGACCTCCTGTGGCTCAGTATGGTGGGGATTTAAATGGGCCAGGGTGTGAACGATGAGGACCCAAACCAGATCCTGCTCTGGAAAATCCCCAAATCACGCAGTCCAGAGTCCCATGGCTACCACTACCCTCCCTCTCCATTCCCTCCGTGCCCACAGCTGCCTGGTGCCTGCCTGGTGCCTGCCTGAGTCTTCATGAGGCCCTGGGACTTGGTGCAACTAGAGCGGGGGGGCGGGGTATAGAAAGAACCCAAGGGTGAAACTCAGAATCATCACCTGGTTTGAAAATGGCCTTTTCTTTTCAATAATGCCTCACCTCCTCCATGTTCCTTCAAAACTTCTGAAGTTAAGATGAACGGGCCTTCGGTAACGCACGATTGGAACAATGATTTAAGATAGCTGTGATCTGGTGGATTGGAGCTCACTGGGACACAAAGAACACCATTTAGAGATGAAGGGCTTCGAACCGAGAGCGACTTGGGCTGGGATCACATTCAGTCTTAGGTCACAAAATCTGCTTTACAAAGAAACACTTCTCTTCTAACATGCAAAGCCTGCTTAAGAAAGTGTTTCAAATATTTTCCCTAAGATGCTGGCAAAACCAAAGCTCCGAATTCATAGGCGAGTTACAAATGATTTTAATCTATTCTTTAAAGCAGGCCCAGGAGGTGGTTTATGTAACAATATCCTTCGGTAATCATTGGCTTATGTCATTATATATACACGTGTGGACGCAACAAAACATTTAAAAATATTATATAACTTTGACTTTCCACTAATGTAGGCCGATCTTGGCCCGTTATTATTAGTTTAGAAGGACTGAGTTGATTCGATTTTTTCTTGCATCAGATCACGTTTTCTCTTCTCTCACGCGAGCCACCACAGTGCCAAAGAGGAAGCACACTCTGCTCACATGCACCGACTCCTCACGCAACCCACGCGGTGGGTGTGATCAGCTCCACTGCAGAGATGAAGAAACTGAGGCTCAAGCAGAATCACATCTTGGCTCTCCAACTCTAAACCTGGTATGATTAACCACAACACTACAGAAAGGCCTTTTCCCTACATTGTGCAAAAAATCACTGTCCGAGAGAACACGAGTCACGACAATTTAGAGCTGCAAAACGCTTTGTGGCTGACAACGAACTTCCACGGCCTCCTCTTGGGGGTACAGAGTACAGGACTCATGTGTAAACAAAGCTCGGTCCCTGTGGTCACTTCCTGGGAAATCCAGAAAATGGCACACTTTGATTTCCAAAGAGCCCCCTGTGTCCATCCCCACTTCACCCAGAAAGGGGACAGGGAGGAGGTCCGTGGATTTAGGATGAAGATGCATTCACTGAGTATAATCCTTTACTGCTTTACTTTTACGTTCATTAGCTGAGATAAAGCCAGCCCCTCCATGGGGAGGGCTGCACAGCGGGGCCATCGCTCCTTGAGGGACCAGGAGACCAAAGCTCAGGGCTACAAAATGAAGTCCCAGAGTTAGTGAGTGACACTGGGAGGACCAGAACTCAGACCTTCGGCTCTACCAGTCTCTTCTTGGGGGTCTGAACCACACCTTGGGGGCCTTACCACAGGTATGCCTGGCATCTGGCGCGTCCTGCAGGTGAAGAAGAGAGCCTACTGCCCGGGACCTCCATTTCCCCCGCTGGGAATCTGGCAGTGATTCTAAAGAAACCAAGCACTGGGACACCAGTGAATTCTCTTATTCTATTTACTGGCAAAACCCTCAAAAGGGACAAGGCGTTAAATGAACAATTTTTAAAATAGGAAAAAAAAAAAATCAAGCTTCTAAAAACAAAACAAAACCAAAAAGCCACACACACACAAACAAACAAACAAACAAAACCAACCAGAAAACAAAAATAACCCAGCATAGGAAGAGACAAATCTGCCTGACTTACAGACGTAAATGAGACATTCTTTCCAATCCCTGGGCATGAGGGGACCATCTCCTCAATGACAACGTGGAATTGCAGCCCGAGCTGCAGACCTTCTCAGCTCCCCCTCCCCAGAGAACGCTCTCGTCAGAGACAAAAAAGTCTTCATCTGTGTTCATGCTTGGTTACACAGGGTGCACACTTTATAAACTTCATACTCACCTTGAGAAAAGCCATCTGTTGTAAAACCAAAGATTTTTCCAAAGCATCCGTCTTAGAATGCTTTCAACACGTACCAACACCAAACCCAGTGTGCAGGTTAAAACCAGGTCACCAATACAATAGGATGGCATGGCCACACACACACACAGTCAAGGGCAGAAACACGTATTTCCGATGGGTTAAAGACACACAAGCATCATTGAATGAATCTTCAACAGAAGGCGACAGTTCCAAATTTCTAAAATGGGAGGCTTTTAGTTCCGCGCTTTAAGGATTATGTGTGCGCTGGTCTGGTGTCCCCTCGGGGGCCACGCGACACAAGCTGTCGTCCTTTTAACCTCTACCTCCCTCCCGTGTTCCCTACAAAAATTGTGAAGACTCTTAAGACTAAAGCAAAATTTTAAAAAACGCAACGAGGAAGTGCTTGTTTTGATTTCCCCCAGTCAAGGGGGAGGAGCAAGGTGGAGGGGCAGGGGGCTGTCCAGGAAGGTGGGAGCAGCCTCCTGATCTGCTTCACAACCTTCTCTCCAATTGGCAAGGAGAGCCTGAGCCCAGCGCCCCGTCAGTGGCTTAGACACCCCGGCACCTCTGTTCTCTGGCCTGGCGCCGGCCACGCCATTGCAGTCTCCCTCAGAACGGATCTACTTTTGTTCTGATACCAAAAGGTTTCAAAATTACTTATTACTGTCCCTAAAATAGATCCCAGTAAACTGGTTGTCCCACAGGGGTGTTCCTGTTGTCAGCCTCCATGGGGGTCAACATTTAATGCCAGCCGTTCTGATAAGGAGCCCCCCTCCGCCCACCTTTTCCTTTCCCCGGTCTCCAGCTGCTTCATCATATGCCCGGGCGGTGGCTCCTGCTCTGGGAAGCTTGGAGATAAGGCATGTCACTGGCACTGTTAAAATTAGCAGTTTCCATGGCCTCAGTCAGTTTGGTGGAACTTAGGAGACACGGGGCGCCAAGGAATGAACGCCAGCATTGCTGTTAACCTCGTGCGGGCCATTCCTGAGGCAAAAGAGGCACTAGGCTGTTTCCCCAGGGATCAAGTCCACCGGTAACAGCCCGACACTACCCTACGGCCAAAGAGCTTCATGGGCCTGAAAGCACCTTCCAAGTGCCAAGACTTTGACGAGGGGCCTTGCAGAGTCCGTCTTCTGTGGGTGGGGGCTTAGTGGTGGTGGTGGAGGAGGGGGGGAATGCAGTCACACTCTCAGCCCGGCCCTACCCCCTCCTTGGGGGCCTGGGCTCTAGGGAGGGGCTTCCTGAGATGCATAGTCCATGGTGTGAAATGGACCATATTCAGTCAAGGAGAACTGCAAATATATTACCGCCTGATGACAGGCAGGGCAGTTTAGAGGGCGGACAAGTTGCTGTGCTCTCTGCTCTGGAGAAGACCCTGTTGGGTCAAGTGCGATACAGGGCGCCCCGCCGACTCAGCAGTCCGTGAAGGCAGCCACTCGCCCCCACCCTGAGACACAGACTTGGAAAGAGGAAGATAAAGGGGTGAGAATTCGATCACCTGGAATCAAGGGTCCCACCAGTACTTCCTGAGGAAGTGTGAGCCGGGTGTGTGACAAAGCCTCCTCTGGGGAGATGGGGCCCCTGCTTTCCAACACTGGCTAAGTTTCGTAGCAGCTTCTGGGAGAGCCCAGACAGCCCCTTCTTCCTCCTCAGGGTGCCCTTCTTTCTGAGTGTCTGTGGGAGGTGAGGATACAGAGCTACCCCAGGGGCTTGGGACGGCATCCCTGGGCACAGGCCAGGCAGAGCCCAGAAACACCAGGAACCCCTTCCTGAGTCAGCCTCCACTATCCACGGAGAGTCCTCTCTATGGGTAGGGGGACGAGGTCATCCAAGGAGTGCTACTGACATTTCAAATACGGTGACTAAGTGAGGAGGACCCTAAGGCCACAGGAAGTGTGTATGCAAAAGCTGCTCATTCCTCTGCATTAGGGATTCCACAAGCGAAGACTAATCATGAATTAGAGGGACAATTCACTCAGTGACACTCAGTGACAGCAGCAAAAAACCAAGCAAATAAATGACTTGAAGGATTTAAGATTCTGAAATTGTTCAGGACTTATGTGGTAATCGAGGTTCATTCCTCCTTCTCAATAACATCTGAAACGCCCTGGATATATTCGTGATAGGTTGTGGGTAACTCAACAAGGCCAGGTTATATACTAATGGGAACACAGGCACAAAAGACATAAGGCCCTTTCCTGGGTGGGGGTGGGGGGGTCACCAAGGCTGGGACTCCTTTCAGTCCCTTGTAATCTGCTTCTGCACATGGGCTTCTGCACATGAGCCCGGCTGCAGGGACACACTTTCGTGAGATTAATAACATGTGGCAAGCATCAGAAACATGGAGTCTCACAGACAAGGTACAGGCAGAGAGAATCACAGTTCAATCCAAAAGCAACACAGAGAAGGGATGTCAGAGTCCACACGCATGCAGAGAAGCCGCAGGGAGCAGCTGGGGGACGCGCGGAGCTGCCCCACACGAGGCAGCAATGGACTGTGCAACACACATCTGACTGCTTACCCACTAAGGACACCAAGAACCAGGTTAAGGACGAAAAATGAGCCAAGGATGATCAGACTAACAAAATACACCCATGGCCATTCCCATCCTATCGCATCATTTACCTGTAAAAATGTAAGGAGATCAGTTATCAGTTATCCATTTACTAAAGAGCGGAGTCCCAGGGGCAGCTGCCAGACCACTCAGGGCTTTGAGGGAACACTTCTGCTCTGAGGACAGGGACCCACCCAGGACCTTTCCTTTTTGTCTTCGGGTAAGGACAAGTGCTGCTGCTGAAGTCGGCCAGGACCAGCTCGTTTAGCCTACTGTTTCATACCAATTAATCTGCATATTGGGATCCAGACCAATAAAGCAATTATAAATGTATCTCATTTTAGGACAGACAAAAAGGGCAAGCAATGAAATCTATTTAAATCCCAAGCAACAGTGCTGATTAATTTCTGGTCGATAACCATTCCACAGCTTTCTTTCAGTCAAGGCTGGTGAGGTTCCAGGAAGCATCTCAGTTCGGGAAGCCTCGGCAGGAGAGAAAGCATCTCAGGGGACACAGGACGTGTCCGGCACCCACCCGGCCGCCCCCACCTAGCAAAACCTGTGTGGTCTTGGCAAATGCCCTTAGGACTCCGCTTTCAAGATGAAAGAGGTGTAGCTTACCCGCTCAATACACCAAGTACAAGATTTAGTACGAAAAATGACCCAAAGATGACGAGACTGACAAAATACACCCAGGGCAATTCAAATCCCATAGCATCATTCATCTGCAAGAAATAAGATGGTCTCATAGGAGTGGGTTAAAAAGAGGATCTAATAAAGAGAGACGGTCACGTTAGAGACAGCATTCTATACATTGAATTAAACATTTGCTTAGATTTGGATCAGAGACAACAGTAGCCAAGGCACATTCATTATATAGTCCCAACACACACACACACACACACGCACACACGTGCACACACGCCCAGGTAGAGTCATCAAAGCTTTCAGGGCAAATAATAGCAGACTTTGACATAGGCATGGAAATCAGCTGGGATCTGGCTCTTTCTCACTGGAAACAGTCTTGGATCATGGATTTTCAGAACAGATCTTGGTCGAGCTCTTCTAAGCTAGTGCTTAGCTGGGAAGTATTTCCTACTCTACCCAAGTTGTTAGAACTTTCTGCTTTAAAAATTTGTGATGGTGGAAAAGTCTTAGAGAGTCTGAGAGACAAACTTGTAACACCTGACTCTATAAATTCTTTTCCTTAAAAAAAGAAAAAAAATCCTAAAGTAATAAATTTCTATTGGGAGTCAGCCTATCCAAAGAAACCTAACCCACCTAAAAGCTAGATTATCTACCTTCAGTGAGGGCATGCACGGCTCAATGAACACAAAGAGGAAAGTGTTCAGAAGTTGACTAGCTGACATATACTCAAAGATGCTTTGGGGAATGAGATTTTTGCCAACTGTACCCAAGGAAGGACCAGGAAAAAGAAAGACGTGCTTATCCCCCACACCTACCTTTGACATAGACAACCCACCCTAGGAGAGCTGGCTTTAGCTGTGAGCTGACCGGGATGAGGTGAAAGAGGGCTGGTCTGGAGAAAACCTGTGCCACTACTTCTGGAACAATCTTGAGTATCCCAGTCAGAGGTGGACTCCGTGGCAGACCCTCATCAGGGAGGTTTGGTCATGAATAGCTCTCATGCAGGAGCAAACAGGTGCTTCAAGGTTCATGGCTAGAGATGGAACTTTCCAGCAGCACAGGTCTGTGTTAAATTAGGCAAACACTTCTCCCAGGAAGGAGGTGTTCAGGACCAGTCCAGGGACAGAATGAAAGACCGCAGGCCTGACTTTGCTGAGCACCCAGAATCTTGCCCAACAGAACTGTATGTGGTCTGTGAGAGTCATGGTTCTTGCCTTGCAGGTGCAAGCCCCTTCGACCTTGAAGCATGTGATTTTCTCCCATTTTACCTGTCTCCTGATTTTAGCTTTAGCTTTGCAGAATGAAGTGCATGCGTTTCACTATGTTTGCCTCATGCAGAAGCCAAACAGGAAAAAAGAACATTAAAAAAAGAAAAGAAAAGAAAAGAAAAAAAGACCTAACATCTGTTGCTGAAGTCTAGGGAGAGGGCATTAAATCCCTTATGAAACACCTGTTTGGCCACATGAAAATTGATGTGCTTAATAGAACTCCTATCAGTCTGCACATCTCACATTGGCAATTAGAGTAATGAATGAACCCGGGCCGTGGCTGCAATTGTTGATCTAATTCAGCTGGATAAACTAATTTCAGCAGGAAGGCAGAGGGTAATTCTTCCAAAGCCACGACACCACTAAACTTATTTTAAAAAGCCGTGTGCGGAGCAGAAGAACCAGGCTGCCCGGCGTGGTGGCCGGAGCCCCACCTGGAGTCCGGACCTTCCACGGAGACCTCCCTGAGCCTGTTTCCTCTGGGTTGGAGCAGTGCAGGCAAAAGGGGAGAGCATGCTTGCGGGGTGAGGGAAGGAAGGGCAAAGTCCGGGACTCTCATCAGGAGACCTCCCTCTTGTACACCTCGGGCGCTGGAGGCCCGGCCTGGGAGGGCTGGTGCCAGCTGTTGGCTGGCTGGGATGAGGTGAAAGAGGGCTGGTCAGCGGCCAGGCCTACTGCTTTACCCATCCTCAGTCAGATCTCCGTTTGCTGTTCCAGCAAATGTTCTAGGAACAGTGGTCTGTTACACTTAGGAGGGCACTTTTTTTTTTTTTTTTTTTTAAATTAAAGAAGCATTTAACATCTTACGAGTAGGTGTTGGACAGACTTGCATTTACTTGGAGCAGAAATACCAACTGGAATGACAGCTGGGGGCTGGAGGGAAGGCCGGGGAAGATGGTCTCGAACTCTCCAGAAGGTGGAGGAAGACAAACAAAACTGAAGCTCCAAGGGCCAGTCTTTCTCCAAAACTCAATCTTCTCAACCCACGTCTCTTCTCAAGAGGCCAGCGTTTCTCAGACCTTACCATATACACAGGACGAGTCAGAACTAGCAAGCTATTCCCCAAAATACACAAATGACAATAGAGACTCTGCTGGAGGTTTTGTCTGCACAGGTTTATCAACAAGGGAAAACTCAGCATGAGCTGAAGGATTTCAGTTTAGACTCATTCTTAAAAGATTCACATCAAAGTCATCATATGGGGTTCACCTGGTGCCTAGAAAACAAGATTCTTTTTAGTTTATGTTTTTCCCTTCATTTCAAAGGCTGAGATGCACAATCTTATCTCCAATTAAAGACCAACCTAAGGCTTTTTTCCCCCTAAGTGGTGAAAACACTACTGGGAACCTGATATACTGGTGGTGGCTCTCCTTAAGGAAGGAATAAGAGAAAGGGATGCCCTCAGCCAACAAGAGAGGAATTACCCAGGTGGTCAGTTTGACCATGAGAACTTCCTGCTGGAGTCTGGCAGCCCGCCCCTCCAGAGGTGTGTTCACGGAGGAAAGAGCTTGGTGCAAAAGCAAAAGGTCATGGGTGATTTACATATGGTAGCACTCTCCTAAAACCAACCCTCTTTTAATTTCCTACCGTTAAAAAAATTTCCTCTGAATTGAAGAACTGGATCATGGAATCTAACTGTGCATCTTGCAGACAAGAAAATTAAAGCCCAGAGAGCTGTGATGACCTACCCAAGGTCACGCACTCAGCCCTATCCAGCCTTCATGCTCTTCCCCTGCCCTACACCCTGCTGCCTCCGTAGACAACAAGTAAGTGTGGGTCAGATGACAGTGTAATTATGCTTACGGAGTGCTTATAAAAGAGCTGTAGAAGGACCCCTTCCCCCCACCAGAAATGGTTAATCCCACTCCCACATGTCCAAAGTGTTCTAAGTATGTCTTCCTGCATATTAGACCCACCCGCCTTTTTCTCAAGACCCAGCCGTCTCTTTGCAAGAAATTCTTGAGAGTCAGGCATCGGTGAGCTTGAGAACACTGACTGACTGAATGTAATCTTGACAAGATGGGAAGTAATCCCTGGCAAAGACTCTGTCAGCCATATACAAACACCTAAAGGATTGAGAAACTCGCTCTCAATCAATATCTACAAACTAATCTCCTTAGTTCTCTCTCAAGATGTTCCCTTTATATTCTAGTTGTACGAAAAATTGATATTTTGGGGCACCTGGGTGGCTCAGTCATTAAGCGTCCCCCTTCAGCTCAGGTCATGACCCCACGGTCCTAGGATTGAGCCCTGCATCGGGCTCCCTGCTCAGTGTGAAGTCTGCTTCTCCCTCTCTCACTCCTCCTCTTTGGGTTCCCTCTCTTGCTGTGTCTCTGTCAAATAAATTTGTCAAATAAATCTTAAAAAAAAATTGATATCCAAACATGGCCCCTCTATACTGAGGCAAGGGGATTGTACCAGGAAGAGCAGGAATAACCAGTGTTTGCTGAGCACCTGCTCTGTGCCAGGAACTACGCTGGTCAAGGGAGGTCTGTTCTGGAACACAGCTGTGTATCTTCCACCTGACCATGGCCCATTAAATATTAAGAATGTTTGGTGTCTTGGCTCTTGTCTATCTCCCTGATGAGTTAAATGTAATCAACACATAATTAAAAACAACCTGATGTGTTTCAGAGGATAAGATCTTTGTGAACTGTATGGGAGATCACTCAGCTGCCCTCTTGCATTCTAGAATGATTCACAAACCTCTGACAGTGGAGACCACCACGGAAAGAGTGCTGGGTTCCATTCTGGAGGAGGGGTCACCAAACTATGACCTGTGGGCCAATCCTAGCCCATCACCTGCCTTTGCACAGCCCTTGAGCTAAAAATAGCTTTTTCATTTTTGAATAGTTGGGAGGGGAATCAAAAGACTCTTTTAAGACACATAAATGTTCTACAATTTCAAAGTTCAGTATCCAGAAATGAAATTTTAATTGAACAGAGCCACAATCATTTGTTTATGTGTTATCTGTACCCGCTTCTGAGTCACATGGGGAGACAGAAGGCAGAACGGTGTCATTGTTACAAATATATTATGGTCTGCAAGGCCAAATATAGTTACTATCTGGCCCCTTATAAGTCTATAGATCCCTGTTCTAGATCAAGAACCCAAGTCCCTAGCTATAGGATCCTAGGGATAGTGGTTTCTCTACACAAAATCCCAGGCTTTCTAAGAAAGGGATATAGACTGGGATAATGTTGATAAATTTCTTGAGAATCTCCATCAGAATAAAGATGCCCTGTAATTCACCCAGAATATAATTATTATATTGTCAAATTATTAACTCTGTGATTGTCGTATTAACACTAGAGATAATAATTATACAATCCTAGGTGATACTTAAATGTTCTGAGGAAAAAGCAATGAGAACTTTTGTTTCTGGGTGCATGGAGTTTTCTCTCCTTTAATCACATACCCACAATTCTTGCTTGCTTGACAACAGGAAAATTGTCATGTGAGAACCCATGTACCAGAATTAACAAAGTATAAAATTGTGTATTAGTCAGGCACGTTCGATCAGCAGTGGACAATTCACTCTGACAACAGAGAGAACAGCAGAGCTGAGAGGAGTCACAGATTTTTTTTTAAAATCAAAATATTGTTTCTCTCCCATTTGGTGGGCAGAGCTCAAAGTTTGTGCTATTTGGAGGAATCTTTTCTACGTATCAGAAACTTCCAGGCAAGAGTGGGATTGAGACCTCAAGTAATCTAACTAGGATTTGCATCTTTGAAGATAATGCTGACAATGAACCCTTTATCTAATTTGAAGGTCGCCTTGCCATGGTCATGATCCTAGCTCATCCGATACAATTTCCCTCCTTCTTCCTTTTTATGAAAGGCATTATCTTATGGATATAAAAAACAGACATGCACACCCACATACATACAGACACGCACACACACTTTCTTTCATAGGACGGTAAGAAAAAGGAAGGGAAGAGAGAGAAACGAGATACATGTTGGTGATACTCAAAACTTTCTACACAACTAAACTAACGCTGTGGGGAAGCAAATAAAAACATACCTTCTTTGCCTAACAGTGACTATATAAGAACTTCTACAACCCTGTAAGCATAGTGCACACTGGGGAAGGGAAGCAAAAACCTATTTATAACCATCATGCGTCAGGTTCTCTGAAGTTGTAAAGGAAGATGGAACCCCATTTATGGTCTAAAATTTAGATACTGCCAGAAGCTACTGCTCAGTTTCTAACTAAAGACTGCCCATTCAAGAAGTACTTTATTACTAATTGCCTTTTAACAAGTCATTATTGGGATCCTGATTAATCCCATTTGAACTTGGGTTTAGGCTCAAAATCTGCATGTCAGCTGTTTTCCCCCACAATCTGTGCAACGGAAATTACTTTCTAAGCTTCTGTGAGCTTTTTCAAATTCTACCAAATAAATGAGAAAACAAACAAACTCAGCTCTGGGAAATAGTTGTTAAAATACTACGGTTCTTCATTTACAGCAAACCCTTCTGGCTCTGTCAGGAACAAGAAGAACCAGACCTCAGCCATAGAAAGGGCATCTGTTTTCATAGCTGGTTGGATGGGTCCACCAGCCCTGGAAATCCTATGTGCCTTTCCCACCCTCTCTGCCAGACTTCTAGAGCTCCAAAGAGAAAGGAAGAGAGAGGTAGGGGCTCTCGCTGGGCTGATTTAGGGAAATGCTGAAGATGCAAAAGGGAAATAATTATAATAAGGGAAAAATCCATTTTGACCTGAAAGTTATACTAAGTTCATGGAAAGCCTAAAAGGGATCCAATTTATTTTCCCTATCTTCTGTTTAGGATCTGGCAGAGAAACTACCTTTATGTTTAAAAAAAAATGAAAAAACCAAACTCATGGAAGTCCAGGAGCCTCTTAACCTGGAAAATAACCCCATGGCTCTCTAAGAGTTTAATCTAGAACAGCCCTGACTTTGGGAGTTCCTCGAAAGCTAGGACTCGTGGGCATACTCTGCAGCAAGTCCCCAGGCAGTACTGGGGAGTGAGGCAGCCAACATTACACAGTGGCTTTCTGGAATAGAAACTAGGGCCCTGAGGAAGAAAGAGGAGTTTCACTGAGTGAGGAGAGGGTCTGCTTCCCTTCCCAAGAACGGACTGCCAGGGTTTCTTTTCACTCTAACGAATGGAACACTCTTATCCAAAAAAAGAACATTCCATACACGCTGTCCTCCAGCTGCTTACCCAGTAGAGCACGTCTGTCCAGCCCTCCATGGTGATGCATTGAAACACGGTGAGCATGGCAAAGGCAAAGTTATCAAAGTTGGTGATGCCTCCATTTGGGCCAACCCAGCCACTCCTACACTCCGTGCCATTGGCGGCACACTGGCGTCCATTCCCTGAGAACGCACACGGAGCTGGGTCCTCTTCGGCTAGGATATCTGCAGACATGAACACCAGGGAACCCAAAGTCAGGGGAAGCTGAGTGCCCTTGCAGAGCCTGGAACACCTGCCTCCCAGCTCTGCTATGCTATACCTCCCCCTTGACCCTCAAGGTCCACTTTAAAGACCCCCGCCCCCGTGGCATATGCTCCCGAGTCCATGGCTCTCTCCTCTGCCCTGACCCTACAGAACAATGGTGGTGATTCCATTCATGTTCTACTACTGGGGACATCTCATCTCATTTGCCAGGATGCATTACATAGGAAATCAGAATAGAAAAGGAGATAAAACTCCTGATTTACTCTGAACACAATTCACGCTGAAAACTGGCTGGTTCTTACTGGTTTTACTGGTATATTTGGTTTCCACCCCCCTTCCCCCCATTTTGTTTTAGATTTTCCCAAAACCAAAGAAGTTATTTTGGGAAGAAAAATTAACTTTTTTTTTTTTTTTAAAGGTAAGTTGCTACCATTTTCCTTACTCACCCGTGTCAGCAAAAAAACATGTTTTGTGCATTTTTCCAATAAAAAGTTCCAATCCTATAATAGCATAGATTATGATTACAAATAATACCAAAAGGGCTATGTGAAGGAGGGGAACCATGGCTTTTATAATGGAGTTCAGGACAACTTGTAAACCTAGGAGAGAGAGAAATAAGTCTGTGAGTCATGGAGATGCTTCAAGGATACATACACACACATATACACACAAAGATCTACGTGTACACGCACATATATAAATATACATAAAATTCCTGATGCCTTGATGCCTGCTCCACGTAACACACAAAGAAATATTTAACATTAAATTAACATTAAACCTGGATGTGAGATAAGATAAAAAGGAACCTAAAAGACCATCTAATTCAATTGCGTCCCTCAACAGATGGAAAGACCAAGGCTCAGAGAGCGATTGGACTGGCCAAGGTCAAGGTCACATGATTCATTCACATGTTCGCTCCTCCATTCAACAAAGTTCCTTGAACAGCTGTGTGGAAAGTAGAAAGTTCAGCGCTTTGGGGAGTATGACGAGGTGTTACATAAAGTGCCTTCTCTCAAAGAGGGTATGTTCTAGAAGGTGAATTGTGTGTAATTCTGATTTACACACAAATGGCCCTAGGGTAGCACACAGACGCTATAGTTGAACAGGGAAAATTAAAGAGGGGTGGACGAAAGACATCAATTCTGATAAGAAAGAGGACTGGGCAGCAGCTCCCTCTCGCCAAGGCCTCAGGGTGGAAGAAGACGGATTTGCACAGGTGGGCCTGGGAGAGGGGCCACTCCAGCCAGAGGCAAGAGTACCAGAAGCACGGAGGTGAGCTAGGCACTGCAGACCGGGTGCCCATGAGCCTTGGTTGGTGGTCACACGGTGCAGAGAAGATCAGGAAAGAAAAGCAGACTGCAGGAAGGTAGCTCTGGGTATTAAATTCGGATTACAAGGCTGGATTTGAGTCCCATCAGCAAAACCCCGTGCCTAACCCAAACAAGCCTGTCCGAAGGAGGCTCCCCATGGAACAAGGGAGGGAAGAGAGACAAGAGCCGCTCTGTACCAGGCCAGTCTGATCACGGGCCCAGCATCAAGAGGGAGGTGTCGCGCAGCTGGGATGTAGACTGGAGAGCCAAGGTTGGAGCACGGACACCCAGAAGTGCTGTAAAGAGCAACACTCAGGGCCACAGGGAGGGATGTTAGGAGTAAGACCGTGCAGAGAGGGTCGGCGAGGCAACACTGAGGTGAGAAGCAGGTGGGCAGAGGCTGCAGACCGAGGGTCGCAAAGAAACCGGAACCCGCAGCGCGGCCAGGCTTGCGGACTCCTGGTGGAGCATCCACGCTCTCCCCCCAGCCGGGGAGCGCAGCTGCGGCTCTGCGCCGTTCCTGCTCTCCCGTCCTCCCGACTTCCCTTCTCGCTCCCTGCCATCTCTCCTCCTTCACACCACTCTTCTACAGGATCTTCTCATTCCCCCAACACATACTCAAAGAAGGAAGGCGTGTGAGCAGCGAGACACTAGGAGTAAGAAAGAAGTCAGAGCACACCGAGCCAAGAGAAGAGTCACGGACTACAGTGACGAGAGCCGACGGTGATGGCAAGCTCATGGAAAGACAGGGAGGGGGTGGGGAGGGAAAACCGGGAAGAGGTTTCAGACTGAGGAAGAGCCCGTCTTACCAAGACCCTCATTACTACCCAAATCCTACGTATCACCTTCAGATATTTAAACGTTCAATTGGTTTTAGGGGAAAAAAAAAAAAAAAAAGAAAAAGATTCCAAGGATGGTTTTTGACATTTTCCCCTTTTGTATCAGGCATTAGAGGAAAAGAAGTAACTGCTCTAATGTACTCAGGTTGTTTTGGTTTTGTGTTTCAAGACAAGGATGGGCCATTCAAAAATCCCCATTTGGTGATTTCTCTTCTAGTATTCATTCTAAATTCTTTGGAAATTCCATGGTAGTGCGCTGTGTGTTTGATGAACATGTTCCTTCATTCATTGTATCTACTGTATTTCAGATTGGCCAAATTTATGAGCTAACGGGGTTTATCTTAATGTGGAGGTGTAGACTTTCCTGACATTAGGCTCCTTGGTGCGTTTTCAGCGTGGACAGTAGAGCTCCAGGGACTCTAGCTCCAGAGACGGTGGTGTGGAAGGGAAAGACCACTAGGCCAGGAACCAGGACAGCATGTGTCTGTCCTCACTCGGCCCGCCACTGGCTGTGAGAATCTGCACCAGCTGCTAGCCCTCCACAGCCCTTGGCTTCCTCGTCTAAGAGATGATGCCCACGGAAGGTCTGTAGGGTTCTTTCCCATCTGATGGTCCAGGACTCCAGTACATATTCATCATCTGAGTGTGGGTGGTTAAGAACTCCACAAACGTCTGGGGCACTCTCTTTTACGATACACAGTTACCTCCCAACGAATGAATATGTATTCACAGACCCACCCAGAATCGTGTCTTCTACGGAAGTCTGAATGCTCTGGGGAAGGCACAAGACGATTCCCAGGTTTAAGTGTAAACTGTCACACCTTCCCTGGCATTTTTAACAATTTCAGCGTTCTTAATAATACATCACTAGACCCCAGTTGCCAACCAGCACGGAAAACATCATGACCCAGAACCCCTGGCCCAGTTGGGGCTGATGAGAGACGTGGGTGTTCTCTACGAGGGGAATTAATAACTGGGCTGAAAAGTCCTCAACCGGACTCAGGTCCCCATTTCTCCCTGCTGACCTCTGGGAGCGTGTGATGCGAGAGAGCTCCACCACGGTACAAGGAAGAAAAGGAAGCAATTGGTTTAAAACCTGTTCTGGGGGCGCCTGGGTGGCTCAGTGGGTTAAGCCTCTGCCTTCGGCTCAGGTCATGATCTCAAGATCTCTCCTGGGATTGAGCCCCGCATCGGGCTCTCGGCTCAGCAGGGAGCCTGCTTCCTTCTCTCTCTCTCTCTCTGCCTCCCTCTCTGCCTGCTTGTGATCTCTGTCAAATAAATAAATAAAACCTTAATTAAAAACAAAAAAACAAAAAAACCTGTTCCGAAGAGCACCCTAAACTAGCCATTTCGAGAAAACCTCACGCAACAGGGAAGCCATCGCAATGATCTGTGAGTTCAGGAAGCTTCCCCGACCAGACCTGCACGTACGAAGCCACAGTACCCGCTCAGCCCTTACAACAGGCGCCGTAAACAGGCTGTCCTTTGCTCTTGGGGGGCGGGGGAGACAAAGGCTGTCGTGGTTACTTTGACATTAGATTAGGCTATAACAATTAAATGTGAAAGAACAGGCTTGCGCGTTGGACTTCGCATTTCATCATGTTCCACATAACAAAACCAGTCATTTCCAAGGTATTTCTATTTTTCTCAATTGCTTCCAGACAGCTCTGTGGTTTTGACTTGTGCTGATCTTTTTCAATGAAAATAAATGAACCATCTGGAAAAACAAGTACACATAAAACACCACTTCCTACATTTTAAAATGTTAAATTTGGAAACCTTTTTTTTTTTTTTTTCCAGAGAATTTTTGGTGTGTCCCGAGTGCCAACAGGTTTAATAAAATTTCATGAAGAACTTCTGGAGAGGCGAAAACAACATGATCTGTGCTCTTTTGATGGCTTTATGAGTCGTGAAAACAGGCACACCCTATGGTCCCGTATCTTTCCTCCAGCTGGAGGAGGCAGCTGTCACCACAGCCCTTGGAGAGGTGCTAAGATTTCTACCCTCAAGTCCCCACCAGGGCTGTCCCATCAGGGACAGAGGCCAGTGAAGCACACTCCATGGTCCTTAGGGGAACAGAAGCACCTTAAAGCTACAGGCCAGAGCACAGACAGCTTCTGTCCCAGCTTGGGCAGCACTCAACCTGGCCCAGATGTCTGAAGCCAAAAGCAAACTAGGGTCTGGCACAGAGAAGTATTACAGCCTCGTGGAGGAAAACAGCATCCCTCACCATGAAGGGCCACCTCTATTCTTCAGACATGGTGCTATGGGGGCTCTCCCTGCATCATCTCATTCGGTCCTCCAAACCACATGCAAGCAGGTCCAACCCTCCCCTAACATGCAGGGAGGACCCGGAGGCATCCACCTCTTCCCCCAGAGCCAGACATGCTAAGCAGATGTTCCAGGAGTCCAGCCCCCTGTTGCTGCTCACGCTGAAAAAAGCCAGTCTGTTGGGAGCCCTCCAACCCCCTCACTCGGTGTCTCTGCATAAGCCACCACTTTCAGAGGGGCCGGCCTGGGAGCAGGAGGCGGTGGTGGCCGCGAGGTGTCCAAGAAGGGAAAGTAGCTTGGAATCAGGAGGCCTGGCCTCAAGGCCTTGTGTCACCGCTCGCTCAGTGTCTCTATAAGAGGAGATTCTCCCACAAAATCGGGAAGACGACAATCACTCCCAGCGCCCTCACAGGGTCCGAAGGGACCACACAAGCAGAAGCGTGCTATGAGCCGTGAAGTCCTCCGGGGTCGTCTGGGTGGCCCTTGGCAACTCACCTGACAGCCCTCCGCTCCCGGATCCCGAGCCCCACCCAGAAGAATAACCAAGTCAACCAACTCCTGGCTTTAGGAAACAAGACGTGCTTACTGGGCACTCCTGATACTAGTCGAAGTGGTCGTAACACCCGAAAGGCGCGGAGGGCTTTGACGTCGAAGCCTCCTGACTTGCCACTGGAGTGGTTACCGCCTTCTGTTTCTTTGGTTAATTGTTCCAGAATTACACTAAACAATCTGAAAAAAAAAAAAAAAAAAAAAAAAAAAGAAGAAAGGAAGAAACATTAGAGGCTGTCACCCAGGGAAGGAACCCAGGAGGATAATAGTAGTTATTTCTGCACAAGGACTAATTCTGTGGGGCTGCTGCCTATGCAAAGGGGAAGCAGGACAAAGGCACAAATCAGGCTGTGAATCCCAAAAGCCACCCCCACCTCTGACACGACCAAGGACAAGGACCAATCTCAGCTGTTTTCCTGCCAACAGAGCATCCCTGAGCAAGTCCGGTCCCAATGAAGAGGAGACTCACCAGGGAGCCAATCACCATAGGTGGATTCCCTGGAACAGAAGTCGCCAGGAAAACCAACATGGCGGCCACCTTCCATACACACATTCGCTATGTGCCGAACACTTTACATGGACCATCCCAGTCCTTAGAAAGTATGATGCAGTAGAGATTCTTATTATCTACATGTGAGGAAACACACTTGATGAGAACAAGTAACTTGCCCACGGCCACACTATTAGTGTAGAACTAATGTATCAATCCAGATGGGTTGGCCCTCTCAGGAGCCAGGTCCCATGAGAGCAGGGACTTTTAGTCTGTGTAGTTCATTTGCTGTTTAGTCTGTTCAAGCCTAGTGCCTAGAACTCAACACAGAAGATGCTCGAGAAATATCTGAGGAGTAAATCAATGGGTGAGTGAACATTGACTTCAAAGTCTCAAATCTTAATCAATGTGTTACACCATTTCTGGTACAGCCTCTCTCTCTCTCTCTCACACACACACACACACACACAGCCCTCTACCCACACAGGGATGTTCAAGGAGTGATATAAATCACAGATACTGAGGAGTTCTGCAAAGGCCAAAAGCAGTAACCCAAGGTAAGGGATTAATATCATCATTTTCTCTTTTGAAATGTGTCTAATATTGTATCTGGCAGCCACGACACATTTTTTCCTACTCTCCAAAGGTTTTTTGGATAAAGCTATCTTCAGACAATCTGCTCACTTGACAGTTACTTTTGCTCTTTCAAATAAACATTTACTCTTTGGAATTATTGCTTGTTTTTCAGAATAAATCTAAATTTGCCCATTTCAAATAGAATCAACTCTGGCCAATCAGATTGTGGGGATGACTGGCCCAGCAACAAAGAAAAGGTTTCTGAAGTTTAATTAGGAGCTGAAGCAGAAACTCTGCCCTCACTGGCATTCCTCTGGACCGCCAAGACACGAAGTCCATAAAATACAGGGTGGTCTGATTACAGTCCTGATCAGGCATAGTCCTATCATTCTGGGGCCCTTAAAGACCAGCCATGTGTTTTAACAACACTCTAGCAATTAGCAGTGAACCTAGGTGGGGGCAGAGGGGGTGGCACCCGCGGGGAGGGATAAATCAAACCTCTATCCTTTCAGACCTTCAGATGGTGGGCTCTCTCTAGTTATGACTGGGGAAACAGATCAAATTTATGACCGGTTTCTCTCATTAGAATCTTTTTTTTTTTTTTTAATTACTGTAAACCCCTGCAGCAAGGCTTCAGTTAAAAGTCTCCCCTCCAAAACAAGTTCATAGCTTCACAAAAACAAAGAACAAGGAAGAAAGAAAAACCTCAAACTCTTCTGAAATGTGGCAGCCACAGGAATTTTCATCCCAAAGGGTTAGGAAAGTAATTTATGCAGGTGGTGAATGAAGATCACTTTCAAGTGTCTGTGTTTTACAGTGCGCACTTCATGGTCCTTTTACCCCTTTGTTCTTCAGCAATGCCCTTGAAAACAGGTGAATGATGTCTCTCTCCCATTACAGAGGAACCTGAGCCAGAGAGGGAAGCTGGTAGCCTTCTCCAGATAGCCAGAGGTGGAAGGGGCTGGGGCTGGCTTCCATTCCTAAGAGTTAGGAGGCTTTAGGAAAGTTCCTCTCCTCCTCTAGGCCTCAGTTTCCCCCTCTGCAAAAGGAGAAAACTGGATGAAAGGATCCAGAGCCCTGCCCTTCCCAGTCTAACATTCTGTGATTCTACTCCCTTCACCACTCAGGCCCACCACCCCCAACAAGAAAAAGGACCACACACCTGGAGAGTTCAGGACATGAAGAGAAAGTATTTGATCCTAGAATCTTATAAAGTTTACCCCAATGCAGAGGAAAAAGGCAAGGAGCTACTTAAACGGACTCAAGTTGGAAGCCCTAGCATGAGCGCCCCATGTTCTTCTTCACAAAAGTTGAAGTGGTGAGCCTGAAATGTATGTTGACTGAAACATGAAGTGAGTGGAGTACACTTTCCTATGCAGGGAACACTATCAGCTCTGGTAGATACATTGAGTCCTCATGTGGTCACAATATTACCGTTAACATTTCAGAAGTATCAGTTACTTCCTTAATGTCTCTGTTATTGGGAATCTTGACAAAAGCAATAGGTCACTTGGCTTGGAATGGAAAATCCATTGGATTGAGATACAGCCTGCAGTTGGAAACTTTAGTGAGTAGAAATTTGATTCACATGAAGGCCTAATAACTTTTCTTTTTTAAATTTTTCTTCCGCTCTTTGACTATAATTTAGTGCATATTTTGGATTAAAAAAATAATCTTCTCAAGTTCTTCATATTTAATGAGAAAGGCCAATGAGTCCATTCCTATTTTCGTTTCCTAGGTGATTTTTTCACTTTTTAAGTCAACCTTATTACAGCTCAACTTATATATGATAAAATATATCTATTTAAAATGTACAAAGAGAGGCATTTTAACAAATGTAGAAGTCCAAGTGCAAACACCACAGTCAAGATCGAGAACATTTGCACCATCTCCCATAGTTCTTTAATAGCTCTGTGCAATTACCTCCCTCTCGGCTCAGCCTTTGGTATCCACTGACTGGCTGTCTATCACTATGGGTTGTTTTTTGGCTTTTCCAGAATCTTTAACAAATGAAATCATACAACACAAGTTCTTCTTTTAACTTCTTTTGCTCACCACATTTTTGAGACTTCTCAAAGTTGTTACATCTATCCACAGTTCATTTCTTTTTATTGTTGGGATATTCCATTGTATGAATATGCCACAATGAATCTATCCATTCACCTGTTAGGTGATATCTGGGTCATTTCCAGTTTTTCTCCATTATGAATAAACTCTCTGTGAGCATGTGTTTTCATTTATCTTGGTAAGTAACTAAGAGTAATATGGTCCTGTGGTTAGAGTATGATTAACAGGGTAAGAAGCTGGCAAACTCTTCCAAAGTGACTACACCATTTTTTGTTTCTACAAGCAGTGTATGAGAGTTCCAGTTGCTCCATATCTTGGCTAAGATTTAGTACTGTCAGTCTTTCCATATTTAGTAATGCTAGTGGGTATGTAATATATCACTGGGATTTTAATTTTCACTTCTCTAATTTCTAATGATGTTGAACATCTTTTCAGGTGCCTGTTAACCATTTACATATCCTCTTTTGTGAAGATCTGTTTGAATCTTTTGTCCATTTATATACTAGGTTGTCTTCTTACTAAGGGGTAATAAGAATTCTTCATATATTCTGAATACAAGTCCTTTGTCATTTATCCGTATTGTGAATATTTTTCCTAACCTTTGCCTTAATTTTTAATTTTCTTTACACTATCTTTTGAAGAAAAATTTTAAATTTTGGTAAGCTCCAAAATTTCAATTATTTCTTTTATGGCTGGTGCTTTTTGGATCCTTAAAAAAACAACAACAACAACAAAAAAAACCAGCTCTGCCTTTCCCAAGATCATAAAGCTCTTCCCCTAGACATTATATAGTTTCAGCTTTCACACAAAGTTCTATGATCCATTTTAAGGCAATATTTGTGTATATTATAAGGTAAGAATAAAGATCCTCTTTTTTTTTCATATGGATAAATAGTTGTTCCAGTACAATTTGTTAAAAATGGACTGCAATTTAGTACTGTAACTTATAATTCAACTCACTGAAACAAATTCAACCCACTTAAAACAAGGCAACTTTGTCTAAAATAAATTGATTATATACATATAGGTCTAGTTCTAGAATCCCTAATTATGTTCCAATGATCTTTAAGTCTACTTCTTATGCCAACATCATACAGTAGTCTTGACTACTGTAGCTTTATAGTAAGCCTTAAGATCAGGCTCCAGCTTTGTTCTTAAATATTTCTTCAGCTAATATACAGCCTAATTTCCATATAAGTTTTTTTTTTTAAGATTTTATTTATTTATTTGACAGAGATCACAAGTAGGCGGCGGGGGGGAGCAGGCGCCCTGCTGAGCAGAGAGCCCGATGCAGGGCTCCATCCCAGGACCCTGAGATCATGACCTGAGCTGAAGGCAGAGGCATTAACCCTCTGAGCCAGCCAGGTGCCCTCCATATAAGTTTTTGAATAAACTGTCAATATCTACAGCAATCTTGCTGGGATTTAGATTAGGATTCAATCTATAGCTCAGTTTGAGAAGCACTGATATCCTAAGAATAACTGAGCCGTCCAATCCATGAACATGGTACATCATTCCATTTACTTAGGTATTCTTTAATTGCTCTCAGCAAAGTTTAGTCATTTTTGGTGTGCTATTTATCTTTAAATATTTATGCTTTTTGATGCTATAGTAAATAATGTCTTTAAAATTTCATTTCCCAATTGTTCATGACTAGCATATAGAAATTCACATGTTCTAACACTGATCTTCTATCCAGAAACATTGCTAAATTCATTCAGAATTCATAATTTTGATGACTTTAATACTCTTAAATTCACTAAAACTTATTTTATGACCCAGAATAGTTCTTGGTCAATGCTACATGTGCATGAGAAAAGAATGTGCTGGTCCCGACAAATACCCTATATACTTGGTGATTTTCTTTCTAGATGTTCTATCAATACTCATGAGAGAAGTATTGAAATGTACAACTACAATAATAGATTTGTCCATTCTTTTCTTCAGTTCTTTCCAGGTTTCTTGGTGTATTTTGAAGCTTGGTGTATTCTGAAGTTCTGTATATTAATTATATATATTATATATAATATATATAATGTATAATATATATAATGTATATATATAATTGTATTTTTATATATTATATATAAATAATTATGATATTTACATATTACATATAATTATAATTACACACTTGATACAAAAATTACATATAACTAATTAATATATTATGTATATAATTATATATTATATAATTATATAAAATTAATATAATTAATTTAATATATATTATATTAAATTAATATAACATTAATTGTTGTATAATTATATAATTATATTAAATATATTATATAATATAATTATATATAATTATATAATTAATATATAATATTATATAATTATTACATCTTCTTCATGAAAGAATTCTTTCATCACTAGGAAATATTTATATCCTTGATAATATTCCTTGTTCTGAACTCTACTTTTTTGGACTAATATTGCCACTCTACCTTTCTTTAGATTAGTTTTCACATGATATATATTTTTTCCTGCCTTTTTACTTTCAAATTCTTTGTGTCTTTATAAGTTAGGTTTCTTGTAGCTACTATAGAGTTGGGTCTGGGTTTTTAATGTGTAAAATCTGATAAACTCCCTATTCTAATAAAGATTTAGGTGGGCTTATATCTATTACCTTGCTGTTTGTTTTCTGTTTGCCCTGTCCATTGTTCCTTTTTTCTACATCCCTTTTTAAAATTACTGAGCATTTAAAAATTCTATTTAATCTCCAACACAGGCTTATTAACTATCCTCTTTATTTTTCTAGTGCCTCCTCTATGGCAAATATTAGCAAAAGTCTTCTGTGGACTGTCAGATAGTAACTATTTTAGGACTTGTAGGCCATAGGGTCACTGTCACAACTATTCAGTTTTGCCATCCTAACACCAAATAGCCACAAACATGAGTGAGTGTGACTGGCTTCTGATAAAATTATCTTCCCAAGCAGACAGGAAAATACTTTGTCAAAGTGAAAAATAAAAAAATGTAATAAACCATATTTGGTCTATGGGCTGAGATTTGCTGGCCTGTGCTCTAGGGTTTACATCATCATATCTAACTTATTACCATCTACTTTCAAATAATATTTTATCATATTTACCACCAGCTGTACAAGCTCTTTTCAATAGTATATAGCTATTTCCTTCTTTCTGTCCTTTGTACTATTATTGTCATGTATTATACATTCATAGAAGCTATGAAAAATACAATGTTACTACTTGGGCTTGGGCTTTAAATAATCAATTATTTTTAAGAAGATTTTAAAATGAGGGAAAAAATGTTTTTATATTTACCCATTCATTTACCCTTCCTGGAATTCTTTTTTTTCTTTTTTTTTTTTTTTAATTTCATTTTCCTTCAGTGTGAAGAAATGCTTTTAACATTTGTTGAGGTAAAGGTTTACTGGAGGTGAATCCTCAGCTTTGGTTTGTCTGAGAAAGTCTTTTTACTTCAATTATGAAAGCGATTTTCACTAAGTAAGAATTCTAGGTTGACATTTTCCCTAGCACTTTAAAGATCTCTCTCTACTGTCTTCTGGCTTCTGTAATGCTGATGAAAAGTCCAGGAATGTCTTTTTCTCTGATTATTTTTCAGATTTTCTCTTTATCCTTGGTTTTGAGCAATTTCATTATGATTATGGTGTATTTTGATGTAGCTTTCTCCATGTTTACTTTGCTTGAGCTTTGTTGAGCTCTAAATCTGTGAATCTGTATTGCTCATCACATTAAGAAAATATGGAGTCATTTCTTCGAATATTTTTTTCTGACTCCCCTCTAACCCCTCTCTTCTGGGAATCCCAAATATATGTATGTTAGGCCACTTGATATTACCTTGCCGATCACCAAGGTGGTGTTCAGTTTTTCTCCATCATTATTCTTTATGTTACTGCTAGGTCTTCAAGTTCCTTAATTTTTTTTTTTCTTCTGTTGTGTCTAATTTCCTATTAAGCCAGTCCAGGAAAATTTTTCAACTCTCAAAGTCCCATGTGGTTCTTTCTTATATTGTCCCTTCTTTTCTCACTGTGGTCATATTTTCCCAAAATAGCTATTTTTAAGTCTTTTAAAGTAATTATCTACTAATTCCACCATCTCTGTCATTTCTAGGTCTGTCTCTATAGCTGGAATTTCCTCCTACTTATGGGTCATATGTCTTAATTAATGGCTATAAGGTTTGACTGGATGCTGGACACTTATTAAGTGTCTGGATTTTGTTTTATTCCTTTAAAAAGTGTTGAGTTGTTTTGTTTGTTTGTTTTGTCAGGCAGTTTGCTTTTCATATCATTTTGCTCCTTTTCAAACATTGTTAGCATGGGATTCACGTGATCTTTACTTTCTAGCAGGAGTTGACAAAACAGATAGTAAATAGTTCATGTTTTGTGGACCTCAACTACTCAACTATGTAAACAAATGCATGTGACCATGTTACAGTACAACTTTATTTACAAAAATTTGTGGCAGGCTAAATTTGGCCCATTGGCCATAGTTTACCAACCCTTACCCTAGAGTTAGTTTAGCCCTACTACTAATGGCCCTTCTGGGATCTCTACTGATAGTCCAGGCCTTTCCATTCTGGTTGGTCATAACTCAAACATCTCTCAGACCTAGGGGACTTATAATTATTGTTCAGCCAATAGTCTCCAGCTCTCTTTTTCTTTTCTCCTAGTAGTAGTATTTCACTAGCCTCACGGATTATTACCCCCTGTAAGGATAGATTATTCTTCAGGCAAAGTTCAAGAGGACCCCAAGGCATATTTATGGAGCTCTTTCTCTGACAAGCGCCCCCTCCCTCCCATCCCATGCCCATCAAATTTCAACCCCCATTGGCCTTCCTGGACTCTTGTCTCAGTCTTCTCAGTGCAGTGAGACCACCACCCTCTGTTTGGGTCCCTGTCTTTGCATTCTACTAGAGTCTGAAAAATAGCTCAAGGTAGAAAGCTGAGGTGATTGTAGGGTAAGGACAAAAGAAATGGAGCTAAGCATCTCCATCCTGTAGCTGACCACAAAGTCTAGGCTCAGGAGAGGCACATCAAGATTGTTCCAGAACCAAGAGACCTGCAAGACTCCTGCTTGCCATTCCATATTAGATGTCAGCAAATACAGGAAGGTATGGTACATACCTACTACCTGTTCATTTCAGCTGCACTACCTTTGCACTAATACCTTAGGTGCCATGCCCTATGATGGTTTTTACAAAAGCGGACTTTTCCCCCTTGAGTCTAATTATTTCACTGGGCCACCATTTTGGATCCCATTTGAATTTCCTTAGGTTTGAAAGGGCAGGTTCAAAATTGATCCCACTCTAACATCCAGCTATATTAGTCTCCCATGAAAATCTAAAGGATACATGATTTTTAAAAAGTAAGAAAAATTACGTTGCTCAACTTCAAAAGGAAGTTGACCAAAGTTATGGAGATGAACACAAAGAGATTAACAACCTCTTTCTGTAGGACCACATACAAGTTCAGGAGCAACACACTTTACAGTTGGGTAACGAAGACTCAGCAAAGGGATAGATCATCTTTCCTTATGTGGGTCTTTGGTCCAAAGACCCAAAACTCCTCTGATGCAGATTCATTCTTTTTCTCTCACTGGCAAAATTTCCAGGTGTGGCAGGACCAGAATCACACAACACAGCCCACTGTTTTTTGTTTTATGTTTTTTGAAACACTCTACTATAACTAAACTGTTGGTCTCTCCTTCCTGTGACACAATTTCTGGAGAATGCCTGCTTCTCTGCATTTTCTGATTTATTTCATTTCATGCCAGATACCTGACATTATTCAGACACTTGCTATTTTATTTAAAATGGGACAGTAGCATGCCAAAGTTTTTCCCCTAAGTCAGCCAAAAAAATTAATAGCTTTGCTCAGAGCTGTTAAATAGCAGAGTACCTTGCTGCTCTGAAGGGTTTATTACTATTTTACTGGTTTGGGTTTTTTGTTTGTTTGTTTGTTTTTTATTTACCAGGTGCTAAGTGTTAAGAGTTCTACTCATTTGACTCTAGCCACAAGCAGGGTTGGCCTATTTGTGAAAACCCAAGTCCTCTGGAAAATGACCCCTCTTACATTGGGAGCTTCAACCTCCTTCTACACGTGTTACTGGAAAGGAAGTAAAAGCAATGAGGGGATTCGAACCCAGAGACTGATAGCAGCATTGCTCATCTTCAAAACCCTCCTGAAAGTTTTGGCCTCAAGTGCTGAGCAACGATGTCCCCTTAAGACACTGTGGCTTTCCATTACTCCCTGCCTCCCATCTTCCAAACATTCCCCCAAAACAAAAGGGACTTACCCTACTATTACTATAACAAAATCCAGTAAATTCCATCCATTCCTAACATAAGCATTAGGATGTAGCAATAATCCATACGCTATAATCTTCAAAAAGGTCTCGACTGTAAAAATAATCAGGAAGGCATATTCTACTTTTTCCTGTGAAGAGAAACAAAAAGGAGGGGGGGGGGAGATGAGGGAGAAGAAGAAAAAGAAACAGGAATTAGAATCAATATCTCTGAGATATAGGCATTTTTCTCCAAGCAAAGTTTTATTATGAGAAATGGCACCATTAACACAGCACCTGTGCCAGGAATGCATTTTAATTCTAACACTGAATTTCTCATAAGCCGCTAAGTGTAAAGCACTTTTCATTCCAGGCTGCACGACTGCATTTTGCCACCTGCCCTGATGCGTGTGCAATGAGTCTGCCGGGGACAGAAGGGGCATGTTTGTTATTTGCACACATTAGCAAAACGTGGCATGTTTTCCTCCTGAGATTGCCAAGTCAGGCCCAAAAAAGCACAAGGGGGCAACAAGATTCCTACAGCAGCTTTGAACAGAATGTCCTTTGGAAGAAAGGAAGATGCGGCTGCTGTGACCCTCTCTCTTCCTTTTGGGTTTATGCCCGATTTCGAAGTCAGGGTCCTCATTGTCACAGAGCAGCAAGGTGACCTCGGCAAGTCCCTCCTCTCCTCTGGACCTCATTCTTCTCACCGGCACAGAAGGGGAGCAAATTCAGGATGGGAACCCTCCCGTCTGAGTACTGACATGCGGTCTTCCCCAGCTGACACCATCGAGTGGTCAGTGGTCGCCACACACCCTCCCACGGAGCCCAGGCTCCATCTCTGCGCCCTCCCCTCCTGCCAGCGCCCCTCCACCCACGGCCGCTCCCATCTGGCTGCCCAGACCTTGGAGACTCGCTGACTCTTACAACCCTTCCCATTCCGACTCAGGCGACTTTGTGGGTCCGGAGAACACATCCCTCAGCAGGTCTAAAAACGTTGACTCCTTCCCTCTTTTGTAAAGGTTTTCTTTATGCAGCTTCGGCTTTAATAGAAATACCGACCCACTGGGATGTGTGCAATTAATTTTATAAGAGGCACTCCCTGGCAAGAGGCTACTTAATAACTCAATGAAAAACCATCAGCAATTAAAACTCTTCCACATGGGCCATAAAGCCCTCCACAAATATTAATTCTACCCCGTGGGACCCGAGGAAAATTACAAATACCTTAGGAAGATGGAAGTCACGGAATTCACTTACGAAGATGCGTGGTGCGAGAGGTCAAATAAATTTGGCTCAGGAAACACTGAGTGAGCATCTCTTCCATATGATGGACCCCACACCAGGAGCCAGGATTAGAAAAAGCTCCACGGCCCTCCCTACCCTCGAAAGGTTTAGTCCAGGAGGTCGGTGGGGGAGGGAGGGTTAGTCTGTTCCAACCATGAACACTGCCAATGCCCCACGACAGAATGTAGAGAGGCCAATGCTGCATCCTGAGCCCTCTGAGAAGGCTGGAGGACTGGTCCCCTCCTTCCCCACCGCGACTCTGCTCTGCTACATGACGACTGCAAGACAGCCTCAGCCACCCTCCTACCATCACCTGGCCCGACCGTCCCCCGTCTACTGCCACATCCTCCTTTTTTTTTTTTTTAAAGATTTTATTTATTTATTTGAGAGAGAGAGAGGGAGTACAAGCAGAGGGAGGGGTAGGCAGAGGGGGAAGCAGGCTCCCCGCTGAGCAGGGAGCCCGACTCAGGTCTCCATCCCAGGACCCAGGGATCATGACCTGAGTGGACAGCAGACACTCAACCACCTGAGCCACCCGGGTGTCCCTCACGTCCTCACTCTCGACCACAAGGGCAGTCATCCAACCACCCCTGGGCCCCCAGCCTTTGCCCCCATTCTTGGCCTCACTCTGGTCTTGCTGAAAAGCCAGGTCATTGGTTCCTCCCTCCCGGGTCCCCGCCACCCCCTTCCTGCCCTCCAGAGCTCCCTTTGACCCTTGAACACCATCCAAGGGTCTAATAAATACTTTCGTGGTGTGAGTTAGACAGAGTCCGCGTGTCTTCAACCATATGGTCTCACTCATCTCCAACCTGCACACCCATGCTTTCCCCAGACCTCCCAACTGGCCCTGCCCTCAGCCTGGCTCCTCCCAGGTACCGCCCCCCCCCCCCCCCCCCACGGAGCTGCCAAGACCTTCCTTGAATACGTCCCCCTTCTCCTCCCCACAGCCGTGCCCTCTGGGCATGCATGAGCCTGCAAACCTCCTGGGACTCCCTCATTTACTCTCCAAATTCCCTGGGAGCCTGGACAAGGACTTGAACTTTGCCTCTGGCTAGGGAGGAGGAATCCTGGAAGGCTTCACTGAGGAGGTGACACTAACTTGGAGGGCTTAAAGGAGAGAACAACTCTGTTCCTTGAACCAGAAGCAAAAATCCCTGAAAACACCAACCCACTACATTCAAATTGGACCCTGACCACCAAATGTACGTTGTCGATATACTTCTAAGACTTGGAGTTCTAGGGGAACAAGATAAGCTAAAAACAGCATGCTGATTTTACAATTCCTTTTCCCTTTTTATCCCTTCTGCTTTATTTACTAGGCCAGACAGAGAAAAAAGGCTTTTGCTGCCATCAATATTCATAGCAGTTACATTCCTACGTCAACACAGTGCTATGCTTTAGAGCAGAAAAACAAGGCAGGGAACAGAGAGTACATCTAGCAAACACAGCTTGTTTTTCCTCTTTGGCTTTTATTTGGAAGTAATATTGCCACAATAATACAAGGGCCATTTGTATAACTAAATTGTTTAGGGTTTTTTTTATATCTCGTTCTCTTGTCCCCCATGTGTCTCTCCTTTTAAAGAACTGGGTTTCTATTTCCAAAAATCCTTAGTGCATTACCTGATGGAATTGATTGTAGGAAATATAACCTTGCTTTAATGGGATTCTTTATTATGGAGCCTCTACTGGGATGCCAACTAAACCACGACAGCCTAGAGAGACATCGGTTTGTCTAGAAGCCAGTGTTGTTCTTGCCCCCAAATCCCGCCATTAAAAAGGACTCCTGCAAAACAAATATACCTCCACAGTAAGCAAATATGTTTTTTTAAAAAAAAAAAATTGCAAAACAACCATCACCAGCTGGAGAGGTAATTATTTACAAAAGAATTGTTCATTTGAGGAAGGAATGTTGAGTTCATCATTTGCAAAGGAAGTCACCAGGAAGGTCAGGTTCCTACCTGGGCAAGGTGGGAATGCACAGCCAGCGGGAAAGACCCAGTGAGATGCTGCATAGAGAAGATACAGGGTCTGTGCCTCAGATGCAGGAAGAGTGCACAGGAAGGGGGCATGGCTGAGGACGAGGCAAGCAGGAAGCCTCCAGAACTGGACACAAAAGAAGGTATCCTGAGGGCAGGGCTGCTTCATAAAAGCTCACAGTCCCAGGAGAAACAGAGAAATGAAATAATTCCTGCACCTCAGTCTCCCAACACTTGCCAGGCAGGACCACAGGCCTGTGCCCTCACTGGCCCAGCAGCGGGGATCCTTCTCACTGGCCGTACATGCTGGGTGGGCAGCACCAGTCAAATCTCCTTCTTAAAAAAAATTTTTTTTAAATTCCTCTTACCCAGGCACCACCTTATGTAGGGATGAGAGTTGCTCACGAGACCTCAAGGCATCAGAAATAAAGGCTCAGCATCTAATTCAGAAACCCGAGAGCTTCTTTGAACAATGAAGATTCACCATGGAGAAGAGTCTCTGTTACCAGTTAACCTCAAAGAGAACCTGGAGACACTGGAACTGTCAACTAGGAATGGGAGGGAGGTAGCAGGACCCCTTGATTACACCTGTTTCTCTCCTCTCCGGTTCTCAGGGGCCCTTTCACTAGGACTGTGGTGTGAACAGCCAGCCAGCCAGCCACCCATCCCAGGGTCCTCCTCAGAAAGCCTGACCTGGATCTTCCCAGAGGTCTCAACCTGCTGTCAGAAGATTACAAGGGTTTATGAGCCAAGAAAAGTTCCTTGCTTTGGTCATCGCCCACATAGCGCCCTATCTCCGGGACCACATAGCGCCCCATCTCCGGGAAGGCTCTCCGGGCTGCCACCCTGGTGGTGTTGCTCCTCCTGACACCACCACGCCTCACCCTACGGCCCCAGGCTCCCTATGGGCAGGCAGCATCTCTTCCGGTCTTTGTAGTCCCGGCCCCCAACCCCCACCTGGGGCATTCGTAAGGTAATGGACAGGAAGCAGGCAGGAAAAAGAGAAGGAATGTAGCAGACAAAGCTAGACTTAAAGGGGACTAGAAAAACAGGAGGTTTTATGATCCTAGCATAGGCATCAAAAAAGCAAAAACAAGGCTATGTATCTAAGTTGCCATTAACCCTTTCTGCAACGAGCTTGGAAGAAAGGGTCACATTGCCGAACTGAACTGACGAGGGATCCCAACATCTTGGCTGGCCCTTCCCTCCTTCCTGACCCGAGCCCACAGGGCATGTCCTCACTCCTCCTGCCCTCACCTCCTCTTCCGGCTTCCTTGCTTCTCTTCCACAAGCGCCCGGCACGCCACCGAGGGGCCCCCCTGCTTCCCCACCTAGGGTGCCCCCCCATCATGTGTGTCAACGTCCCTCTCCAGAGCAAGCACACAAGGGACACACGGCTGGGAGAAGCGCAACCTGGGGGAGCAGGAGCAACCCGGGGCTTGTGGCCACAGGATCTGTTTTCTCCCAGCCCGCCGCCCCCCAGGCTCAGCCGCAGTTTCAGGTCCGCGTCCTGTTCCCATTTTCTAGAACAGTTCCCCCCCACCCCACGTGCTCATCAGACTAAGCGCTTCTTGTCCTTCAAGACGCAGGGTTAAATAACACTTTCTCAGGGAAACTTTTGCCGGCCTCCCAGACAAAACGAGGGCCCGCTGTCAGACAGGCAGTCAAACCCCACGATGCCCTGCCCACCCCCGTGGTCCTACTCACCACGGAAATGTTAAATTCCTTCAAGTTATCTCTTCAGTGTGTCTCCCCTCCAAGAAAGGAATTTCTATAAGATCAGAGACGATTCCCAGTATTCTCAGGGCTTGCCATAAAAAACATTCGGTATTTACAAATGAGTAAATAAATGAGCAAAACGCGAGGTTTCGACCGAGCATTATTCACTGTCCCTTCTTGCTAAGAAGTTCCGTAATTGTTTTAGTCTGCTCAGGCTATCATAGCGAAATGCCCTAGACCGGGGGCGGGGGGGGGGGGGCAGCGGGGGGCTTAACCAGCAGAGATCCCTCATGGTCCCGGAGGCTGGAAGTCCCAGACCAAGGCGCCAGCTAGTTTGGTGCCTGGTGAAAGCGTTCCCACTACCCCGCAGACAGGTGACTCTCTCGTGCATCCTCATCTGACCTTTCCTTCCTGGGTGTCTGTGGAAGGAGATGTCTCTCTCTCCCTCTTCTCAGGGCACTGATCCTGGTCACTGGCTCTCCACCCTCAGGACCTAATCACCCCCTGCAAAGGCCCCACCTCCCAATATCATCACACTGGAGGCTGGGGTTAGAATTTCAACATAGGGGTTTTGGGGAAGAGAGATAGAAAGAGAGGAGGGGATGCCAGCGTTCAGTCCATAGCAAGGATACCAGGGTCCCCTTGGCTTTGCTCTGTTCCAAGAAAAAGGTCTGAGACAAAATGCCAGGGAAAAGCTATTCTGCTCTGCAACCGCGGCTCTCCCCAAAGAAGTGGGACAGGGTCTTCCGGTCAGAGTGAGGGGCACACGGAAAGGCTGATCATTCACGGGGGTGAGGGACAGGCCGGGGACGGGAGGATGCAGGGCCTCCCGTGGCGGGCTGTGGGGTTTGGTCTCCGTCTCTCACCTGCAGAACCAGCAGGCTGAACCAGATGATCTCTTCCAGTTGTAAAACTACAATTCCTGCCCACCTGGGGAGCAAAGTCCAGACCCCGGGTTCACAGAGAGGTTCCACGAGGCCCAGAGACCCCCTAGGGAACACCGCCAGCCCAGAGCAGCAGCCGAGCTGTCCAGGGGCTGGGTCGCCCGAGGTCCCTGCTGCACATTGGGGGGCCGGCTTGCTGAGGGCCCCTCCACGAGCCGCTGTGCACAAGGCAGGAAGTGAGAGCAGGCGCCGTGGGGCTATGGTAGCAGTTTCTATAAGCCAGAACACGTGTCGTCAGAACGTAGAGGGTGTGTGGCTGGACAGCGGCTGCTGGCAGGCAGGCCTCGGCTCAGGGCTGCTGAGATGGAAACAGAGATAACGTCCTCCTCTGTAGGCAGTAAGGAAGGTGGTACTTCCCCGGGCCTCCAGGGAAGTTCCACGAAGAAACGGACTAGAATAGACAGTTGGCCTTCATTTTCCTTCACCTTCGGTCTAAAAGTACAAATTCCAGATGACGTTTGTGTCTCCTGTGCCCAATTCCAGACTCTATGGTCGAGTCACCCTGGTTGAGTCATCTGCCTCTGGGCTTCTCAGTGTCCTCGTCCGGAGAACAGGACCCTGCTCTGCCCACCCAGGGTATGGTGACCATCAGCTGAAGTGAAAGGCAGGAGCAAGTTCTGTAAACTGCCTCACCTGCCACAGTCAAAGCCTCCCCACCCCTAACCTGGACGGGAAGAGATACGAGGCAGGTCTCCTAGCTCCTGGGGGCTGCACTCCTGAGCAGGGGGTGGTGGGGAGAAGGGCTCTAGAACTTTCTGAAGATCTTATGACAGCCTAGCGACCCCCGCCCAGCGAGGACAAATGGAAGAAGCCAGCAGGTGGCCTGGCTGGCCCCTCACAGAGACCAGCCTCTTGTTTGTGGGAGGACAGCAGCATCACACCGGGGTGGAGGAGGCTGAACAGGGCCCTCTCTCTCTGGACGTGGCTTCCTGGCTCATGGGCAGAGCAGAGGTAGCTGCTGCTCTGCCACCACACTCGGCTAAGCGTGGTTCTTGCCACCTAGAAACCTCCCAGGGTAGCAGCAACACCCTGTCCCTCCTCTGAAAGTGGCTCCTTTTCTGCTGTCCATCCCGGGGCTACAGGTGTCAGCACGGAGCCCATGTTACGAGTTCAGGGACAGGCAGGGGACCCACACCCGCCAACCAGGTCCGGTGAGAGCTGCACCTGGGACTTTCACTTTGGCAACTAGGCAAGAAATTCTGTCATTGGCTGGACTTTGCTCGGAGAGGCGCTAAGCATGGAGTTACCAGGAAGACACAGAATGAAGAACCAACACCAACAAAAGCCGAGCCGAAGTGTGCGGAGAGTCAAACAGGAAGGCAGAGAAACTCAGAGGCAAGCATCTAGCTTTGATGCCTTTGTAAGAGCCCCTGAATCAAGCTGAACCTGAAGCCAAAATGCTTCCCCCTGCCTAGGGCTTTTCAGTTATAAAAACCAATTCATTGAGCAAGTTTGGGTTGGGTTTTCGGTCAATTCTAAACAAAAATGTCCTAGCTAACTACACAGTGATCCTACAGGATCACTCTGCTTCCCTAAAAGCTAAAACATCTAAGAGAAACTTAAGCAGCTCATTTCTCAAAAGATTCAACTCCTCTGACGATTCTCACTGACCCACAGGCTCAGGGATGGTTCTCTATATATAGGACCCATGATCCTTGCAGGTCGTAGCCTCTGGGAATTCATCTAAATTCAGCCTTCCAAACAGACTCCTTCAATCCCATCCATTCTCTGTTGCTATCTTCCATTCCAACTGGTTTCCCATACCCCACACATTCTTTCTTGAAAACTCAATGCCTCGGACTTGTCTTGCTTCCCATCCTGCCCACGCTGGGACCCAAACTGTGAATCCCCCTGGTAGCGGGTACGTTCTACAGCTGGCGGCCATAGGTCTCCTCACCCAGCTCCAGTGCCAAGCCTCTGCCCACCATGAGTGGCAGTTCAAGCTCTCTGCTTCAATTCAATTCAACAATATTCTTGGAGTACCTGGGCCATACCAGGCATAGTCCTGAGCAGTGCAGAGTGAAAGACAACTAAGACAGCTTGGTGTCCTAAGGCAGCCTGGCAGAGGTATGTATAAAAATCTTTAACCCACAGCAGATGACAATCAAGGCCAAAGTCAAGTACAGGGGATCATCTGTATGGAAATGGAAGGTGAGGGGATGGGGCAACTTCTGTGTCCAAAGCATTTGCAGAAGCTTCTTTAAAAGTACACACGACTGCGTCACATATGTGACTGAGTCACAGTTCCTCTACGTGGCATCCCTGAGAACCTCTACAATATGTCTGTGGTCTACCTACCAACAACCAGCTGATATCCGTTACCCCACAGGGTGAGGGCCCCCAACCTGCCTCATCCCCTTCCTCTTCCTCCTCCCTTCGTCCTCCTCGGCTCCCATCCATCTGTCCCATAACACCCTGCACACAGGTCATAGTCATTAGAACCTGATGTCTTCTCCATGACCCAGAGCACTTCTGTTGATCTCAGTCCTGTGTCACCATTTCAGGGAAGGCCAGGGAGTTTCATTTGCTCTTGAGCACCAACTTTGTATGAGGCCATGAAAGAGAACAGAGAAGGGCAGGGCATGGCCGTTTTTGGCTCCCGGTGTGGTTGGGGAGGATAACCATTGATGCGTTGTCTCATCTTATTTGCAGATCGTGGGTACCTTGAGCACGAGAACCACTGCATTTACTTCTGCAGACTCTCTCACCATCCTGAGCAGAGAATTGAGCCTCCGTAACACCATGATGCATCCAGCACAAAGAAGGAAAAGCAGAGACCTGCTTTTCCTGCGAAGCCTCCAGGGGCCAAGACCTTGTCTAGCCACATCAGGGAGCCCTGCCAGCAGCTCCACGGCCCAGGCCAGAATTCTGTTCGCCCTCTCCCACTTGGAGATACAGAGGTTCATTTCCTTTCCAAACCACGTCAAGCCTGTACAACCCGTTCTGACAACTCAAGTCAAGGGGGATGGCAAGAAGCGTATACGACCTACGTGGGGCTCGTCAAAGCCGCGCGCTGCCTCTCTGGGATGTGGGGGCCTGGGCCATGTCCCAGCTGTCAAACACCCATCATTCTAGAAAAGACACCCTCTTGGCTTTGGTTAGTTTGTATGACGTGAGCCAAATGCTCCAACACGTCTGCCTCCCTGTCTGTAAAGAAAGACATGAGTGAATGTTTCAAAATGGCAGGAACCAAACATTTTCATGTGATAAGAGAATGGTCATTTCTTTTCTTCATTAACGGAGGTGAGGAGAAGCCAGTCTGCGAATGCTTAAATTCCCTGACATCAGAGTTCTAGACAACATCTCCTCGGGCCCCCGGAAATGTGCCGTGTGTACGCTGGACACAATACTCGGAGCATGAGGAAACACCTGACCATCTCCTCCCTCAGCAGACACACTATGCGATGGGGTAAGACAGGCAGGGAAGGGATTTCCACTCACATCTCCACGCGAGGGTCCCAGACACGGAGCCACTTCTGGCCACAGGCCGTGGGAACAGCAATCGTGCCCTCTGGGGTGAGGAGCCCCGACCACACCCACCTGCGTGGGAACCCGTGACCGCCAAATCTCACCCAGGCTTCGGGGCTGTTCCGCCGAAGTCATACCAGCACGCCGTTGGCCCAGGGTCAGCCAGGCAGCTGAGCCACCTGAGGACATGCCCTGGAAGTCCCTGCTGCAGGCTGCCGGGTGTTGGTGCTCGGGGTGGGGCTGCTCCCGTTCAAGAAGGCATGCAGTCCCTTGGAAGTACTTGCTCCTCACCCGGGGGAGGCAGAGGGTCTGGGGCAGGTCCGGCTCTGCCACTTCCAAGCTTTGTGGACTCAGGCAGGTGACTCAACTCCTCCCTCACCACAGCTGCTCCATCGGCAGAGGGGAGGGAAGGCAGCCACTGCCTAGGCTTCTCCTGGAGTGTAAAGGAGGCCACATGTGTACAAGATGAGAACCACGGTATGCAGGAAGCACGCTCTATGGCCGTTGGCTCCTGTTACTGTGTCGACGGCCACTACCCGGGAAAGGCACAGGGCATGGTCCAGAGACACTGCTAGCTCCCCGCCCGCCCTGCAGGTCCCTGCACTCCCAGTGAGCACGGCTCTACCTGCAGGGACAAGGCAGCTCCAATAAGCCTGCTCCTAGCCTTTCGGACGACTTGCAGTCCATCTGCGGCATCCCCGTAACAGTCAGGAGGGGAAACAGGCCCCCACGCTACATGCCCTCCCCTCACAGTGAAAACAGAGGACGAACGTCTGTGGGGTGGTGGGAAACACAGAGCACTCAGCTCGGCAGCTGTGACCTTCCACCAGAAAACCCCCCGCCCATTGGGTGATGAGCGACCCTATGCCACGGTCCCCTTTTTCCCAGGGAAAGTGCTGAGGACATAGGTCATTGCTCTCTGAATAAATTTATGAATCAAAGCTTAAAAATACATAACGTGCAGAGCCTATAATTAAGATCAAGTATGTAATACGTTCACTCGGAAGATTAAGAACTCCATGCCTATAATTCACCATTATTTTAGAATTAGTAAGTAAAATTGAGTTAATTTAAAAGACATTGGGTAGCTTAAAAACCAGGCACCACCCAACCGTGGCCTTGAAGTGAAAATCAATACACGGTCAGTGACTGCGCAGAACAGATTCTCTGCAGACCTGCTCCAAGCTGCAAGTGTCACTTGCGCTGCTCTGGTCCTGCCAGTCAAATATCTCCCTCATCACTTCACACCTCCTGGAGGCGGGAGGAAGGGCTCCGCACCACCCCACCAAGCTCAGGACTCACACGAGCTTTCCACAAGCAATCCTACTCGCAGAAAGATGGGTGGTTCTGGAAGCAGTTACTAGAGGAGTTCACAACGCTACTATTCTTGTCAAAGCAAATTTTTGTTGAATACCTGCTTAGCTCCAAAAAAAGAACACTACGCAGCAAGAATATGAAAATTTGATGTAGGTAAGAAAGGGAATGCTACATAGCTATGTTTTGAAAAGGCAGGGGAGGAGGCCCCAGATACATTACCACAGGCATCATACGAATAGGATCCCCTCGAGGTCTGGGGGGAAAAATCTCTTAATAAACCAGTCCGCAGTGTAGACAGCTAGCTAAGTGCGAAGAGGCTTGGCTCTGAGAGTGAGATCATGGAACACTTTCTCTCTACTTTTAGGTATCCCTGATTTGTCTGAGTCTTTCTCATTGAAGGCCTTTTCCTTTAAAACCAACTGGAATTCCAAATGTTTAAGACAAAGGAGTAAGTTGAGAAAGGAAAATTAACAAAGAAAATGAAATGAAGCAGGAGTAAGACCATGACAAAGATGTAGGCGGTGAAGACACAGCTTTATTAACATGTCTCGGAGAGTTCTAACCGCTGTCGTGAAAGAAGGAAATCAGACCAGTGACACAAGTCACCTTCTCCTTTGAATGAAACTGTTTCTCAGCACAGAACAATATTTCTCCAGAGCATTTGCATAGAGAGAAGAATCAGCTGAGAAAATGAACCGAGCATCCATTATGGGAAGTAGACGAACATTCGCCTGTCTTTGTGGAATTTGTACCGTAATAGAGACAGGACTTTTTAAAGGAAACATGCAGGAAAATAATTTTGTGGTTTACAACTAGCAGTTTTTGGAAAGTGAAAACGGGATGGAAAAAATCAGAATGCACAGAAAAGAGCAAAATCTAGTAAGAGTAAGTATTTTCATCAAGCATCATTTCCGACGATACAATGTGTATGTGTTTGTGAGTTACAACATAAAATGTATCTAATACTGTTGGCCAAGTTAAAAAAAAAAAAAAAAAGAAAAAAGAAAAAAAGGTGAAACACACAACTCTAGAAGCCAATAATCTGAACCCACCAGCGTACCCCAGTAGGGATAAAGACCCACTCAAGGCCCAGTGGGGAATGGCTCATGAAGAGTCTTAACCTGGACAGGAAGAGAATGATACCTCCTCCACCCCCGCTCCTAAGCCGGAGACAACAGGTCAGAAAGAAGCCGAGCAGGGAGCACAGGGACGTCTGAAGACCTGGGCCACAGGCCCCCACCCAAGATGGAAGCCTGCAGGCCAAAGAAGGCCAACAGAGGCCAAGTGTCCCCTGAGTCCTCAGGCAGACCTGGGACTGCTCTGGAGCAAAGCCGTCTAAGCAAGGGGCACTGGGACTCACAAGGAGACACAAGAGAGAGGGGTTCCTCGTATCACTACAGCTGCTTTTTGGAAAGGGGAGCCAGCTCAGACCCAAGCCCCTCTACAGCCGGGCAGGGCAAGTTTGTGCGTCTTCATTCACTGGTTGAGATGAAGTCACCCCTCAGTTTCCTTCACACCCAGAACCGATTTCCCGCAAAGGAGAATCCTGTACCAAGGCACGAGGCTATGACTAATGAAGGACGCCTTCGAATCCCAGTCCTGCCCGGACTGGTTGAACCTCCAGCAGCGGGTTCCTCAGCCTCTCGACAGGGAAACCACCTCCGGGCATCTCCCACAGTATTGCAGGTGGGAGATGCCCAGAGCCTGGGTGACTCTCAAGGAAATGAAAGGGCTCCCCCAGCTCTGCAGGGAGGCAAGGAGAGGACTACTTTCCGATCAAGGAATCAAGGGCAGGTTTCCGGAAAGTTCACTTCACCTTATGTGGCCACAAAGCTAAGACTGAAGGGTACATACCCACCCCACCCCACCCCCTGCCACTGTACCTCGGGACAAAAAATAGTATTGGAATCTCAGAAAACACAGGAAAGATCATGAATAAACAAGAACCTGAAATCACAGCCACTAGAGTCCTGCTTGGCTATTGGAAAGCTCAAAGCTATATCCATCCTATTAATTCGGGCACAGGCAAATGCCTTTTTAATGGCTTCGTAATCATGAAGATCCATCATCATCTTAATAATGATGAGTATTAGAAAAGGCAACAGGCTTCGTCATAACCGCCTCAATTCAAAATTCATTAACACTCTGGGACCAACTGAAATCCTGACTCTGAGCCTTGGACTTCACGAACGCACCTCCTAAGTGCCACGTTGTTTAATCTCTCTCCTCGACAGTAAAGCTGCCTTGACAGGTCGGTAAAGTTCACTTCCCAGGGTCACTGCCAGATGAAGTTCGCATTCGAGCAAACTCAAATCATGAGGATCGCCTCGAGACATCTGAACCTAAAGAACCAGGAAAGCTGAAACGACTTAATGGATGCTCTTTTCTAAATATCTAGGTTCATTATTTATAACACATCCTAGTGAGTTAGGATAAAACGGAGCAAATACAGGTTTTCCTTTAATTACAGTAATGCTGGTGAATCAGACCTCAAACGTCTGGAAATTACTACTTTCTCTAACTTGTGATTCTGCTCAAATGCCACACTTAAAAAAAAAAAAAAATCCAAATCCAGAACAAAGAGTCCAACTGTTAACATCCAGTCTTCTCTGTCTGTCTCTGTCTCTCTCTCTCTTTTTTTTTTTTAAACAGAGCAGACACAGGAGGGTCCAAAGAGACACATAAAGATAGGAGGCAAGACAAGCCCCCTTTCCAGACAAGGAAAAACAAAGGGCTGGGGTCTGAAAGAGCCGCTCCGGAGAGCCCGCACTCCACTCGTTCGCTACCAACTTTTAAACAACCAGACCCACCCATAAGCCAGACAGGGAACACAAAATCTACCTGGAGGACGTCTGGCTGCTGGTCCTGAGCTGGGCAGCTCAGTAAATTTGCGGAGTCAGACAGCTGGGGTGGAAGGTTCCCATTGGGTCCAGCTATCCCACCTGGGGCAAGTCCCTCACCCCTCCTGAGCCCTGGTTTCTGGGTCAGTGAATGCACTGTCCAAGGAACGAATGAGACCATGTGCAATGTCGAAGCACAGCATACATGGATGCCATGAGGATACTGGCAAGGAAGGCGAGCAGTGCAGGTCTTGACCTCTTTTCTCCTACACTAGAAGCTCTCCAGATTGATTTTCTTTTAACCAACGCGTCCGATGAACTGATGTTCTTTGTCCTTCTGGGTAAGACAATGACAAAGGTCCATGCCACACTGAACTCACTTGGCTCCCAGGTCAGTTTCTAGACAGCTCCTGTGTTTTTGTTCCTGAGAATGGAGTTGCATGCTTACCAAGAACTGCTTATGTTTGCTCCCAAGTTTATGGCAGATGCACTGCCCAACTTAAGTGGACACTGCTTGGAGTGCAAGACAGGAGTGTAGAAAAGAGTTGTTGCTTCAATTAAAAAAAAAACAAAAACAGGCTACATCCTTTTGAAGCACTGGATAAGAACACTGCTGAAGGTTCTGTCATTGAATCCAACATGAGCGGCATGACAGACAAGATAAGGGAAAACCCATAAGCTTTTAGAACTGCTCTCAGCTTTTCTCCCGGAGATCTAAGTTCTTATTCTATTTTTAAATAAAATGTGACTAGAAACTGTAGGCACATTATAGGCATAGTTTATGCAAGAAAGAAGATGGACACTCTTACCAGTACATGCCTAATACTCAAAAAAAGCCTTTGCCCTACTCCAAAAGATTGACAGGTACATGTCTGGTTAAATATTCTAGGTGAAAATAACCTTTAAGATGTGCTTCTATCTTTCTTTTTTTTTTTCTTAAAGATTTATTTATTTATTTATTTATTTGACAGAGAGAGAGAGATCACAGGTAGGCAGAGAGGCAGGCAGAGAAAGAGGGGGAAGCAGGCTCCCCGCTGAGCAGAGAGCCCGATGTGGGGCTCGATCCCAGGACCCTGAGATCATGACCTGGGCCGAAGGCAGTGGCTTAACCCACTGAGCCACCCAGGCACCCTGCTTCTATCTTTCTAAATGAGCCTCCCTATCACTGACTTCTTGGAACAACCATCTTAGGGGTTACAAGTACAGGGGCTGTAGGACCCAGGACTCACTCTGTCCTCAGCTCCCAGCTGAGGTCTGGCATGCAACCTGACTTGCCGTGAGTCTCTGCAAATAGCAGCACCGAGTGCAGAGGGGTTGCCAGTCACCAGGGCACGTGTGTCGAAGTAAATATACTGATCTCGTGACAGTCTGGGGTGCACAGGTGAGCACTGGGGACCACCACTGCTGTGTACTTGGGCTTCATGCTGGCACGCTTCCCACCACTTCCGCCCTCGTGTGCACAAGCAGGGGCAATGCTCGTGCATATGTGTCCGCATGGTGGTAGTGGCAGCATTACGTGCAAGGGCAAGATGAAGGAAAGGAGTAAGACAACGCATGCGAGCACGGAAGAGAAGAATGTGTGCGTGCATGTCAGCACGCAAGACCTATAGGAGGGCACGCGTGGGGCTGGAGGAGGGCAGCCACTGCCGGAGATTCACAACTGGTTAGAATTCCCCAGAAAATCACCCCAGAAATGCCGCCTGCTCCCTCCTGACCGTCACTGGGACTTCCGTTAAATGGTCAAGGATTCTCACCTTCTGCATTTTGTCCTAATCTCAATAACCAGTTGCTGAGCATCAGCTGTGTGTGATGTGAAGGAAGGAGATACGATTTGCTCTCAGGAGTCTATATCCTTGTCCTCAGATGGGCTCGCCTGCATCGGAGAGGCCCGACGGAGACCAGCCGGAGTGTCCAGCCTAGTCCGCGACCACCGAAGGACACCCGTGTTTGCATAAAGGCAACCGCGGAAGAAGTGCCGCCCCCTTGGGTGACATTAGATTCTCAGTGACAGCTCACAACTTGTACTTCTCCCTAGACGAGGGGTGGGCAGACCCTAGCCCACAGGCCAATCCTGTCCACCACCAAATGGTCGTCACTATACTTCCACTGCGGCACGGCAGGCTCATCGGGTTACCAACGGTCTGTGGCTACCCAAGCGAGGCCCACGTAGAGACCCACGTAACCTCCACTATTTACCGTCTGGCTCTCGAGACAGAAAAAGTCTGGGGACCCTTGCTCTGGATCCTTACTGCCCGTCAGAAAGAATGCTCTAGGCATTCACTTCTCCGCCAGAAAAAGGGAAGAACACTCGTGATTATCTAGCTGGGGTCCTTCTTTTGAGATGAATAGTGTAACAGTTCCGCTTAATAGCCAAGACAGCTGTGGGACGCTAGCACAAATCTTTACCCGTGCGTTTGCTAGCACAAATCTTTACCCATTAAAAACACGGGCTCTGGTCATCCTTCCTTGCTGCTTCCTGTGAAAACATACAGGCACTACAATTACAGTGACCGCTGAGGTTTTCTGAAGCACACACATGCGCCATCCCCTACGTTGTGCAGCTTTCTTTAGGGGTACATGCTATAGTCCAGAATCGCAAGCACAAAAGAGACCACTACTTAGGGATTACGTTTTGAAAGACCTTGAAGGACTCGATGCCCCATTATTCCCAAAGAAGCTTTTGGTTTTTTACTCTGTATTTAACCAAAGTTCCTACAAGACTATAAAAAAACCATAGCCACTGTGAAAATTTGTTAAAATAATAGTTTCTGCAAAATACTTTCAGTGCTGTGGCATTCATCCTTTAGAGACGGGTTAGGGAGTACTATAATTTGCTCTGTCAGCACGGATGTTAGGCGTACAGCAGACCCAGAAGAGAGCATGTCGACTCGATAAGGTTTGGGGGCTGGGGAGATTATAACAGCCTTAAATAAGACTCAACATCCAACCTTCCGCAAGAACTGATCCTCAGACTTGACAAATAACGCCATCACAGAGAGCACCAAAGCCACCAAAAGACAGTCCTAAAGAAAGGGCACAGGTTCTGCCTTCGATACTTATGCACGGGTGCAGATAACGTGTAACGGGAAGTGGAGGTAAGGATAAAATTCTTCACTTTCTATTTTTTTTTTAAAGCTGGGTGAGAGGTTTCTAAATCACCCAGGTGTTAAAGGTCAGAGCTCCCTGATGGAAAGAAGCACAAAGTACCTCATTTTCTAATGGGACTAGATGCTCCCTGCCCAGGGCTTACTAAGCCAGCCCTCTGTCATCACCCACCAGCCATCCCCACGGGTACAGTCTGAGAAGGGGGACACAGACTCCTCTGGCTGTCAGCCTGGCAGAGACTTCAGTGTTGGGGAGGCCCCCTCTTCCTAAATCCCAAGCTCTAAGGACTCAGGAGAATCATAAAGACAGTCTTGCCTACAAGAAGGAAAACCCAGCGTCTTGTCCCCCATAGTCCTGAGCTGCTGTTCCCCTTCCCCAAACAGGGAGAAACAAAGTGGCAGGACAGTCATCCTGCTGCCTATTGGCCTGGCAAGGACCTGTGAACTTCCCGTGAGCCAAGCAGACCCCACAGGTTACTTTGTAGGCGTGAGTCATCTCTGGGACCTCACCCAAGGGGACTGGTCCCCATGAGAGGTCAGTCACCATAGCGACAGAGTCTGTGCAGTAGGGACAAGAGAGGCTGAGCCAGAGCCTCACGTCCCAGGTCAGGACCTGAGAGGTGGGGGAGAGTCACCAGGCCCTCAGCAGGCCCTCTGCAGACCAGTGCCACACACCCACTCCATTTTGGAGATCCGCACCTGGACACCTGTCGCGGGGAGGGTCTGCCCCCTGGCCCGTTTTAGCTACAGAGGCTGCAAAACCAAGCAGGGGGCAATCCTCTGTCGCGCCCAGCTGGGAGAAAAAGTGTTTGTCCTTTTACGTCTCTTCCTTCTCCCCTTCCTCAAAAATGGAGCACTTGGAGCTGCTGTGGGGCAGGGGAGGGAGGGAGGCTGGTGGGGACAGTGGTCATGGGGTGGGGGAGCCCTAAATCAGGTTAAAACACTCCAGGGTAAGAACAGCAAGGGACTGCCAAGGAAGAGTCCACCCAGGATGGTGTGAAGACACAGGAGAGGCTGGGGGGCGGGGGTGTACGAGCTGAGGGAGCAGGGATTGCGAACGCCAAACCGTGCCCTGCGAGACGTGAGATTCCTCAACCAGTGAAATACACATGGGTAAACTAAGGCTCGCAGAGAACAAACTTATCCAACGTCCTCAACCCAGACAGTAGCTATGGCGAGAACAGCTGACTGTCCCTTCATCCCTGTTTGAGGGGGAAAAAAGATTGGAGGAATTGGCTCAGGGCCATGGGTCAAGTTCCAGGTCCTCCCTCCTTGAGGGCTTTCCCCAAGAGCCTCCTTCCGGTGACGCAGTGACTCCGGTTTACCCTTCAGCTTTTTCCCCCTTATCTTTTTCTCCACCTTCCAAGCAGATTGTCTCCAGCATCCACCACACCTGTCCCTCTTCTCCCCTCCATCTAACTGTCAGAATCCGTCAGGACCTTACTCTGTGACCACGCTGTCCCTAAATACTCGGGCCTCAATCACAGTTCTAAACTGCTTCGAGACCAGAGGCAGCAGGAAATGACTTGAGAGCAGGACTTTCTAGAACTCAGCCGTCAGCCCCTATGGGCTCTCCACCCCTCTGACCATGAGGGCACAGGCACAGAGCCCACCCCCACCAGGCAGGGCAAGTGCGGTCTTGGAGACATCTCTGACGAGCCCCACTTTGAATGAGGAGCACAGTGGGCTCCAGATCCCTCCGCTCTAGAACTCCACTAACTCTGTGTATCTCCTTGGCCAGTCTTCAATGGCTGAGATAACCTAGCAAAATGCAAAGCAGCAGGACAAGAAATAAAACTTCTTTTCGCTACGCTCCCCACCCGTTCTGAGTTTTCTAGCTTGGCTCCCCAATCTGCTCTGAAGGCGGAAGCCACAGCAAGTGACTCCAGGGGACCCCACGTTCTCTCGCCATCAGGTATCCTGAACCTCTGCACACACAACTGGCCACTCCCCCAACAACACATCACAGGGGAACCAGCTGCCCCACCACGTGACTTGTGATCCGTCGCAAGCTCTTCAAGAGATTTGAAGGTCAAAGAGAAATGGGGGTGATTGCAAATTACCTGTAGGTTTCACAAAGTCCTTTTGTCCACACTGGACCCAACAGGGCACTTAAGAGTTAATGAAGTCCGTAAACAAATCTGCCCCACCCTCCTAAAGTTGACAGTTTTAGAAAACGGCACAAACCTGGCTGAGACAGAGTACAGGAGAGAAGCAGAGAACACTCCCATTTGGAGAAGCAAACCTTCGTAGGACCGTAGTACCAGCGTAGCCCTCATCCGATCAAGAATACAGCTAAAGAGCAATAAGGAAAATAAAACAAAGGGCTTTGTGGCAAGTGCTGGACACACAGCAGGGACCTGGCCAGGACTCAGTTATAACTGGGTGGCCCTGCTAAATACGGGGACAGTAGACCTCGAGGTCCGTCTCACCAGCTTCAGTATCAGGGGCTGGACCAGCGGCCCTCACTGCCCTTCGGGGCTCCTTCCAGGGCATGCTTTCACTGCCAGGCCTTGCAGACCCAGACATGAAGGAAACGTGGTCTTTGCCCCTTCATGCTTTGTACTCACTACTGTCCACTGTCCTGAGTTCTGTGGACTGCCAGGCACTCTGAGACCAGTTGAGCTGTCGTTATCTATCAGGGGCTGCAAACCATGGAAGAAACACACAAGCCCCAGGGGGACCTGTTTGCAGAAAGACACCCTCTTTCCACCTCTTCTTTCTCCATTTCTTTGTAAACTCAAAGCAATTCATCAGCTTCCTTGTTCCCTGACCTGTTGATAGGATTTTCGCTCTCACTTAAATGCACTGGGTTTCGTACAGTTTCTCGGAGTACCCATAGAGCGTCCACCGCTACCAGGCCCCATGCAAATGCAAGGGCACTAGACAAATCCAGTCTCAGGCCTGTCACCAGGGGAACTCGCTGTCCTTTGCAGGAATCCTTTTCTAGTGACTGCTCCCATCAAGGCCTCAGCTCTAGGATTGAGGACTGTGCTGTATCTTCAAAGAAACTGGATACCGCCCGAGGGTTTTCAAGATAAGGCAGAGTGCCTTCCCTGGAGTCCTTCCCTTGGGAAGTGCCATAGCACGGAGGGTAAACTCCTGGAGAACACACCTTGCAGCTAGGTCATTACAGCTGGCTTGGGCTGGCAGGGAAAGGGGTAGTTAAGGTCCCCCAGAGAAACTACCTGGGTGGGGAAATCTCCACCTGGCAGGAGGCGAAGGGGCTGGGGCAGAGCGGGGAGGAAGGTAGAGTGAACTTCGCCAGCCAGAAGTTGCAATGGGTCCCTTTCTGCTGTTTTCTTTTATCGCGCAAGAAGTAACCAGCCAACGTCCTGCATCTCCTTTCTTCTGGTTTGCCTTTCCTGTGATTATGACATAGATCAGTTCAAAAATCAGGTTCACTGCAAATAAAAATGAGAACAACGTTGCTGACTTCATTCCAGGAAAACAAAGAAGAAAGGAGTGTTGATCTAATCTCTGTCCTCAGTTGGCTCTAGGATTATCTATGGCGGTTTAGAAACCTGCCCTCCCCCACAGAAAGGCTTGCCTGATACGGTTAACTTGAACGTCTCCAGCACTTGTCTCCTGGCCTGAAAGTCAAAATGAACAGCGACCTACTACAGCTTTCGTACATGACAGCTGCCACCGCCAGGGAGGTGGGGGGCGTCAGTCACCAGAGGGAAAAAGATGTCCTAGTCCATCCTTTCTGTAAATCTTTACTCAAAACCTACTGCTTTATTTTGCTCACTGAGAAGGTTTCAGATCATTTAGGGAACTCCTCGTCCTTCTCCGTGACTGGGTCCCGATCTCCTATTTTTTGGGTGTTTTTGTTCTCCAAATGCACAGACGGCGAAAGCAACCCTTTCCAAGCCGCTCCAAGCGCTCAGGGAAACACACCTTCGCTGCGATCACATTTGTGGTGGGGAGAAAATCATAACTGTGGTGAGAAAATTAGCTCAAAGGTATCCAGGGGCTACAAATGAGTCCAGGAGGATGGAAGGACTCTTCTGAATTCGATATATCAGCGACATCGCAGAGGCTCCTGTGGTGGGCTTTAATGGAATTTCAAAGAAGGTAAGCAAAATAGCCCTATGGATCAAGGGCAATAAATCACCATTACTTTTCACTCGTACTACTGCAACCTGCATCCCCCTTGAGTATGGTTTTCCTAACATTAAAAACCCTTTTAAACACACAGAAGGGCTGAAAGAAGGTTCCAGTGACTACCCATACACCCACCACCTAAATTCCACAATGGAGATTTTGCTAGGAATGCTTTGGCTAGCTGCTCTCCGTGCACACATTAATGGGCCTTATTTTCAGACCTCTGTATACTTTATCCCTAAACCCTTGAGCACCATTCTGTTTTCTGAAATTTGATAGATACAGGGTCTTTAAAGCAAAAGGCAGACCTGGAGAAATGTATTCCTTGGAAGGGTACAATTTGTGAGTTTGGGCAAATGCTTGCCCTCTGCCCCCGTCAAGATACAGAACATTACCATCACCTCGGAAACAGCTGCTAGGCCTCTTCTCCCCAGACCCTGCCACCTCCTCCGGCAGCAACCATGATTTCACTCTCTCATAGTTCGTTTTGCCTGTCCAAGGACTTGTGTGTAAGTGGACTGTACAGCGTTTGCTCTTTTATGGAAGGCTTTGCTCCGCATCAGGATGTGACCTGGACCAGTGGTTCATGCCTTTTTTACTGCTCAGTAGCATTCAGTGGCAGGAACATTCCACAGTCTGTCCGTTCCCTTATTGACCGACCCCTATCTGGTTGCCAGGATTTTCTCTATTATGGAGAAAGCTGCTATAACCAATTGTACTCGGGGTTTCCTTTCTCTTGGGTCAATAATCAGGAATAAAATTGCTGCATTAACAGGTCCCCTCAAGAACCATCTGAGGCTTTTCCAAAGTGTTCCTACCATTGTGGGTCCCGCCAACCATGCGAGAGAGCATTATCACCTGTTCTCATTTCAGTTACTCTGATGGGTGCGTAGCAGCACTCCCACTCTGGTTTTAACACACATTTGTCGGATGTCAATAACGTCGAAACTCTTTTTGTCGGCCCTTGACCATTTTCGTGAAAGGCACGTTACATCTTCTGTTCATTTCCTAAATTGAGGTTCTTGATTATCATGCCATTGCCCGAATGTGTTCTGCATCCTGAGTACAAGTCGGTCAGTTGTGTTTTGCACTGAACTTCTCCCAATTGGCAGCTTGCTTAGGCACTTTTTCCTTAAAGATGTTATTTATTTATGTGACAGACAGAGATCACAAGTAGGCAGAGAAGCAGGCAGAGAGAGAGGAGGAAGCAGGCTCCCTGCTGAGCAGAAAGGCGGATGTGGGACTCGATCCCAGGACCCTGAGATCATGACCTGAGCTGAAGGCAGAGGCTTAACCCACTGAGCCACCCAGGCGTCCCGAGGCATTTTCTTTACAGCAAGCTTTCAATGAGCACAAGTTTGTCATTTTGTCATGGTCCTACTGTATCCATTTTTCCCTTCTACGGTTACTGCTGCCCGTAGCCGATCTTAAAAACCTTTGCTGATGTCCAATCCTTGATTTTCCTCCCATAAGTATATTTAACTGTGTTATTACCTTGGTTCGTTCTCTCTAGCTCCCCTCCTGAGGCCACTTGCAAGCGGCACACACTCGCCTTCTCCCTCTCAGTGCAGCCCTCTCCACCCCTACACACAGCAAGGGCTGGAGAAAGAGGCAAGGCTGGCTCTGGACACACCTCGATCCCTTCGGAGCGCTCTCTGGCTCAGTCCTGAGGCAGAGATTTCAAGAAGGCGAAATAAAGGAGACACGTTGCTGAAACACAGAGCCGCCAACATACAGCCTCGGGTAGGAACCATGAGGAAAGTTCAGGGAGCCACACCCCAGCCCCAAACATAGTGACCTTTGTGGATTCCCAACTGGGGTGTATTCCGTTCTTTTCCTTCATCTGCCAGCTCAGGCTTTTATCACAGTGTTTAAGGCAAGACTATATTCACTTATAATAAAAATATATCCCCTAAGCTGTAACTTACTGAGGCAAGGAGAGGGTTCAGGACAAAAGAGGAAACAGAGTTTTGATCTAGAGGCCGAATTTGTGTGCGCACACTGGATATGCTCGTCCTCATTTAGAAAGCGCCCTTGGTCCTTTCTAGGTGTTCTCTGCTCCCAGGGTAGAGTCATGGCTGGCACTTGAGGGACAGAGCACTCCTTCCTTCTTCCCAGAGGCCTCAGAACCTGCCCCTGCCTCCCCCCATCTCTGCTGCCCCCCGTCCTTAGCTGATGTTAAAGTTCCCACAGCAGTGGAATCGTTCAGAAGCCACCCTGAGCTAAAGTCCTTTCTACTGCACAAGTCCACCTCTATAAGCCTCTCGCCAAAATGCAGGGTGCAAACCAAGTTCCTATACCAATGTAGGATCACAAATGCTCAGAGGGAGTTCACAGTTGGAAGAAACGTTCCCACACCGTCAAAGTACAAATGTTCTTCCTTTGTGTTTTCTTCTGCTTTAAAAGAGGGACCAGAACCAGGTTCGAATGGTAGAAATTAAAGATCACAATACCCTTTTCAAAAAAAGGCACTCCCCTTTCCCAGACCCCTCTGTATCCACTGCCCGTGGAAAGCCGGCTCACTAGAAGCCCACTCCACCCTCTCACACGGGCTTTCTCTGCTTTAAAGAGCTGGAGGCAGGACCAGGGCCTTTCCAGAATGGATACATGAAGGACCTATAATTTATTTTGGTGTGTTCTCATTTTATTGTGTTCCACCTGTATTGCTATTTAATTTTTCATAAATTTTCTTCATAGCACTTATAACCACCTAGCCATTTTGATTATTTATCTCTTTTCCTTGTTAAACTGCGTATTTGCATAGCCAGAAGCCTAAGATTTTTTTTCTGTCCTATTTGTCCCCATATTACTGACCCTTAGCAAAGTGCCAGGCAGGAAGCAGACAATAACTCTTCATTCAATAAAGATAGATGCGTCCTAGACACTGTGGGGAGTTTCTACATTTCTGGCAGAGAGGGACCCCTTCCCCCTTCCTCTGCACCTGCCCAGCATTCATCACACTTAAAAGAGAGATGCATCGCGGCACCCAGATAACTCCGGGGGCCAAGCATCCAACAAACAGTCTTAGCTCAAGCTGGGATCTCAGGATCGTGAGACTGAGCCCCAAGTCAGGCTCTGGGCTTGGTGCAGAGTCTGCTTGAGATTTTCATTTTTTTTTTCTCTCTCTCTCTCCCTTTGCCCCTCCTGCTCAGGTGTGCGTGCATTCTCTCTCTCTCCAAAATAAATAATGATATCTTTAAGAGAGAGAGAGAGAGAGAGATCACAAGGAAGCCTTCCATTCCGGACTGGTGGGCCAGTAAGCTCTGTAGAAATATCCTCCACAGACCCTCCAACGAACAAGGAGGTTGGGTTTTGCGGGGAAAGGATACTGACTTAGAGCTAGAAGATGTGGGTTTGGGCTCTGAATCCTCTGAGAAATGAGGCCAGTTATGGTAACAACGGCCTCGCAGCCACATCAAGCACTGTGGGAACCACAATGGGCACCACCAAAGGGACCCAGAGAATGCACCCATCTAGGAACGCTGGTTATCATTTCCAGCACCTCACGGTCCAGGCACACTACCAATGCAGCACAGAGATGTGCCAAATTAATTAATTCAAGGGAATAACCTGAAACTATGATCGTCACTGAGTAACAAATGAGGGAGAGAATGGAGATCTTCCCACACCTAATTCCAATTCTGACTTAATTTTTGGAGGGCCGAGACAGAGAAAGCATGGGCAAATTCAAAATCCAATTCACCCACTTTCTATTAAGACTGGGTCCAAAAAAAAAAAAAAAAAAACAAAAAAACACCTGGGTCCACGAACAGCCCCTTTCGTGGATTCGAGGGCTGTGAGGGCAGCGAGGGGGCAGAAATTAGAACCTCAGAGCAGGGTTTGTGCGTCCTGACGGGACCTACCATCATGCTCCTACTCTACATGCAGCTTCCGCATGGAAGGAGGTGGAATTGGCCAGTGAAACAGACTTGAGCCAACACAGGGGGGACGTGGTGGCAGCTACCCTGTGAGGGCCTATTGCTGGCCACTTACAAAGAGCTGGAAGTATATTCTGTCCCAGACCCCTGTCACCTCAGAGTTGCTCTCCCCACCTCACCAGCAATGATACTATGGCCCAAGAAGTTAAATGACTCACCCAAGGTCGCACGGCTAGGGACAGGCAGAGCCTGAATTCAATTCCCAATTTGGTAGGGCAGCAAAGCCCACACTTGAACCACAAGAGTCTACTACCTTACGGACACGAAAGGTGCTAGACGGGCTCCGGCAAGCTTCAGGGGCTTCAGGGGCTCTAGACGTGGGAGGAGAGAATTCATGCTGATCAAGGGGAGGAGGCTCCTTCTGGGAGGCATCTGAGGAGGAAGGGGGGAAAAGCCATAGAGCAAGGGTGTGCATGTGGGGAAACAGATGCAATGAAAGCTCAGGGTTCTGAGTAGGTCTTGAGACCAGGAAAACAGATGAAGTGACTGCAGCATGGTTTGGGGGGGGTCCAGGGTCTGGGGGTGAGCAAACGGAGACACGAGAAATGCCAAATGAGCCGGAGCATCTCAAGGCCTTGAATGCCCTGCTCAGTTTTCTCCTGCAGCCACCCGGACACGTGAGGCTTCTGACCAGCAGAGAGATGGCAAGGTGTGGCTCCCGTGGTCAGAACTTGCTCTTGACTCTGACTATGCGGTAGCAACAGCAGCAAATCTGGCTGCCAGGGAAGTCCTTCAGCGTCAGCACAAATCAAGGCTGTCCACAAGCTGAGTGCTCCTGCCGGCCCGGCCATCTGAGGACAGCCACACGCCGCCTGCGGCACTGCCAGGACCTGGCGCCCTCGCTGCCAGTCAGCCCGTGGCACCTTTCATGCTCCCGCCTCTCCACCGAGTTCTCCAAAAGCACAGCTGAGGTCAGACGCCACGAGGAGAGCCGAGACGCAGCCCAGGGAGGTGCAAGGCCCAAGCCCTCCTGCACGGTGTGTGAGTTTGTGGCGGGGGGGGGGTCCCCCAGGAGCTGGGACTGAGAGCCTGGGGCCATTCCTCACCTCCCTGGCACCGACCAAGTGCCTTCTCTGCACCAGGGCCTGTCCTGCGTGCTGGGGCACAAGGCGAGAAGGACAGAAGACGTTCTCCTTACAGAGCTTCTATTCCATCTCCAGGTCACGCAGCCCCTGGCTGCGTGCAGATGCCTCCATCCTGCCTCTCCTGGCGCACAGGGTGCTCCCGTGGGAGTACTCCTCTCCCCTTGCTGTGCCCCTCGTGGAGGACACACCAGCTAGCCGAGGGAGTCCGCACGGACTAGTCCAGTTAGCCAACCATCTGCAGTCCTCGCGGAGAAGCCGCGACCGACCGCACCCTTGCACTAAGCCGCCTACTGCCCGCACCCCCTTCCCTCCACCAGGAAGTTCTACCCGCCCCCCCCACCTGGCATTTACTGAGCTGGGACTCGGAGCCGGCCACGCACTAAGTATTTTCAGTGATCACTTATCAGTTCAGTAGCCTTCACGCTGAAACCGGAAATATCCCTCTCAGGGTTTTCCATGTGAGGAAACTGAGGCCCAGAAGGGCAAAGCAGCTTCCCCAAGGTCACAGAGCAGCAGCAGGCAGGCTGCGCCAAAGCCTGTGCTCAGAGCCCAAACCCTGACCTAGCTCTCCCTGCCTCCCCCTCACCACCAACCCCACTGAGACTGGAGAGCCTCGGGGAGAATTCGGGGTTGGGGGTGGGGGGGTCAACATTGCACCCAGTGAGCTCTGCGCACAGAAGCGCTGTGCACAAGGACAGGGAGAGGCTGCTTCTGTGACAGACAGAGTGCCGGGAGGCAACGCAGGGCTGGTCCTGACAGCAGAAAGGAGGATGGGGCGGTCCAGCTGAGCAGGAGGGAGAGGGGGAGGGAGGGGGTTTCACACAGAAGAAAGGCCCAGAGGCTGGAAGAGCATTCAAGGTGAAGTGAAACTGTCCCAGCTACATTCAGTAACACCACCTCCGAAACACCCCAGGACCCAAACCCTACTCCCCTATGCCCTCAGCCCACCAGGTGGACCCCAAATCAGTGTCAAGTGCCTGTCTCCATAGAAACGCACCCAGCACACCCTCCACTCTGGACCCTCAGGCTCCGATCCCAAGCACATTTTGAAAAACAAGGCAAGGCAAAGCTGGCATGATTCGGAGTTTCAGGCCTCCTGCCTCGTTTCCTATAGGCTCAGGCACGGAGCTTATTTGCATGGTTGATTGGATAACCAATTACAGAGGGGAATATTTTTAGGTCTTCAGCTCAAAACAACCCAGGGAAAGCATAGTGTATTTCCTCGTAGGCCTGCTGCCACTGCCAAGCACAGCATCAGGCCAGGGAAGGGGCAGGAAGAAGAGCCTGCAGTGGCTGTCTCCTCATTAAGTGTGGCGGACTCCAGAGCACATGCACCTGTTTGGAAAGGCGAGCAAGAGACAGTGTGCATGCACGCCCGTGCACCTCTGTGCAGGGGAAATGAGGAGAGGGAGGCAGCAAGAGGCAGACCGGAAGCATCAGACTCCTCCCGTGCCCTGACCTTCCCACAAGGTTGTCCCTTCCTCATCCTCACCAACAGGTCCCAGTCCACATCCACAAATAGGAGCACTGATCCCAGAATCCTGGCATAGAAACACGACCACATGAGGGTGGAGGGCAGCTCCAGACCAAACAGAAGTCAAGGTCTGGATACAGATGCCAACGATGAGGAGAAGGCACTGTGCCCCAGCCCTCCCGTGTGCACCACCCCTCCTGCTAACAATTCACTCGCACCTGCACTGTCCCTACAGATCTCACAGCAATGCTGCAAGGTCACTGGAGAAAAATTCAGAAGGGAAAGATGTGAAAAGCATGATCCCGTCCAGACCTCCCACTCTTCAGATGGAGATTCAAAGATCCAGAGAGAGGGAAGGATTTACCCAAGGCTGCACATCCAGTTACGGAAGAAAGCAGATGACATAAGCAAAGGTGAGCATCAACAAGGCAGCCATAACAGAAAGAGAGAAATCACGGGAAACCTGGTATTGGTCCAGGGTCAAGAAAAGCAGTCAGCACCCATCACTCGGAGACGGCTGGCCAGCTGAAAGGTAGGATGGCTTCCTCAAGACTCCATGAGGGCACCAGGAAGATGGCATTCTGTTTTATAGGAGGCAGCAGGTGCTCTGAATCAGAAATGGATGTGTGGCACGGTCTCTCATAGCCAGAATGCATGGAACCAGGATTTAAGGGGTGCACGTGCAGGAGGCTCCTCTTACCATTACATCTAGTAACCAACTCACCAGGTGCCTGATTCCCATCTCAGCAAGTGGGGTCTGCTGGTTTGGAGACTTTAGTCCCCAAGGGAGGAACGGTTCCCCCAGGATACACAACCATGGTTTCACGGAATCTGAATGTGAGATGACCACCTGGGCGGTTTAGCCCCTTCATGCCGCTGGACCCAACAAGCACAATAAAGAGGAGAGGGTGTTCATCTCTTGGCCATAGGAACTGATTCTGGGTAGTCGGGGGAAACTGGGTTGCTTTTACACAACGGAGGCCAAGGAAGCAGTGTGGAAACCAGATGGTTTTCTGGGGCACCTCTTTGTGTTCCATGCTCTATAACGAAGGCTAATAGGAAATGCCAGTAATCCAAACCAGGCAGGAAAATGAGGACTCGGACCTTCAGGAAGGTAGGTTAAGGTCACTTCACCAGATTAAAAAAAAAAAAAAAATCCCAACCCCCTGAGACTGTGGCTGAGAACAAGCAATTGCCATCACAGGACCAATTTCAGAAATGACACGGGGACTATAGCAGTTTTGCATATTTTCTTCTTGCTGGTTATATGTGTATCTTTGTCTATGTTGATCATTTTCATCTTCCTCCTTCCCATTTCGATTCTATGTACAAGTTATTGCCAGTGAACTTGAAGGACAATGCAGTCTTTAGGTAACAGGATAGTCAGTGGGATTGTGGCTGGATGCAAGGCAGGCATCATCAACAGGGTCAGAGAAGAATGCTGTGGCTCCTGGGACAGGCTTTCCTCATTTAGGGAAGCTGGGGGGGTGGGGGGAACGTCTTCGCCTGTTATAGAGTGATATTATACCATAGGAGCTGAGGTTGCAGTCCAGTCTTCACTCGATTGTGCAGGAGATCAAGTGTGACAAGGCTGCTGTGGGCTGTGCTTCTAGCCACACTGCCTGGCTCTCCAGCTGTACACACACTCCCAGTACAGCGGTCCTTTAACTGAAGTGCGTGGACCATTCAGGTTTTGGCTGTCAAGTCTATCTTCTTGAGATTTTTCTAGATATTAATTGTTCCTTTCCTCACATTTTCTGCCTTTTTGGGGGGGCACGACTGAGTATTCTTTATCATTTCGCTTTATCTCTACCCTTGCCATATTAGCTACATCCATTTTTCTGGATAGTGGATCTTTTATATTTTACACACATTTACCACTTCCAAGGTTCTTCATTTCTTTGTATGGATCCAAGTTTTCATTTGACGTCATTTTCTGCCCGTATAAAGACTTTAACTTCTTTTTTTTTTTTTTAAAGATTTTAGTCATTTGACAGAGGGAGAGAGATCACAAGCAGGCAGAGAGGCAGGCAGAGAACAGAGGGGAAGCAGGCTTCCCCCCTTTAGCAGAGAGCCCAATGCAGGGCTCAATCCCAGGACCCTGAGACCATGACCTGGGCTGAAGGCAGAGGCTTAACCCACTGAGCCACCCAGGCACCCCTAACTTTTTGTTTGTCTGGTCATCTATTTTACCATCACTGGGGCAGATGTTTCCACTGGATATAGAATTCCAGATTGTGGGGCGCCTGGGTGGCACAGTCGGTTAAGCACCTGCCTCATGATTTCGGCCCAGGTCGTGATCTCAGGGTCATGAGATCAAGTCCCAGGTTGGGCTCTGTGCTCAGCACAGAGTCTGCTTAAGATTCTCTCTCCCTCTTCTCCTCCTGCTGGTGCTTCTGCACATTATCGCTTGCTCTCTCTCTCTCTCAAACAAATAAATCTCAAAAACATCCTAGACTTGACAGTTTGTAGCATTTTAAAGGTATTACTGCATTATCTTCTGGCTTGTATTGTTTCTGATTAGGAATTTTCTCAGAATCTGTTTACAGAATAGGTCTTTTCCCTTCTGTTATTAAGAGTTTCTGTTTATATAAGTTTTGGAGTAAAAAACTGATACAATGTGAGCTTTTCTTTGTCGCTTATCCCCCTTCGGATTTATTGAGCATATGTGGGTTACTATTAAATTTCCACAGTTTTCAACCATGAATTTTTTTTTTTAAGTCTTTTTCTATTCTACTTCAATTCTCCCCAGATGCACACACAGATTCAGCGTCATCCAGATCAAAATCCCATGAAGGCTTTTTTTGGTCGAAGTTCATGAGCTAATTCTGAAATCTAGATGAGAATATAAAAGACCTAATAGAAAGCTAGAGAATATATCCTACCTAGTTTCTGGACCTAATATAAAGCTACAGTCATCAGGACAGAGTGGTTTTTGCATAAGGATAGACCTATCGGTGGAAAATAAAAAGTCCAGAAATAAGCCCACGCACATATGGTCAACAAATTCGAGAAAGGGACTAAAGAACGAAACAGGTAAAAAACAGCATTTTCAGTGAACAGCACTGAAACAAGTCAGTATCCATGTAAAAACATGAACTTCAACTCAAAACAGATCATGGGCATTTGTAAAAGCTAACATTAGAAAACTTTTAGAAGAAATGGGAGAAACATGTCTAAATCATGGGTAAAATTTTCCTGACTTAGAAGGAATGAACCAAAGAGAAAAGTAGAATTGACCTCAACAAAACAAAAGATGTCCTTCCAGAGACACCATTAATGACATGAAAAAGCCACAGACTATGAACAGATGCAATGCACAGGTCTTCTAAAAACTTAAATACAGAATCTATGAACATATCTCACAGCTCAGGACGACGGCAGCCCAATAAAAATTGCACAGAAGATCTGAGCAGGCACATTGCAACAGACAACCTAAGAATGAAATAGAAATTAAAGCCCTGATGATACACGACCCCACGTCCAACAGAACAGTAAAATGAAAGATAGCCTGACAATAACAAGAGTTAGCGAGGATACAGAGCAACTGCAACCCACAAACTATTTCTGATGGGGATATAAAATTGTTTAACCCATTGGGAAGGCTTTGGCAGTTTCTCATAAGCAGGCACTTAGCACATACATTAGTCTGCATATCCATTCGTTGCTGCTGTTACCAACTTACCACACAAGTTTGTTACAGCAGCAACTAATGGCTTAAAACAACACAGATCTGTTAGCTCACTTCTGCCAAGTTCAGTAAGTCCGGCTGGTTTCTGTGTGTTTGTGGGTTGAAAATCAGGGTGTCAGCCAGCCCAGATGCTTAATCTGTGGGCTCTTGCAGACGATCTGCTTCCAGACTGACTCGATGTGGGTTGTTCATGGCACTCAGCTACATATAGCTATAGGATGGAGGTCCCCCTTTCCTGGCTGGTTGCCAGTTGGGGTCATTCTCCTCTCCCCTAGAGGCCGTCTGGGTTGCCTGGCTCATGGCCTCCTTTCTCCACATTCAACATCAGAAGTGGTGCCTGGTTCCTTCTCACTCTCTGACCTCTCCTAGAAGGGCTCTCACTGCCTCTTCCCCGCTTCCTTTTCGGATACCTCTATGGGATCATCCTGGCTGCATCCATGTGGCCCAGGATAATCCCCCTGTCTTAAAGCCCGTTGACTGACCACTGTAATTTCATCTGCAAAATCCCTTTTGCTACATGGTAGCATTTAGAAATGCACCACGGGCAGCTGGAAATTATGGGGCCACATCCCGGCCTGCCGTACCACAGGAACCAGCAATCCCAGTCTTGGCTATCTTTCCTAAGAGCAATAAAAATTTATCTCCACACAAAGACTAGTATAAAAATAGTCACAGCCGTTTTATTTGTAAAAGCCAAAACCTGGCTATTTATTTGTAATAGCCAAAACAATGTTTCCAGTGTTTGGACCCAAGTGTCCAACGGCAGGTAAGTAGATAAACAAATTGTAGTGTATCCACACAATGGAATGTCACCCAGCAATAAAGAGGACAAAACTCTGATGCACATACAAGACGGCAGTCTATGAAACTCTAGGAACGCAAATCTAATCTGGAAGAGTAAAAGGCAAATCGGCATTTGCCTTGGGTCAAGAATTAGTGGGGGGACGGACTAGAGAGAGCACGGGGATCTTTATGGAGGGATGGAAATGATCTACAGCTTCACTGTGGTGGTGGTTACAGAGGCATAAACATTTATTGGGTCTTCATCTGTATATCGTAAGTGTACATTTTATAGTACGTAAATTATACCTAAATAAATGAGGTGACTGGGCCTTCCCCAAGCACTTGTGCGAATCAGACCCCAAACCACACATAAGCTTTGTGATGGCATAGGAAGTCCACGGTCCCTGGCCTGATGCTGTGGCCCATAACCAGACCCCAGGCATCTGTCATTCCCAAGTTTTCCTTTCTGTCTCCCACCAGGGTGTATGGGCAATAATGCTGTTAAATGTAATTCACCATAACTGAAGGTAATTCATGCTGTCACAGGAGCTGAAACTGAAGGTCTCAGGAGCCAGAGAGACTGCTTACACTAATTGTGATTGGCATTTCTTCCCCTTTTCAGGGGTTCCCAGCCCTGGTATGGGGGTTCTTCATGTTGGGTTCAAGTAACCCCAACTGGACTTCTCAATTTCTCTTTTAACTTTTTCATTCAGTGAAAAATAACAAAAAGATAAAAAGAGACAGAAATCTTGGAAAATCTCAAATCAGCCAATTAGATGTGGCAGCAAAGTTGATTTCAGCACTGGGGACCTGTTATTAGATCCAAAAGGACCTGAACACTGGCTCAGCTGATGGCTTTCTTCAACTTCTGCAGTCTTGCTGGTGTCTCCCAGCCTTTTTCTCCTGGGTCCATTTAAGAAACAGAGTAAGAGTAGAAACAAACAGATCTAGGAGCTGTCTCCCCAGAGCCGTGCTCAGAGAATGATTGGGGTAGCTCTGGGGAGAGGGGGGACCATTTAGGAGAGCATGATGCCTTCTTCTCTCCTACTCAGCCCCAGGAGCCCAGGCCTCCAGGGGAAAGAGCGTGGTGCTCTAGAGATCGACACTGCAGACTCTGACCATAGCTAGCTCTGCCTTTTGTTGCATCTAATGTTTTCTTATCTTTGGAAAAGGGGAACAGTCCTGCCTCCTAAGGATGCTATGAACATTAAATGAGATATTCATAAACCTCCTCTGAAAATCAGAAGTAATAAGCTATGCTTTTGTCCTAAATATTTGATCGCCATGTTTTAAGGTGCTACAATCCCCACCATCCTCACTGCTTCCCCAATTTTGTTACCTGCCTGGCCCCTGAAGGCGTCCGAGTTCATGATCCCAGCAGAAAATTTTTAAATGTAAATGCTCTACATAGAAATCATTACTCTGGGTGGCGCCTGGGTGGCCTGGTGGCACAGTGAGTTAAACGTCTGCCTTTGGCTCAGGTCATAATCCTGGGGTCCTGCGATCGAACCTTGTGTCAGACTCCTTGCTCAGTGGGAGTGACCCTCTCCCCACTCAGGCGTGCTCTCTCTCTCTCAGTCTCACTCTCAAATTAAAAAATCTTAAAAAAAGAAGTTATTACTCTGATTTGCATTATCAACAGCCAGCTAGCTACCTATCTTTTGGTGTCTTGATCAATTAGACAACTTTGATCAGTCTGAATCCCTCTCTTTCTGAAGGACTCCTATAGAACCTAGGAGCCAACTGTTCATTTGGGCACAAGATCATTTACTCTGCTCCTGGAAAGAGTGAAGTACCCTGAGGGGCCAGAAAATGATACTCAGTCTGTCTCCCCAGGAACTCCCACAGTGCCAGACACATGGGGAGCCCTCTCCGGTGGTCTCAAGTACACGGTTGCTGTCAACGTTTGGAAGGAGCTCCTGACCCGGAATTAGGGTTCTTACCTTGACAACTGCTATGTGGGGTATCGTAGGTCATTTATTGCTAACAACATAGTATCAAAATCTCAATCCTCTATTATGTTTTCGGTTCTCTTTTAATCAGGTAGATTCAGAGTTACCTCTTAATGACTCGTCTTGCTTTTGGGTAGAAGAACACAGAAGAAAAAGGAACAGCATCACAGCAGAGCTCGGGCAACTGGGGAAAACCAGCAATCTAACCACTACACTCCCATAGCCCGTAGTGAGGATCTGTACAGACAAACCATTACCACCAGGAGTGAACTCTGTTCTCTGACCTGCAAGAGATCTTCGGAAGGTCCAAATGCCTATGTTTCAGACCATGAAGTAGACATGATGGCAAATGTTTCTAGATCTTTATGTCTGGGTCTCTACCCCCGTAGAGCAAGTATCCCAACCTCCATCCAGGGGCGGAGCTGGCTCTCTCCTGCCAATACCAGGGCCATGTTCTGTACACATTATAGACAGTCCCTTCCATATGCGTGGATGGCCGCGTACTGTTAACGAAGCCACCTCCTCATGCCCCTCTATGACAGCGCAGCAGAGTAAAGCTATTTAGTCCTATTTGGTGGCCAGGACCAACATAACCAAACCGGCTGCTAGACCCTGGTCCAAAGGCCGTCACTGGCCCATCCAAGCATCTCACTTAACTTTCATGATCTCCTCAAAGGCTTTTACAGACATTTTAGCTGCATGTGCAGAGTCAGGTAGATGAGGAAGGGTTGGGTGACTTTGAAAAAGCTCTCCATTTGTAGCGTCTCCTTTCTCCTCAATAGCATGCCGGCCCCTCTTTCTATTTAGCACCTGTCCCCCAGCTTGCTCCCTGCTCCTGGACGGATGGGTCTGCCCCGACTCTCTACTCAGCTCTGCTCCCCATCTGCTGGCGGGTCGCCCCAGTGCCTGCTCGCCTAATCTCCTGCACCTCTCCCTTCACCCGCAGCTGCCGCTTCTGCAAAATCCCACAGATCCATTCCGGGCCCACGTTCAGACACAGGAGTCTGGGGTCCCTGCTACACACCCGAATCCAAAGCTGCCTGCTTCCAAATCCCTTTTCAATGACACTCACTCCCACTCCTCACCCGGCTGGCAGACTCTACGGTCACTTTACCCCATGGCAAGGGGACCAGTCAGCCAGTAAAAACTGACCTTGAAAAGAAACAGAACCGGACTCAGCCCCAGGCTTTAGGTGTCTTTAGAGGTCTCGGCTTTCTTCCAGACAGAATTGCCTGTGTTGCCTCTCCCACGTCACCTCATGAAAATGTATTTACATGTAGACACCTGCTGTCAGACCTCTACTAAATCCTCCCGCCACTCGTTCCGTACACCCGACTAATCCCATCAGACCACCCAGGCCAGAGCTTCTCAAACACTGGTCCACAGACCCGCTGCACCAGCACACACACCTGGAGAGGTTTTTGTAAAATCACAGCTTCCTGGGTCCACCCTTTCCCGTGCCCTGCATCATTCTCATTCTACTGGTCTGGTGGGGCGGGGTGGTGGGGGGGGCAACCAAGGGCTGTGTGTTTTGAGTTCCCCACAGACTTTCATACACAGCTAAGTTAGGGCATCGCTGCTTTGGGGAGCGCTTTCATGTCTGTTGGCTCTCCACCATCTCCCAGGGGCCACTTTTCGTAAGGCTGCATAAATCGCAATTATCAGCTACGGCTCAGGCCACACCACTGCCTCTCTTCACCTTTTGTCACTAAGAGGATTTGAATGCTATTTTGCAATTTATGAGGCATTCTCATTTGACCTGGAGAATTAAATGATGTAACAGCACGTCATCTATCCTATCCTATGTCCCAGGAGCTGTTCTGAGGGCTCTCCAGGTAGCAAGTCCCAGTCCTCATGACGACCCCGTGGGGTAGGCTCAGGATCACCTCTGGTTTTTACAGATGAGGAACCCGAGGCACAGAGAGATGAAGGAAACCATCCGAGGTCTTACCGCTAATACCGGAGCTGGCATTCAAACCCTGGCAGTCTTAGAACCTCTCTGAAAGCTTTCAACCACTCTGCTCTACGGCCCTCAGAGCAAAGCAGGAGTGTGAGTCCCACTGCAAAGACTTAGGGGACTGGAACACGTTCGAAGGTGGGAGTGCGCCTGCTCCCGGTGTCGGCTCCGGCCTCTCAGACACTCCCAGGTTCAAAAACCACAGTCGGGAGCACAGTTCCGTTGGGTGTAAGTCTGGGCCTCCTGTCCAGACCCTCCCTACCTTCATGTCTCTACAGGTTCCAGCTGATGTTCCAGCTGGAACTGGCAAAGTCGTGAGGCTTCCCCTCCCCCGCCCCACCCCACCCCAAAAAAAGAGGGAAGGAAGAGCAAAGGGAAGGAAAGCGCGACCCATCAGCGTTGGATGGGCAGGGAGCTTCCCCAAGTCACAAAGCCGCGGAGAGACAGGTTAGACACAGAACTCAATCTCAACGCTCACACCAGGGTCCAAGCATGACCTGGAGGCTGGTATCAACTTCTATTAACTGCTACTCTGACAATAAAAGCCATCCGCTCTGACCAGGGAAGAGCTTCTCACCTAGTGAACGAGACTCGATCCAACCCTCCTTCCAGAAGGGTTTGCAACAGCCAAGACAATTCAGGTGAGTAAAAACTGTTGCGATTTGGAGATGGCAGAGGACGGAAGCACGACTTTTCTGCACCTGCTCTGCAAGCTGCAGCACGGTGTCATGGTGAGGAGGACAGGGCTTCGGGCTCAGGAGACTCAGAATAAAATGCACTCTACCTGGTTGTGGGAGGTGAGGGCTGGGACAGAGCCAGGGCCCCGACCTACAATGGGGGTGAAACACCTCTAGCAGAGGGTGGCTGTAGAGATTCAATGAGTACGGAAAGTGCCTCCCACAACGGTTTGCACACACTTCCATCACCTTCATCATCGTCACCAGCAACATAATCTCACGTTTCCCACGTGGAGTCGGGAATGGCAGTGACCAAGCTAGGACAGGACAGTGACTGCAGGGGTGACTGAGGTTTGCAGGGCTCTCTTCCCTGCTTTAAAATCACCCCAGCTATTTTTAGCACCCCAGGATTTCCAAAATCCTGGGATTTTTAGAATCCTGGGGTTTGTTTTAATCAGTCTCCTGCCTTCTCCCCTGTTACTAAACCAGTGGTTCTTAACCAGGGTGCACGCCCCAGAGCAGGACACATCTTGGGTAAAGTGGACAGGCTCCCAGCAGCAGGGGTAGATGAAAGAGCATATTTAGTATTAGAAGGTAATTTCACAGTTTAAGACTTAAAACCTTAATACATAGGACAGGAAGCAAAGCTTGATCAAACCTTTGCTGATGGGACGTACAGAGAAGGAACACGACGACTGTCTTGCACATGAATGATCCTCACAGAGGCTGGGGTAGCTACAGAGGGCATGCACGGCCTGAACCCCGAAAGCAGGATCGCTATCTCAGCAGGGGGGCTGGCGTCTTTACATTCATGACAAGAGGGTGTGACCTTTAAAGGTGTAGGGGGGCTGGAAAACTCTACATGGTGTATGCTAGGGACATTTCCCCTCCTCACAAGCCTACAGGATGCTATGGAATCCCAGAGCAGGTAAACCAGTGTGAGGGTCCCCAATGAAGAAAAGATCCCACACACGCTAGGTGACAGTTGCGGTGGGCAAGGGGCATACACGACATGTGTAATGTGCACGGGTCGTTCACTTTCGTCATTCAGAACAGAATTCTCCAGGGAGTTGGGGGTTTGGAGCTGTGTATCAAACAGGGGAGGTGTTTTCATATAATCATTTGTAGCCACTTTATTGCAGCTACAGGGGAGCAGGGACCCTATTTTTGTGTCTTTGCAGGCTCCTGCACAACAGTTGTGTGAATGGTGAAGGCGAGATGTACCCCACCATGTAGACAGGCACAAAACACATCCTGATAAACACGCATCTTGGAAGGCGGTATCCTGCAGTGGTTTAAAAGACCGCAGACCTGCCCCGGTACTAGCCGCATATCCCCACACAGCTCCGTCCTCTCGATACCTCAGTCTCCCCACGTGTCCTCACACAGCGTGAAGATGGGTGCAAGGGGGTTTTACGCACTCTGGAATCCCAAACTCAGCACAAGCTCTCCTGATCCCCCAATACTGGTTCTAACACAAAGCAACTATTTAAGGGCCTCCGGGCCTCTCATTCAGCCAAGGGAGAACAAGAATCAGCAAATGTCTCCGCTCTATCAACCAACGAGAAAACGGGAAGGGAAGGCTCTCTCCGGAGCTCAGAGCTTCTCAGAAGAGGAAAGAAGGAAGAACCGTAGGATGTATGCAGAGGGAAGAAAGCTGATGAGTAGGTCACGTCCTCCGTGGACGTGCCGGTATTGATAAAGGACAGAGGTCCCGACCAAAAGCCACCGCAGGCCCCTGGGTTTCTGAATTCACCAAGCTGGCCCCGGTGCCTGTCAGTACCTCAGAAAATCCTCAGAATTTCTCAGGGTTGAGAAACCAATTTCTTCCACGCCTGGGTAATTCCAAAGCAACTAAATGGATTGCTTCATCTAGCTGCAAATAAGCATGAGAAATTTCAGCCTGATTAGTTTGTCTGAACGTATAAATGTCTGAAGGCAGGCTTTCCGAATGAGGACGGACACAGAGCACCAAGATGGTGGTGGGCTTGTGCCTACGGTACTGGCCCGGGAAGCCAGGGTTGGGGGGAGACAAGGCTGGCTAGGGGCCCAGGTGTGTCTGCCCAGCGAGGGGAGGTTCAGGTACAAAGATGAACGTCCACACACAGAGTTCATATGCAGCTTCACGTTTTACTGACGTGATTTCATGCTCACATTCAGTTAGAGGATATGACGATGTCCATTTATAAGTGAGGAAACGGGTTGGGAGATGTGAAGCAGCCTGACGTGGATTTGACCTAAACGTCCAAGCTCTGGAGGACTCCGTTACTTCAACACCAACATTTCTCAGTTTTTACTCCCTTTTAAAAATCAACAACAGGGGTGCCTGGGTGGCCCTGTTGAGTGGGTTAAAGCGAGTGGGTTAAAGTGAGTGGGTTAAAGCCTCTGCCTTCGGCTCAGGTCATGATCCCAGGGTCCTGGGATCGAGACCCGCATCGGGCTCTCTGCTCTGCAGGGAGCCTGCTTCCCTTCCTCTCTCTGCCTGCCTTGCTGCCTACTTGTGATCTCTGTCTGTCAAATACATAAATAAATAAAATCTTTTTAAAAAACATAAAAATAAAAAAAAATAAAAATCAACAAAGCAAATGCTCTGCAAATGCAAAGACCAAAAAAATTAATGTAATCTGTATACTCGTTCTTACAGCCATTTCCTATCTAAAAATGGGTTCTCGGGAAATAATCACGGATATGCACGGCAGTCTCGCCGCACGGACTCACCGCGACGTGGCTTACGGTGGTGGAAAGAGGACGACCACCGCGAATTCCAGCAACAGAACATGGTTAGATGGAGCCGCCGTTTTAATGAAATCACGCAGCCAGCAAAGACAGATCTAGATCACACGACATGCCAAAAGGCATTCACAGTCCAGTGTTCAGTTTCACAGCGGTCTACTTTAAATGATCCCGTATTTTTAAAATATATTCTTTCATCGGGTTTTCGTTTAGGTTTCCTGTACGTTCGGAAATGAATACGTTTGACTTGAAAACATTTTAAGCTAGTGTGAGAAAGCAAATGCAGACAGAGCTGCCCCTTCAGGGGAACCAAAGATATATAGGTTTTTTAAAAAGTAAAAAGATCCCTTTCATTGGAAAACTACTTAAAATCCCATTTACATACATGTCCCTGTTTCTCAGGAACATACCTGTGGTATTTTCTAAAAAGGAACACTGATAACATATCCAAATGTGGCCACCTAAAATGTATTTCATAACTGGCTAATCTGCTAGAGCCCTTGAGAACAGTTTTTGAGATTTTTTTTTTTTTAATGTATTTGCGAGAAGGAGAAAAAGTGAGCAAGCAGGGGGGAGGGGTCGAGAGGGAGGAGCTGTGGGAAGGGGCTGAGTGCGGAGCCCAACGCAGAGCTCCATCTCAAGACCCTGAGATCATGTCCTGAGCCAAAACCAAGAGTCAGATGCTTTACCAACGAACAGAGCCACCCAGGAGCCCCCAAGAACATTTTCAAATGGCATCGGGTTTCTCAACTGTGCCAGGGCCTAGAAAGATTCCCCCACGGTGACCTGGCTGTCAGCCGCAGAGCTGTGCAGAGAGCTGGTCTCCCAGGCCCAGGCTGTGCTGGGCCTTCACTCATTAAGTAGAAGTTCAATTCCTCTCACAGCGGCTGCCCCAGGGGTGCACTCTGTAATTCTTCTGAAGCAAGCCTTCCCTCTGGCTTTGTATAGAAGTAGCAGCAAGAAGAAATAAAAGGGACGCGGTCTCAAGGACCACAGGCTTTTCCTCAAAACCCTTCAACAGAAGACATTCCAAAAACCATCTCTAAGATCTACTGTTTAAGCCTGCCAAGACTCATTAATAAAGCTTACTAATTCCTTACTAATTATGACTGGTGAGGGTTTAATACTGAAACACGCTACTTCCATCAGTCTTATGACCAAGAACCTAGTTTTCCAGTCAGAACGGGACTAGTGTGAAGCAGAGGGGGAAGGAGCTCTGAGGGACAGTTTCCTCAGACAACACAGTCGCACCCTAGAAAAATGTATTCCTACATGATGAAAATCAAATTGCCTGAGAAAGGCCATACTGCAGAAGAATAATAGTAACTGAGCATTTTCCCCACAGTTATGGCCTTCCTCTCAGGCCGCTGTGTCATCTCAGACACGGGGACAGAAACAGGGGCCCACATGCCTCCTGCAGAAGCCTTCTTTGGCTTGTCACTAGCATCAGAACGAGGTGGGTTAAACCTCTGCTTCTGGCTTAGGTCATGATCTCGGGGTCCTGGGATCGAGCCCCACATAGGGCTTCCTGCTCAGTGGGAAGCCTGGTTTCCCCTCTCTCTCTGCCTGCCTCTGCTTACTTGTGATCTTGCTCTCTCTGTGTCAAATAAATAAACAAATAAATAAAATCTTTAAAAAGAAAAGAAAAAGAGGCTCCCAGCGCCCATGACCGTGCCTGTCACACACACACTCAAGTTTGCGGAGAAACAAGGGCTTCTTGGAGACTGTTGTTCTCACCCGTGTGAAGACACCGGCATCAACTGGACTTTCTTTTGCTCCTAAAAGCATTTCTTTTGGCATCAAGTCTGCATCACCCTCCTGCCTTGAAAACCCTGCCCCGGGGCCCCAAGCAGCCTTCGCCACACACCCCGGCAGGTGCTACCAGGCTGCGTCGTTCTCTTTCCTTCAGCAGGTGGTGCTCCGGGAAGTCCTCTTCTCGGTTCCCCCGCTGCCGTGAGCCTGTTCAGACAAGGGCCCCAGCGCCGGGAACAGCAGCCACCGCCCGGGCGCTAGGTACTCCAGCCACACCTGTGGAAGTGGTTGACGGAACTAATGGAAGCACATGGCATTGAGGAAGTCTGGCTCTGACTTGCTGTCCGGAGGGTCAAGTAGCCAAGAGTGTTAGCGTGACTTTGTCCCCATCCTCGGTTGAGACGGAGACAGCTGCCTTTCAGACCAGTTAGGTGATTTCAGACTACGGTGACACAACACACACACAGCTTGACGCTGCTCTCTAAGTCTCGTTACTAACACGAACCAGATGTCGTCCTCAGAAGTGAGGGCCTTGGGGCGCCTGGGTGGCTCAGTGGGTTAAAGCCTCTGCCTTCGGCTCAGGTCATGGTCCCCGGGTCCTGGAATCAAGCCCCGCATCGGGCTCTTGGCAGGGAGCCTGCTTCTTCCTCCTCTCTCTCTGCCTGCTTCTCTGCCTACTTGTGATCTCTCTCTCTCTCTTTCTCTATCAAATAAATAAATAAATAAATCTTTAAAAAAAAAAGAAGAAGAAGAAGAAGAAGCGAGGGCCTTTCTGTCCCAGGGAGTCCTGTCTTTCTGCCTCCGTGTGCGCCCAGGCGCGCCCCCTCCCTCCCGGACTCCTCAGCCACCGGGACTGCGCCAGACCTGGTGGGCTCTACTGCTCAACTGAATTCCTGCTCCTCTGACTTCAAAGATTCCACCTTCCTCACACCTTTGCTTTTTTATGCCTTCTAAGAACCGCGGCAGCTCCCGGAAGGACGGGTTCAAACATCATCCCTCCTGACTGAGGCTCCTGCGGCGGAGCCTGCGACGGCAGCCGTCTCTGCCGGTGACCGGGCTGCGTGAGCAGCGCACGTGGCCACGTCTCAGCCCAGGTCAGGCGAGTCGCCGCCTCCTGTCCACCTGCTGGGGTTGGGGTGGGGGGTCCTGGTGAGGAGACTGGGCAGCGAAGGGAGAAATTCCTGCTGCTGGGCAGCCTCGGAACTCCGCCCCTGTCGTACCTCAAGGCTGAAGGACGGCAGCCACCCTTCTGTTCCTCTCTCCTCCCTCACTGGCTCGTGACTCCGACCCCAACAGTACGACCCTGGGAACTCAACCGTCCTCAGGGTGAGGACAGCAAAGCCTTTCATACAGAGCTACACGAAGCAAACTTTCCTACGAGAGCTCTTCTTCCCACCACGACAGGTTCAGCGGCTGAGGAGTTTTACGGAGATCCGGTTCATCCGGGGTTCTCGGGGCTTGAATTCACATCTCAGAACATCTCCCGCTGATTCCGTGAATGCGCGTGTGCCTTCCGCAATGTGCCTAACTTTTAAAATACGGTACACACACGATACTGTGTTGAAATCCGAAAAAAAAAAAAAAAAAAAGCTGACGCTCGCAAGAAGTGTTTAAAGTGCTTTGGTTTTGTTGGTAAAGGATGGTTTTGCGGTGCCAAGAACTCGCCAAAAAGAAACCACGCTGGCTTCAGGTAGATTTCCTCCAAGGAGCTTACCACCTATACGCGTACTGGGAGACAGCGAAGCAGGAGGCATCTGGAGTCATTTAATCCCATGTACGCTGCAGCCTTTTCGCTCATGGGCCTTCCCCATAATTAGGCAGGTGACCTTCTGCTAAAATGCAAGTAACTTCCTTCCTCTTATGACTTCATTCGTTCAATTTCCTTAAGCTCATGAGAGACTGGAGGTGACACCACATAAACTGTGTCCCTCTGCTACTCAAAAACGCTCAGAGGACTCCCCGTCTAATTCAGCATCAAATCCAAGGCCCTTTCAGAGCCCACAAGGTCTGGTCCCCGTAGCTGTGTCTCCACCCCTTCCGCTGGCCGAGCTCAGTCTCTCCACTCCAATGGCAGGTACCTCCTTGAAATCTTCCCAAGATGGCATAGGCATGTCCCTCTCCTCAGGGCCTTGGTACTTGCTGTGCTTTCTGTCTCAAATATTGTGGGGCGCCTGGGTGGCTCAGAGGGTGTAAGCCTCTGCCTTCAGCTCAGGTCATGGTCCCGGGGTCCTGGGATCGAGCCCCGCATCGGGCTCTCTGCTCAGTAAGGAGCCTGCTTCTCCTTCTCTCTGCCTGCTACTCTGCCTATTTGTGATCTTTCTCTCTGTCAAATAAATAAATATATTTTTTAAAAATCTTTACAAAAAATGTTGTTTCATCGGATACCTTTAGGCTTGGTCTCTCACCCCATTCGGTCCCTGCTCACATATCACTTCATGGAAGAAGCCGCTCCTGGCTACCCAAACCGTGGACTACCAACACCTACTATCTCCTCATTCCGTCGCTGCATTTCCCTGACCAGAGAGCAAGCTCCGTCTACGGAGAAGAGGGGCGGTCTCTACCGTCGGCCTCTTCCCACCAGGTCGAAACTCCGGTAGCACATGACCCGGCCCGTTTGGTTCGCTGCTGCTCCGTGGTGCCCAGGTGAGTTCCCTCCTGCTACACGGGAGGTGAGCCCTCAAGCTCCTGCCCAGCTGCCGAAGGAATGAGAGCAGGGACACCTTCATGTAGAGAAAGAGCAGCCGTTCCTGCAAACGCAGGGAAAGGGAAAGAGGGGAGGGGGTGGGACAAGGTCCTGTCACCCAGTTGTACCAGAAGTTGATGACAAAATATGCTGAGTGACGTGGTATTTAACCAGCCTCTCGGGGTCCACCTGGCACGCGGGTATCAGGACATTCACACCAGAACTGGGTCAGTGAGCTTCGCCTGGATGCCGGAGAGGACTGGCGTGCTTCCTCTGTTTTGTGGGGCTCCCAGGGAAGAGGAAACGGTGCGTCTGCCTTCAGCGGTTTAGAAGCTGAGCGTCAGAAAACAACAAACGAAGGCCAATCACCCCAGCACTGAAAGGACAGAAGAGCGCATACAAGGTCGCCAGTCAGAGGACACCCCCCGGGGGCCAGCAAAGTCAGTCCTAAAGGCAGTGGTGGACATGAGGCTGGCTTCATGGAGAGATCTAGAGTATCCCGAGTAGACAGGAGGAGAGGAGGAAGTACACAAACAGGCGTTTGTTCCATGTGCAGTAGAGGGAGAGACGCTGATCGCCCAGGGATGCCGGGGGTGAAGGGGGGATGGCAGGAGGTGGGAGTGGAGACGCTGTCATACAGGTGACCGGGCTTGTGTGCTGTAGGCTCAAAAGCCAGCATCCCACACCTTCTCAAGACCTTGATTTCCAGCCGAAAGCCTCCGGGTAAGATAAGCATAGGAAGCACACAGCGGTAGGCTCATACATCCCCCCGCCCTGCCCCCGTCCCCCACCGTCGAGGAGAACAGCTCCCACACTTCCTGGAGACTCATCCACACCAGCATCAGCTCCCTGGGTCCTCTCAAGACCAGGAGGTGGAGACGAGGATCTCCTAGATGAGCAAACACGCTCTGAGCAAGAGCCTGACCCCAGGTCATCCAGCGGCAAGTGATGAGGTCCGGATTGAGCTCGGGCAGCTTGGTCAAGAGCCTGTGCCCCTCAGGAATACCTCACCAGACCTCCAGACAGCAGGGACTATAACTGAGGACCACAGGGACTTGGGAAACCAAAAATCGGGATTGTCACTGTACGAAGAGATTCGAGTCGCTTCTGAATAGGAAAGACAGTCTGAGACAGGACATCTGGACGCCACTGTAATAGGATTTCTGGCATGTCTCATGGGTATGAAGGAACACAGGTCTGAAGTGAGGGCTGCCCTGGGAAGTCTGGGTCTGGTCGAGACCCCTGGGCCGGGTCTCAAACACACAAACAAGTCATGACCCTGAGTGTGGAACAGACAGAGTGCCAAGACAGCACCCAGTAGGACAGATCCTACCACAGCCAGGCAGCCAGACAAGGCCCCCTATGAAGCAAATGAGGACTTGGGACCTGAAGAAATGGACAAAGGCAGGAAAGGACAACCCAGGGAGCTGGAACAGTGTGTGAGGAGGCTCTGAGGCAGGAAGGAGGTCCACTCAGAACAGCAAAGGCTAGTGTGGCCTAGTGGCTATGAACAAGATGGAGGGGAGGGTGCGAGGGGGGTGGTCAGGCCGCCAGGGCCAGAAGAGCTGGCTGGATTCACCCAGGGCTGGGAACTTCCTGGGAAGATACAAGGGAAGGGGCAGACAGGAAGGGCATGTAGGGCAGTGATTTGAAAGTTCTGGACTCTGATCCAAGGAGGAATGCCAAGGTCTACACGGATTAGGGAGGAGGGGAAAGAGGTCCCAGGGCAGTGCTAGGCAGGCGAGGCGGGACAAGGGCAGGGTGCCGAGGGAGAGGCTTGGGGGCTAGAAAGTCATCTGTGGCCACAGACCCAAGGTGTCACAGAGGAGGAGGAGGAGAAAGTCCCTGGAAATAAGCGACCAGAGTGTGCTGAATGGGCCTCCATGCAATTGAGCCCAGACACATAGAAAGGAAAATGAGAAGCTGGCGGCCAGGGTCATCAGGGAACCAGGGGATGAGCTGAACAGGGGGCAGATCAAGGTGACCCTGAATCAGGGGAAGGGTGCTTGACTAGAACAAGCCAGTGGGGACGAGACTGACCTTGACCCACACACATCTGTCCTGCCTCCACAGACCTGCTCAGTCCAGGCCACCTCACAGCTGCAATGCATCCAACATGCTGCAGGACAGGTGTGCAGTTAGGACAACGCTGTCACACAGGAAGCACACAATCTGTCCCCCCAGGGGAAAGGCACACGCGACCCAGCCCCTCCCGCATGCAGCCCCTGTGAACCCCCATTCCTGCACACGAGAAAGGCGTGCAGATGTTCTCTCCTGAACTCTTTCCACCCATTGTCCCTGAAGCACCACCCTCTTTCTGTAATCTCCTCGTTTCTAAATTATGCTGATGAGGACGGGGCCTCGCGAACACCATTAATAATGAAATACAAGACATGGAGTTCATTTGATAAAATATTCATTAAAGATGTAATTAAGTTGGAAAAAAAAAAAAAGACACAGATTTCTGTATGAGGGAAAACCCTGCAGATCGGAAGAATCGCATCTGTCACTGTTCGGAAGCTTCGGTAATCCCCGCGGTGAGGCTGCGCAGGACGGAAACGGACATGAAGGGGCAGAGAAATGAAACACGCTCTCCAAAAACCGTGAACACGACAAAACTTAACCAAGAACTCCTGTCATTTTCTACTAGAAGAGATCCCCCCGCACACACAAAGGAGAACAGAATTTACGTTTTAGGTAGCTAGTACATACATCTAACTGTATAAATCCCAAGTAACTTATCATTTCCAATTTGTAGAATGATTTCTCAGGAGCATTAAGTAACTTTAAGATCAGAAGAAGTCTGGTTAAAAATTCATACCTCAAGAACTAAATAGTTTAAAAAAAAAAAAAAAAATGGTGGCCAGGCCTATGGCACTGGTCTGCCCACAGGTCTTTGTGGGTAAGTTGAGGCTCCACTGGCTGACCTCTGTGTGCCCTCTGGGCAAAAGTTCCCTGAGTCTGCCAAAAAGACTGTAGAACAGGGCTGTTCCGTGAAGCCCTTTCTCTACTCTGCAAGCAGAAGGAGCAGCTCCCTCCTCTACGCTAACCCCCTCCTCACAGGGAACTCAAAGGAAGCAGAGCTCATCCCTGGCTGCGTTTATCAGTGTGGGATCTACCCAGCGATGAGCCTGCCAGCCCCGGGCTGCAAGCAGGTCTCAGGCTGAGTCAGGCTTCTGTCCCTGTGGCAAGCGAGGACAGAGGCAACGCAGGGCCCTCAGCCAGCCCTGACGAATGAGTCAGTGAGTGAGTGAGCGCGTCTACCCCCCAGTCGTCAGAGGCCCCCCCCCCACCAGAGGGGCTTCCTGTGGAAACCTGGGGAGGGCACACTTTTGAGGGTTTCAGTAGGACAGGCCAGAAGCTCTTGCCCCAGCAAGTCCAGAGTTTTGGCTGAACCCACCACACAGTGTCTCAACAAGAAACCGTCAAAAAATATATCCTCTATAAAAACAATGAGGGCAGCCTCTGGATACTTATCCGAAGAATCCACAATCTGCAGATACTATGAAGGTCTTCCAGAATATTTGGTTGTGCAGGGTTACCACAGGGATGTACTGCAGTACCCCTGGGCAGAGCAACAGGCTGGACAGACACGGCCATGAAGAAGTGGCACCACACACCCCCTATCTGCCTTCCTTCCACCAGCCACTGGTTACGAAATTAATACGGCTCCGGATGCTGCGTTCTTCTGTTGGTTCTGCTCTCCTACTGGACTTGCCTTTGGCATTCCAGGGCCTTTCCGGGGACCTGAGGAGTAGCCTTTACTAAACTGAATCCAGACCTGGTAATAATGCCCTCAAAGGTCTGGCTCCTGACGCAGGCCTTGAGTGAAACATCCTCTCCGCAAGTGTGGTCAAAATGAGAAAACACAGCATTCGGTGGCCTAACCCGTTTCAAGTACTCTTTTGTGTCTGCGGATATCCAAAATTCAAACCACCTGCCAGGTTTTCTCTCTCAAGCTCCAGCCAACGTGTCTAAGTTCCCTCAGGTGTCCCCACTTCGAAAATTAACAGGCATCTCAAACTCAGTCTGTCCCAAACACAGCCCGTGATCCTGTCCTCTCCCCCTGAGCTGGCCTTTTCCCCAGGGGTTCCCTAACCCAGAAAACAGACCTACCCCTCATCCAAGCCCAAACCCTCAGGGTCTATCTTTGCTTCTCCTCCTCTTCTGCCATGACAAAACAATCCCAAACTCTCTCTGGTCCCCTCACCAGTCATTTCTCAATCTGTCCCCTTCTCTTCATCTCCACCATCCCTACCAGTGTCCACTTAACCTTATGTCAGCCCCCCCCCCCCCCACTGCCTGAGCAATTCCAGCACCTGAGTGGCCAGGCTGCTTGGTGTCCCTTGCCCACCCGTCAGCATACATCCACCCAGTGACCAAGGTAGCCCTCTGCTCAAAACCCTTCAGTGGCTCCTCACAGCCCTTAGGACCAAAACAAAGCTCTTGCCCTGGCTTTGAAGGCCCCCCATGATGTGACCCTGTGGTCCTCAACACCGTGCTCCAGCTCATCCAGCCACGTGAGTCTCCATCTGCTTCCCTCAACACACCACACCCCAGATGGTCTTCATTCCTCTTCAGCTCCCCCTCCACGTCCACTGTCTCAGGGAAGCCCACCCTGACTCCTGAGACCAGGGTAGGCCCCTCATCACATGCCCCTTCTACCTGTCTTCTACTTGTCCCTGTATCTGTCTCATGTCTTCTCAGGTAGATCATTAGCTTTGTGAAATTAAAGACCACACTGGTCTTATTCTGAGCTAAAGAATCTGGGTTCATTCAGTTTGCGCGTTCACTAACTGGCCAGTAACTTTGAGCAGGATCCTTATCTTCTCCAGATCTTAGTTCTCTCATCTGTAAGATGGAAACATTTAAATATCCGCTTGTCTAATCCAGATGGTTTCTGGAAAGGACAGGAAAACCGAAGTAAGGACAGTCTAAAATTTGTTAAGCTCTTTACAAAACTGTGAAGGATTTATTATTGTTGCTTTTCATGATACTGACAGTCTCTGGTGCTTGTTAATACTTTTGGTTGCATACGATGACTTTAAAAAAAAAAAAAAAACCCTGAAGTGGATTAAGTTTGCTTTGGGATTTTTTTTTTTTTTTAATGATACCCATTCTTATCATTATAGGGTATCACAAAAAACTGGGTAAGGAATCATTGCCTCCGAGATAATCAAGAAAAGCGAAGTAGGAGACACGGAGGCTACTGATAAACCACAGGATATAACCCATCGGAACAGGGAGCCATCTTGTCTTCCAAGAGGAGAAAAACCCAGAACAGAGGCCAGGAAAAAGTCAGTGGGAAAGGCCTCCTCTCTCTCCTCTGCATGAATTCCTCTGGCTAATGTCCTGGCCACAGGGTTGTCCCTATTTTACCAGGAACTGAGACCTTTCCCTCCTCTGCCCAAGGGGTTCACTATGTGGCAAGGTTGCTCAGGAGAGTTCACTCTCCAAGGTTTTCCAGAAGAGTGAGCATCCTGGCCTATTCCACACAGATCCTACATGCAGTATGGGGGTTCCTCTGGTCCCAAACCACAGCTGATAATGAGGAAGAGAACAAAGAAGTGGAAGGTTTGGAGGTGGGAACTCAGGGTCAGGGCTTGGACAGGTCTTGGTGACTTTGAATGTTCTTACCTGGGCCCTCTGACCTCCTGCCTGTGTAAGTTTCAGTTTCCTCCTCTGTGGAGCAAGAAGAACATGGCTCACCAGGCCTCCTACCCCAGGCAGCTGTCAAGGTCACCCAGGAAGGTGTAGATGCCCTTTCAGAAGGGACACCCCTGCATGCTTGCACCTAGGCATCTAGGCGGCTCTCCCCCGGGGCAGGAACTGGCTGCAGCAGGCTAAGTCTCAGCCCCCAGACCCATGGGAAATCCAGCTCCCCCAGACAAGGTCTTCACACACGCTCTGCCTCAAATCAGGTGTTCAGTTCATGTGACACCAAGAGAAGCACATTCAGGAGATAGACTCACAAAACAGGCTTTGATGATGCTGTGATGAAAATAGGTCAACCTGCTTTAAGATTCAAACCTGGCCTCATCCCAGAGTCTGATTTTTTTTTTTAAGTCAAATCTTTTTTTTTTTTTTCCCCTTTAAGACAATGACTATTTTTCCAGCATTAGGACTGTAAGTGGGCCAGCCACATCTGTTAAGAAGCCACTCAATGCCACCCACTGTGGATACACGCCCCAGCCTGACTCCCAGGACCCTGGCTCCCTGAGTGCGAATCCGTCTCAGATGACAGACAACAGGCTCGGGAGGGACACCACCCCAGAGACTTTCCGGGCAGGCGGGAAGCCGTGCTCAGCGCTGTCAGCCCTGTGTGTCACCTTCCTGGCTCTATTAATTAAGCTTCGTTTATGAGGCAAGCATTCCAGGAGCAGTGGAGGTGTGAGGAGACAAAGGCGGGTGAAGACGGCAACTCTGACCCACATTAAAAATGAATAATGAATTAGGCAGCTGAAATTGACACATCCCCCTCCCCTCCAAGTTTTAAAGAAGTGGAAGTATAAAGAGAAGGCATGAATTAAGCTTTTCATTCTTCAAAAGAGCCTGGAGCACAGACGCACTTTGGGGATCTTTGACTATTGAAACATTGTATTTTTTCCCCAAGTCCTTCCCACCACACCCAGAACTAAGAGCCTCTCAGCTAGGAGTCTATGCAGCCTGGCAGAGAGGGAAGGCAGGCACACTTTGCAGACACATTCTGTTCAGTCTCTCATTAAGCAAATACAACAGGACTACCATTCCAGCAATCCACTGACAAACAAATCTTCCCATCTTCCAAGAATGTCTAAGAAGAGATCGTCTTTGACCTTCAAGAAGTTTACAGTTAAGCTGCGGAACAAAACCCACAAGGCAATACAAACCACGAGAAGGCAATCAGAGATGAGCTCCCTGACAACTGGGACCGAGTCTGCTTTCTTTCTGCCTTCCTGTCCGAGGGCCTAAAAACCCTGGTTGGCAGAGAGATGGATGAACAGGCAGATGATGGACAGAACCAACCAGATGTCGAAGGTGGAAACGTTCTTTAATGGTAATGATTCTGCGGGTCTGAGATAGCAGAAAGAACATACAGACATCTCTCCAGAAGCAAGGGCATGGATCCAACGACATCCCCACCCTGCCCCCCCACCCCCAGCATGCAAATCAAAACTTCTTAGAACACCAGGTGTTAGCTTGCATTATAAAAAGCTCCCTGGAGGTAAGATGGGTGTGTATCTGTTCATGGTCTCCCCTGTTGGACAATCAGTGACCACTGAGCAGGTGAGAATGGGGTAGGGGGAGTCGGGGGGCCGGGTGTGTGGGAGTGACAGCATGGGTTTCCGGATCCCACCTGGATCAGTGCTTGTCAGACTTGACTTGTCACCTGGAAGCACTATTAGCCATAGTCACTGTCTTCCTAAATGAGGCCCAAGCCCTTCATGGTAGAAACCAAATGATCTCCTTGTGCTTTCCCAAACAGGAAAAGGAGGACTCTGACAGAGTATAGAGGAAGCTGTGCTCCTGCCTCCGTCAGGACAAATGACCCTGGGGGTCAAATGACCCTGCCTGTCCCACTCCTTATAGCTCCCCGATGGGCCCCAACTTGCACACCTGCTTAAGAGAATGCCAAGGCAGCTGCCAGCCGCCCTCCCCTCCCCCTGGCAGAGCTCCCAATTACAACCAGTACAGGCACCAAGCAGAGAGGCCCCAAGGAGGGTCCCAGCTGGTGGTTTTGCAGTCACAGGAGTCCTTCCACCGCCTAAGACACACTTAGGCTGCCGCTGGGACCTGTCATTCTCAAATCAAGGGATAGGAGGAGATGAGGTTCCCAATCATGCCCCCATTTTGCTATAGGCCAAGAGGTACATTTGTGTCTAACCCTACACCTGTGGAGCACGGGGCTGAAGAGCCCTTCTGGGAGAAGACAGCTCGAACTGCACTTGTCAGATGCTAGGCAGACAGACCCAGCCCTCAGCGGCTGGCGAGAGGAGCCAAGACCCATCCCTGAGAGGAGAAGGGAGGGACCAGGCAGGGAGACAGGCACTGGAGAGGTCTGCTCCCCACAGGGCCAGCCTCAGGATCCCACAAGTGGCCAGCCGGCCTGAGATGTCCACCCGATCGAAGGCAATGCGCATGTGTGGTGAGAGCCCAGGTCAACACTATTGTATTTCCTAAACAAGAGTCACCATACGTGTCCAAGGCTGAGTTCTGGGCACGGTAGGAGGTTGGGGGTGGACAGAGAAAAGAACCAGACTCATTCCTGCTCATCGGGACCAGTCTAAAGAGATGGTTGAGCCATGCGTGAGAAGGATGAAGCCTCCAAACTTTCCCCCAATCACTTTACAGGATTTGAGTTTTGAAATAAATTGTCAAAATCCATTCACACACTAACCTTCCTCTCCTTGAAGATAAGGTGCATATCCCCTTGAGGGTTACAGAGACCTCGGACAATTAGGGGTGGGGGAGTACCCACAGATACAAAATCATGCACGTAATTTCAGGTAGGTCCCGGACACCTGGGTTCCCACTGGCAGGCTCCTAAGGAGGCCACAGACCCCAGGCCAAGAGCCCTGTCACAAAGGAAACCTAGCTGCACCAACTTGCCAGACTATTTGTACCATTAGCACTGCTGCAGGGGTGGGGTGGGAGACCAGGTGTCCCCCAAGTCACAGCCTGCAAAGGGGAAGACTCAACTTGCCTCTACTGAGTGCCAGAGCTCAGGATTCCTGGAGTTCCCTCTTGGCTGACCCCAGCTGCGATTCACCCCAACACTGCTCACCTCCTTACTCTCTGCTCTGGCTGCAGTCCTTTCTCCGCAGCCTCCAAGGGCTCAAGCCTTGACCATCCTTTCTAAGTCAAGCTCAAATGTCCCTCCTTCAAAAGCCTTGCCTGCCCATCTCTCTACTGCTGGGAACCATGAGGAAGGCCTCCTGTCTCTGAAGATCCAGAGCACTCTCTCTGCCCCTCTTCCGGGTCCCCCAGCCACTTTATCAATTGAGCTATCATTTTCCTATATACATGTCCCCTCTCTCTTCAGACTCCGATCCTTAAAGCCAGGGAGTTCCCAGAGGCAGACTCTGCCATAGGGCAGTAGCCTCACTGGGGACCTCAAACATGAAATCTTTGCTGGTAGAGGAGAGATGGCTCAGTCAGACAGCCACAGAAGGGGAGGGGACGGAGCTGCACACCTGTGACAGAGGGAGGGGAGGACCGTCTCTAAGAAGAAGGACCCTTCCCATCCGGCTTGAAAGGCAAGGCACGAGAAAGTTTAGAATATTTACATGAGCAGCACAGAAGAATATATTCCCACCAAGACTAGAATGTTAAATCCAGCATGCAGAGTCTGCATACCGCACAAATGGTGATAAGCAGAGGGAACCCCCAGATGTTGATGAGCACAGGAGTCAGCATAATGTTGTGAGAACAGTCACAAGGCTCTCCTGGAGACAGCTGTTCCTAGACACCCAGATGCCATCCTGAGACAGAAGAACACCCACAAGCCTTGAGATGTGGGCAAAACTCACTGAGCACGGACTTATCTGCCAGAAGAGTCCGGCCAACGGACCTCCAAGCATTTGTACTTTCACCCATCAGCAGGGGATGGAGGTGAGCAGGCCAGAAGACAGCAGGCAAGGTCTGGAGGTCCAGCTCTGCGATCATCCAGCCCTGGGGCCCTGGGCCAGTTTTTCCGCCCTGAGCCTTACTTTCCCTATATTTAAAATGAGGGTGTTCAAAATTATAGCTCAGAATCTTTCCAGTCCTGAAGTTCTAGAAATCCCCATTAAGTATTTAGCAAAATCCTGCAGTCTCACACCAAACTAGGCTCTAAGCCACTTACAGAAGAAATGCTAAGACAAGGCTCTTTCTTCTCATGTTATTGGTCTTTGCTATGGACTGTTTGTGCCTCCCAGAAATTCACATGTTGAAGTCCTACTACCCAGTGTGATAGTGTTTGGGGTCCTTGGGAGGTAGTTAGATCATGAGGGTGGAGTCTTCACGAATGGGGTTAGGGCCCTTGTAAGAGAAGACAGAGATGATCTCTCTCCCCTCCCCCCACCACCAGGTGAGGACGAAGCTACAAGGACTCCACCTACATACCAGAATGCAAGCTCTCACCGCACACCCGATCTGCTGGGACCTTCGAACTTCCCGGACTCCAGGATTGTGAGAAATAAATGTTGTTTAAGCTACCCAGGCTCTGACTTTTGTCATAGCAGCATGAACTAAGACAGCATTTACTTCAGAAAATGAAAGGAGGGCGCCTGGATGGCTCCGTTGGTTAAGAAACTGCCTTCAGCTCCGGTCATGATCCTGGAGTCCTGGGATTGAGCCCAGCACTGAGCTCCCTGCTCAGCAGGGAGTATGCTTCTCCCACTGACCTCTCTCTTCTCATGCTCTCTCTCTCATTCTTACTCTCTCTCAAATAAATAAAATCTTAAATAAGAAAAGAAAAGAAAGAAAAAGAAAATGAAAGGTTACAAAAGTAATTGTTCAATGACTGGAATCCTATCATGTGTGTATGACCTGGGTGTGCACCTGCCTGGGAAAGGTTCTAAGACAATCCCTGAGGTTAACAGTGATTATCTCTGGGCTACCTCTTTAGCGTAATTATAGCTTTCCTGTTTCTCTTTTGTCTGATTTCTAAATTTTCTATACTGACAGTGTATCTGGTGTATTTATCCACTTACTTAGGTAAAATAAAGCCCCCAGTTCTCAGGGAGGGCTGGGAAGGAGGTGTATACGCATTAGCCACAATCCACCGTATCAGGATTCCTTCATGTTTTGGTAACCAGGTCCCCATGGGCACAAGACTTACCTTGAACCAAGCATTTCACATCCGTTCATTCCTCTGAAGAGCAAAATGGCCCCAAGACAAGCAGGGCAGTGACTGGGAGCCTCATTGACAAAGTAGGGCTCTGCCAGGCCCAGACAGGATATCTAGCCTATTTAACCAACATCTCAGACTGGTTAGTAGCCAAAGTGTAGACTTGGCTCCAGACCTTCTAACTCCGGGTCAGGGCACTCTCCTTTACCTGCTGCCACTCACTTCTTCCCTCAATACCAAAGACCAAATGACCACTGTGTGTCCATCACTGTGTGAAGCCCTAGAGGGAGAGGAAAGGCGAGGGCGAGGTCTTGAAGTCTCAAGGAACTTGGAGACATTCACATATGATTCTTAGAAATGAGCTGCTAAAATGTAAGAAAAACAGGCATATCTATTCATTTATCCATTCGCTCCAGTATTTATTTCGTATCTGCTATGTGTTGAGGCTTGCACGAGGCACTGGGGAATAAACACAGAGCAAAACAGAAATGGGCTCTGCCTTCACAGCTCTCGGTGCCCAAAAGAGCCAAGAAAGGTTATGAGGGCACTTTAGCCCAAAGCTGTCCCTGCACCTAGAAATCACAATTCACATTCTACAGATGGTCCATGTCCCTTTCTTCAGACAGAGAAAATAGGATTAACTCAACTGCACATTTATTTATTCCCCAACAACCAGCACCTACTGTGCGCAGAGCAAGGTACATGGTGTCAGGAGAGACACCAAGGAGCTGGCCAAGGGTCTCCAAGCGCTTTCTTCGCTGTGCCAGGAGATGCTCGTAACTGACCAGCCCTGCACGGTGGCGGAGCACCGCTGATGAAGCAGGAGCACCTGGATGAAATCAACTACATCCCCATCGTGGCAAGAGAGCAGAGCAAGGGGACTCTTCTCTATCACCTCGAGAACTACATGAGCTAAATGAGCCTCCTATTCATGACATCACGGATTCCTCCCCTTAAAAAAGCAATGGACAGAAACTCCGTTTTTAGGGGAGGACATGTGTGGATGGCACCACATCACTCCTTCCACAGGAAAGATGCACAAGTCAGAGAAAGCCATGGTGGGTGACCTGATGTGGGGCAACACCCTGAGGGCAGGAAGATTTGCAGGATCCTCTGTACTCCCTCGAGCCCATTTTTGATAAAAACATAAAAGGCGTGCCGACCTCTCCATGGGACTGTGGTGACACCCCTTCATCTCTTCACAAGACCCTCCCAGCGCCCTCCAGCCCTGAGCTCCTTCCTCTATCCCAAGACGCCCCAGCCCCGCTTCTGGGACCTGGATGGCACTGCCCTGACCTCGTGTCCTTGCAACAGAAGTGCTCAGTCTGCATCTGCACCAGGCAAGAAGCAGAATACAGCGTTGAAGAGACTAACCGGTTTCTGGTCAAAACCCCATGGCCCTTCCTATCCCACTTCTCAAAGCCCTGCTTGCTGCCACCCCAAGTTCAGGGCAACCTTGATTTACTTGAAGGGTGTTTTCAAAGATCACTAGGTAAATACACAGTTGTGTTATCTTAATTTCTATGTTAAGTGAACCAGAAGAAATAAATTCCTTCATGAATCTTTGCAGGAGACAAAATAACCACTTCCGAAACCTCAGAAAGGAGGTCATTTCCCAAATAAGGTTTTCTGGCTTGGATGTCATATATCAGGCATCCTTAACTAGGGTGCCCTATAATAACAAGGTCTTTTAAGTAAAAGAAACCAAAAAAGGAAACTACTTAGGAAGATGCCTGAAAATTAAATAAGGAAAGAGAAATGTGATTATGATTAACTGAAGTTCAAGTTGTGATTTACTGTTTTTAACATGATTACTTGGTCCATCTGTTGGATTCCAGAATGCCTCAGAATGTCTTTTCTGGTTATTTTACATTCATCGAAGGAGCCTGCCAATGTCAGCTTTCGCTTACTGTTGAGAGTAAAAATATTAAGACAGTCTTCTAAATTTCAGTTTGGAAAACCAGCCTTATCCACCGGAAGTCCTCAGGCTCAGAGAGTAGTGCTGAGCTAGAAAAGACCCCAGAGGAGAGCTGAGGCTAACTGTGGCTCCTCCCTCCCCCCTGCCCATCACATTCAGTCCGTCACTGAGGCCTGGCGACAGGTATCCAATGCATTCCCCCACCCTGACCCCATCCTCCTACACCTGCCCTCACCTGGGCCCCCCCTCAAAGCTATGCAAACAGCTTCCCAACTACTGCCCTCAATCCCCTTTGCTCCAGCTGGACGTGTCCTGAAGCCCTGCTAGACGGCTAGCACGTGACCCCCTCCCTGCAGGCTATGTCACTTGCAGAGCCCAGCGCAAAATGAAAAGCACTAAGAATTTCTAGAGGCTAGCAGCAGAGCAGCAGCCAAGGTGGGGTCCTGCGCAGCTGCATAGGTCACACGCCCATGAAGCCTGACCTGCAGAGCCAGGGCCTCCAGAATCACGGCCACACTTCCCGCTCTGGCATTCAAGGTCCTCTACTGCCTGGCTCCACCCTACTTCCTGCCTGTGAACCTCCAGCTCCAGAAACACTAGTCATTTCATGGAATCCTCCTCCGCTGTCCCATACCTTTTGAATGGGAGTGGACTGATCCCTCCTCTGTGCCCTCATCAGACCCAGCGCAGACATCTGTCTCTGAAGACCCACCTGTGACTCTTGGGGAGGTTCTTCCTCTACTAGAGCAAGGGCTGACTATTGGTCCTTGAATGCCTAGTGCCAAACACAGAGCCTGGCGGAAAGTGAGCCCCAAGAAAGAATGGATTAGTTCCCTCTCCCTCACCTGGCATTCTGGGCCACCCCCTCGTACTCCCTAAAGCCCATGCCTACAATGCCATACCCTACCTTCAAGGCTCAGCTCAGATGTCCCCATCAGCTCTCCTGTATTCTCCCAGCTGGCAGGGGTCCTGCTCTAGTCCGTTCTCCCCAGTGCCTCCCCTCTTCCTCTTACAGAGTACCCCCCTGTATCCTACCTTGTAACACATATGTCGGACTGGCTATATATACCGTAAGAAAGGGGCTTTTACTTGTTCTCTTCCATGTTCTTAGAACTTCTGAGTGTTTTTGAATACGGCAGATTCTCCATTGACTGAATAACAAAAGCAAATTAAATAACACTTCGCTCTACCATGCCACGCCCCTCAAAACACTTCAAGGCTAGGGGTAAGTAAAATTCAAGGTTTATAGAACTCTTAAAGACAGAACCACCTCACTAATGTTCAAGTGCTTTAGAAGCACTGGAAAGCAGCTTCCTCCCCGGGGGAAGTGAAGGGAAGAAGAGAAAGGAGGGTGGGGAATTCTCTCTGCTGGGCGCTGCAGGCCTCCCACCACCGGGAGAGCCACTGCTGCACATGGGGGGCACCTCTTCCTCCTGTGGTTTGGGAAACAGGGTCTCCATGCCCTGGCCACTGCAGGGCCAGAAGGTTCTGTCCCCCTGACCACAGGGAAAAGGACAAAAACTCAGAGGCCACCATGGGATTTCTCTCATTTTTCTATTGGAAAAAAAAATCTCTCTGGGCTGTGTGCCAGGTTAGTAAGATAGGAATTTGGGGCTGCCAGGGGCCCTCTCACCCCCACACTGGAACAGAAAATCACATGGAGAGCAGCACTGCTGAGATCGAGAGCCCCCTCCCCAGCACCGTGGGAGCCGGGCCCAGCTGCACCCTGGCATGCAGCCTACCTGAGCTAGCATCTTCCCGTCCTGCAGAACTTGAGCTGGGTTTCTGTCTCCTACAACTCAGGGAGGTCTGAAGGAGTCCACATCCACTGGACAGAGGTGGAAGCTGAGTTTCCAGTTTGGTCAGCACACAGGCCACAGGGCCAGGAAAGCATGGACCCCCGCGGCCCACATCCGGGGACCCTGAGACAAGGGAGATCGAGCAGCGGCCATGCCCTGCGGGCAGCCCCAACTGCAAGATGACACCGAGGAAGTGGCCTCGGGAGCTCCACCGGTGACGTGATTCAGAGTAACACGCCCTGACCAAGCTCTCACACACAGGTCAACAGTGTATGAATCCACCAGTCCTACTTAGTCAATCAAATGAAGAAGTGAGAGCTTAGTGGGTAAAGAGCCATACTCCTTCACGGGTGATACGGTCCGTTCCAACCGGCTTGTGCTCGGACCGGCCACCACCGCCCAGCAGATGGCAGAGACCAAAATAAAAACGGCCGTCAAAGCCAGCTAGACACCTCCAAGTATAATGGGAATAATGGCTCCATGAGAGCTTGTTAGTGGAAGTTCTCCATACTGGAACCACACCCCAGATTGTTAATGTGATGGCCAGAAGAGGATCCAGGCCCTCCTCCTGGGACACTCTCCACCCCAAAAATCCCACTCTTCGTGTCAGAGCGCTGAATGGGAAAAACCATCAGTCTGACAGAGAATGGGGATTCACATGTTCTTACAATAAATCCTTAAAGAAAGCAAAGACTCTCTGAACACACGGTCGCCTTCAGGATTTCTGCACACTGAAGATCACACTAAGAATCGTCACATCCACAGACCAAATTTTATTTGAATCCATTTAAAACTTAAGAGGATACCCTCACCAGAAAAAGTTCACTGGTCATTTTTAAGAAAGCAGATGGGGGCCCCTGGGGAGGCTCTGTCAGTTAAGGGTCCAACTCTTGATTGCAGCTCAGGTCATGATCTCAAGGTCGTGAGGTCAGGCCCCACGCTCAGCAAGGAGTCTGCCTGAGATTCTGTCTCTCTCCCTCCTTCTCTACTCCTCCCTGTGCTCACATGCTCACTCTCTAAATAAATAAAATCTTAAAAAAAAAAAAAAAACACAACAAAGCAAGCAAGCAAGCAAGCAGATGGACCTACAGGTCACACTTTAGGGCCCTCTTGTTATTTTTACAACGTAGCAAACATCAGTGGCCTCCCACTTCTTGAGCCACTGTTTGGAAACAAACAATACTTCCCAACTGAAACACAGTAGTAACTCTCCACCAGCATGTGCCTGGCCAGAAGCAAGGTAATCCACTAGAATGAAGCAAAGACGCAACAGGGACCATTAGACGCAACAGGGACCATTAGACGCAACAGGGACCATTAGCCTGGTCGTTTCTCAGTTGTGAGAGGGAAGCGACCATGAGACATGAAAATATCCTCCCAACTAAAACCCTAGAGATAGCTTTGGAAAAATAACTAAGGTTTTCATCTATTTAGCCATTGGTAAACTTAATTTTAAGAATAAGAAAAATGGCCAATTAAGGCATATTCTTCCCCTTTCCAACACTGGAAGGTTCTCTTAAGGACTTCTGCTCATCAGAAGATAAAGGAGAGCCTTCTGCTGGGGGTCAAGTATTATCGATACTGCAATTAACAACCTAACACCAAGTCTTAGCACATGAATGATTATAAGTGTCTAGCACCCTTTCACATAAAGAGAACAGACTGGTGATTTTAATGGACATAAACTAGTTAAAAATCTGTCAAAACAGATTAAACCAACTGGTGAGCATCTTTACTCTCATGAAGTAATATTTAATGACCTAAAAGGACACTACCAGATTTCTACCAGGCTGGGTAATCCTGGGAGCTGAGGTAACACTGAATGCCATCTGACACCGGCAAAATGATGCCTGACCCTGGGCCCTGCAGGGCTGTGCACCACGGCCACATCTGCAGAAACTCAGGAGCTCCCCAACAGCTAGTTGTATGTACTAGTATGTCTAGTGAAGGCAAGAAGCAAGTCAAACAACAAATGAGTCGAGCTTGAGAACAGAAATGAACAAAACCCACCAAAATCCAGTTCCCGTCTGCCCTTGACAAGGCCAAACAGAAGCTGGCCCGAACCACAACCCCACCCCACACCCTAAATCTTCTGCCTTCTGCTTCACCCTCTGCCACACATAGATCTCATGCCTCCACAGGTACTTCTGTGAACCCTCCCCTGCCCTCCACCTGCCCCTACACCCCCACCCCCACACACCAAGTTTCTCCCTCTCCTCACAGCTCCCAGGACCTTCTTGGGCAGAAAGAAGGGTTTTGAACACCATCAGTAGTCAGGTAGGGACAGCTCCCCCTGCAGGATGGTGCTGTAAGCCCCCGAGGGCCAGGCTTGTGATTGAGGGCCTCCAGAGCCCTCGAGACCAACACAGCATCAGGCAGAGCATAGGTGCAACCATAACATTGGGGAACACAACAGAGAAGACCCCAACCCTTGATGTGCCAGACCTATGCTTCTGCCTTAAGATGCGAGTGGGGTCATGAACAAAAGACACGAGGGCGACATCACCAAGGTATCCAGGGCAGGGGGTGTGGTAAGAGAAGGGCAGGAACCTGCCATGGGAACTGGAACAGGAAGTCCCTAAGATGGCGAAGTGCAAGAAAACGTGGATTTCCACGGAATCCACAAGCTCATGAGAAGAAACTGATGGGCTTGAAATGAGCCCCCCCTTTCCATCCCTTCGGGAGAACTTCACAGCCCGTGATTCTGACCCACACTTAACATTTTGGGTTCCCTGACACCTGGTTTACTTTAGAATCAAAAATAAATGCTACCCTGCCATCAATGGACTCTTCTCCTAAAGGGTTAATGAGAACAGAACCAAGAGGGGCTGGGAGGTGGGGGGGGGAGTCCTCCCTCACATGGGCCAGTAAGAAAGGAACACTTGCTTTTGCATCATTCCACAAGCTGGAAACATTAGAGCCACAAGCTCAGGTGGAGAAGAGAAGGCACGCGGGTGCGCACGGCGGAGAGGGGTCCCCCACCGTTCACGACAGGCTACAGGGAACAGGTGCCACATGTCTGAGCATCTTTGCTTCAGTTACCCGGCCTCCTGAGAGGCTACTCAGATGCTGCTTCTTAGCCTCCCTCCTCCTGGCACGAGGCAGTACAAGGAACACTGGGCCCCAAGTCAAGAGACCTTTACTGTAAACCTGCTTTTCATTCACTCCATTCCTCACTTATTCTTGGATTCACTCATTTCAGAAAATAACAAGCAGATGGTGGTGATGTTTGCACAACAACGTGGACCCATGGAATGCTGCTGAGCGGTACACTTAAAAATGGTTCAAATGGTACGTGTTATGTATATCTCACCACAACAGGAAAGTGTGTTGAGTGCCCACTCTGTGCCCTTCATGGAGCATACATTATTCATGCAAGTATCCTCTCCAACAAACACTTACAGAGGACCCGTGTGCCCAGAATTATTCCCAAGATCCTGGACACACAGCATGGGAAGAACAGGAAACAAAGAACAGAAACTCATGGAGTGTTCACTCGAGTGGGGGAGACAGACAAAGAGATAAATAAGAGGATGTGTCGTATGTAGGTGGTGGTAAGTACAAAGGAGAAAAATAAAGCAAAGAAAGGCAGTGTGAAGTGTTGGGGCATGGCAGGGGGCAGGTGCAATGTAAGACAGATGGGCCAGAGAAGTCTTCATGAAACAGGTGACTCTGAGTTAAGATATAAAGAAAATGACAGTCAGCCATTAAGATATCAGAGCAAAAACAAAACAGAACATAAAAAAAAAACAAAAAACAAAAAACATAAAAACCTTTCTGGACTGAGAGCCCAGCAAGTGCAAAGGCCCTGGGGCATAAGCAAGCCTGGCATGTTTGAAGAATGGCAAGGAGACAAGTGTGGCTGGAGTGGGACAAAGGAAAGTGTAATAGGAGATGAGCTGGAGACAGAGGAGGATTCACATGGGTGAGCAAAACAAACATTGGCCCTGTCATATTCCCTGTCAGTACAGAAAATAACCAAATTAACAAGTAAACAACTTCTATCAAGAAAATAAATTGGGCCCAGGGATAGAGAAAAACATAGGGGAGCTTTTTAGGTAGAGGAATTAGCAAAGGACAAAAGGAAGGGACTGTTAGACTAAGAACTCGTGGATAAAAAGGAGCTTCCAGGTGGGAGTAATGGGTTTGAAAGCTCTGTGGTCATCAGAACTTATTATCTGAAAAAAACAAAAACAAAAACAAACAAAAAACCCGGGGCGCCTGGGTGGCTTAGCGGGTTAAAGCCTCTGCCTTCAGCTCAGGTCATGATCCCAGGGTCCTGGGATCGAGCCCCACATCGGGCTCTCTGCTCAGCTGGGAGCCTGCTTCCCCCCCCCCCCCCACTCTCTCTGCCTGTCTCTCTGCTTACTTGTGATCTCTGTCTGTCAAATAAATAAAATCTTAAAAAAAAAAACAAAAAAAAAAACTTATTACCTGAAAGAATCTAAAATGATGTTGTGGCTGAAACAACACAGGCAAAGGAGGGAGAAGACAGGGTTGTGGGAGGGAGGCAGAATCACACAGAAGCCCAAGCTCAATTCACAGAAGAAGGGTCTATCAAGGGGTACTTAGATGAATGAATATGCTCGGGCTTGTTTCAAAAAGGCCACCTGGGCACTGTGTGGAGAGGAGAATGGAAATGCAGAAGATGATCACAGTTTAGATAGGGGAGGTGGCAGCAGAGACATGGAGAGGTTCAGAATAAATTCAGAGACAGGCAGCACAAGACTGTCGATGGTCTGATGGTAGGATAGGGATGAGAAGGAATCCAAGAGTGACTCAGACTTGTGGGCTCAGCACCTGGGTGGATGGGATGCCATTGGCTGGGACCGGGAAGGTGAGGGGGCAGCCAGGCCAGGGCAGGGAGATGTGGGTTCCACTGGATGTACCAAGCTTGAGATGCCCTGGCTACATTCAAGTCAAGATTACTGACAGGTCAGGGGTAGACCTATCAATTTAGGACTCACTAGCAAACAACATATTAAGAGGTAGAGACAGTAGACAAAAGAGCTTAGAGATCTCAATCAATCCACAGGCCAAATATTCGGGGTTTTTTTCCGTAAAACCAGGGAGATGTCTAAGGCACTTCCAGGGAGTTTTAGGAGTCCCAACCACTCAGGGTCAGAAGTCCCCCAACCCCTTGTTACATAGACCGTATTTATCAAGCAGGCCTGGGACCAGCTATGATCCTTTCTGCCGGGTCAAACCAGAAGAGCTTGGAATTCACGATCAACGTCACACATGGGTCATGCTTTCAAGTTTGCCTTTGCCATAAAAGCTCATTGTCTTTTATTGAGAGACACTTAAATTGGGGAGAGCCCACAAAACCAAAATTCTGTTCTTGGTTCATGTTCATGGTTAACCCAAGCACACACCTGCAACTGTGGTTCCAGTGGAGAAATGCCGCCATGAACCCATGAAAATTGGAGCCCCTTTTTCCAGCCTCCCCACCTGCACCCCAGCCTCTGGGCCAACAGAGAGTCTCTCGTGACTCATAGAAAAGCCTGTGGGCTCTTGGCCACACCTCCAGTCAGTACAACTATTCCCAGCCACGATTTCCCAGTAAACAGTCCAGAGAGCTGAGCAAGCCGATCGATAGATACAACATTTTCTGGCTACCCCACGGCTGCCATCCCCGCCACGAGGCATAGACCAGGTGCTTGGTTTTCAGTGGAGGGGGAAGTATCTGTGAATGGTTCCACACGTGTCCTTCTGTCTAAAGCCTGAGTCTGCTTTGCCTTCTTCCCTAGAATCATCCACCCTATCACCAAAGAGAAGCCCACAGCCAAAGGAGACCCTCAGGGACCCATCTCCAAAGCAACAGTCAGTCGTGAATGGTTCAAACACGTGCCCACAACACACTTGGTCCAAAATCTCCCTCTCCTCTCTGCCAACATATGAGCCCCCATCTTGACCCACAGTCCACAAAACACCCAAACTATAGTGGTAAGCGAGGATCAGATTTAGGGCATCAGGGACCCTGGGAGCCCAGGGAAGCTGCGCAGGGTTACCAGACTCACCCCAATCCTCCCAGAGGCGGCTATGGACTCGCCTGAGAACAACCCACTTGCCCCCACCCTTAACAGACCGTCATAAACCCCATCATGAGACACAATCATCAACGCCCCGCTCCAAGCTCACATTTTTCACAAGTCTTCCCTGACCATATTTGGCATTTGCTAAACACACCTCTAAAATTACAGCCCTTAAATGGATTCTGTTCATTCGGCACTTACCACCTACTGCTCAGTGACACGCACTGGACTGTATCTTGCACTTGATACTTTGTTTTTAAATTACCACTTAACGGTGTGTGCGAGCCCATGTATGGACACGTGGACACCCGTGGACAGGTGTGTTGACATGCACGTCCTCCCATTTACTCCGCTTCTTTTCAGCGGGAGCCACCTGCAATCCTTCTTATCCAAACAGGTGCAATCAATCAATCATTATCCTGAAAGTGGCTACTGTTGACATTGAGGGATCAAAGCCAAATGCCGCCTTTTTAAGCCCATGTTATGTTTGTATTTTGTAACATCACTTTTACTTCCTATAGCTTATAGGTCAAGCGCAATCAATATAGAAATTAAGGTAATATCTCAAAGGTAAAGATAAGCAACCAAGTACTTATCGAGTACTCACTGTACATTTGGAATTATGCTCCGTGTACATATAAAGGCATTTTAGGAAGAGCCTCTCCCACAAAACGAGTTCCTTTCTCATTAATTAGGAGATTCAATTCCTCCAGAACATTCCATCCCGAAGTACTCTGATTAAGTAAATTTTACCAAAAGGCATCCCTTGAACTTTGGAGCAAAATACATTCCTGAAAAAGACTCTAAGTTGAAGCAATGTAAATCAAATGTAATTTTTACCACAGAAACAATGTTTCATTAAACAATCACGTTTTTGACCAAAGACCAACTGTCACCATTTAAAAAGAAAAAGAGAAATATTTTTTCTTTCAGAAGTTTCAGAATCGCAAGTCATGCTAAAGATCACCTCTCCAGCTAATAAGAACAAGAAGCATGATGGTGATCATTTAACCAAATTATGCTCGATGCATTCCCTATCTTCAGCAATTCCTGCCAACAATCTTATGAAACAAATAGCATGTTACTTTACAATGAGGACACTAAGGCCTGGTGTTGCTATGTTTTGACAAAGGCTCTGCTGCTATTCAGTGGCTGAACAAGAATTTAAACTCAGAACTATCTGGTTCTAGAAGCAAAGATCTTTCTACTGCTCCAAATGGCCTCCCTGAATCAATCATAAGGAATATACTTAATAGTGCCTACTAAAATGTCTGATTTCAGTTAAAGAGGGCTATCTGGAAACAATGACATCATTTTGCCAAATGGATTTATTAAGAGGCTTCCAAGACCAGAGCCAGCAATGAGGAGCTAGAGCGCCAGTGGACGGAGGGATAATGAAGACTACACATGAGAATACTGATTTATCACGGTCTGCACTGAATACTGAGACCTAACAGTCACTCTTAGGTGCTGTGAATGCCACAGTAAACAAAAAACCTCCCTTGCAGAGCATCCATTCTAGTGGAAGGTACAAAGATGACAGCCACCAAGCTGGTGACAAGTGTTTGGAGAAAACACAGGGCAAGGCGGATAGGACAAGACTTTCCTAGGGCCAGCAGGTATACAAGCCAGGAGCGCAGGAGCGAGGCCAGAGCTGGAGGGACATGGGATCTATCAGTTTCTGGATACACCAGAATCCAGACTGTGTAAGATCCTGGAGGGTGGAAGAACTGCCAGAAACTAGGGGAGGTCCAACCACCACATCCTGTCCCAGAGCACTCCCACACAACAGGATCCAGGAGCAATCAAGAAAGCAGACAGAGAGGGAGCAACAGGTGAGGCACGGAGAAACCCAGAGAGTGGGGTGTCCTGGAAGCCAGGAGGAGGCAGTGCAACAGGGAGGGGCGGTACTGGATGTGGCCCATGAGCATAGCAAGTGCTGAAAACTTGCCACTGGATTTAGCAACACAAAGAGCAACAGTGATCTGGAGGGGAGCCGCTGTAGAGTGGCCGTAGCAGGAAGGAACAGGAAAGGATGTATGCAACAGGGTGTATGGAAAATCACCTGAAAAGTTTAGCTAGAGAGGAAGAAAGAACTCTGATGTAGTAGCAGAGTGCTGAAGAGGGATGGGTGAAGGGTTTGTGCCTCCGTGGAGAAAACAACATGTTTACGTAGTGACAGCAAAGGTCCGGCACGGAGGAAGGAGCTGAAAGAGCGGGGGAGACACAGAACTCCAGTGCCACGGGCGCAAACAGGCAAGGCTGGGTGTGATCCAGAGTGCCAGGGGCGTGGCTGGCTCTTTCAGATCAACAGGGACATGGCACAGCTGCAGACAAGTACATGCGGACAGGGGCATGCGGCAGTGGGAACTTGTAGGCATGTTCCGCTGGCTTCGATCTACTTGGGAAAATGGGCAGTGAGGCCACCAGTGGGGAGCGAGGAGAAGAAGGAGGTGCTGGGGGGTTAAGGAGAGAAGAGGCTCTACGTAACTGGTATCCAGAAAGGAGAGAGACAAAATGAGCTAGTTTAAAAAAATGCTATCAATACCCGTGACATTAACTCTCTCCTGAGGTCGGTGGTCATTTAAAAGACTACCAGTCGGGACGCCTGGGTGGCTCAGTTGGTTAAGCAGCTGCCTTCGGCTCAGGTCATGATCCCAGCGTCCTGGGATCGAGTCCCACATCGGGCTCCTTGCTCTGCAGGGAGCCTGCTTCTCCCTCTGACTCTGCCTTCCACTCTGTCTGCCTGTGCTCGCTCTCACTCTCTCTCTCTGACAAATAAATAAATAAAATCTTTAAAAAAAAAAAAAAAAAAAAGACTACCAGTCACTGTTGGCGGGAAGGCAAAATGGTGAAACCACTGTGGGAAACCGTATGGAGGTTTCTCAAAAAATTAGCAATACAACTGCCCTCTCATCCAGTAATTCCACTACTGGGTAATTACACACGGAAGACGAAAACACTCATTCACCCAGATATGTGCCCCCTTCTGTTTACTGCAGCATTGGTAACAACAGCCAACATACGGAAGCATCATCAACAGATGAGCAGATAAAGATGTGGTGTGTATACACACACACACACACACACACACACACACACACACACACACACAGGAATATCACTCAACCATAAACAAGGATAAAATCTTGCCATCTGTGAAAACATTGGCTGAACCTAGAGGACGTTATCCAAAGTAAAATAAGTCAGACGGAGAAACACAAATGCCATCTGATTTCACTTCCATATGGAATCTAAACAACAAAAAGCAGAAGCAGACCTACCCAGACAGAGTGCAAGCTGCTGGCTGCCAGAGGGGAGAAAGGTCAAGGGCAGTATGGGACACAGGTTTGCAGTTAGAACAAATAAACCACAGGAATCAAGGCCCAGCGCAGGGAACAGAGTCAGTGGTACTGGAACAGTATAGTGTGGGGCAGATGGGAGCTACGCTGATGGTGAGCATGGCATTTTGTGTAGAGATGTTGAATCAACGTGTTGCACACGTTGAAACTAATGTCACATTGTGTCAATGCTACTTCGATACAGAAAGAGAACACTGTGAACATAAATAAAGACTCAGCCGTGTGGGTGCGGGTACAGAGGAGGACCGAATTGCCAGGCAAGTCGACAAGAACTCCTCACCATCTTCCGGTCACGGAACTTCACTGTCCACAAAGAATCACGTCCTCTCACTTGAGGCAAACACTTCCTCATGATGTTCCTGCCTGTGTTCAGGGAGGACACGGGGGCTCAGTGGGTTAAATCCCTCTCTTAGGCCCCCAACGTGAGGTCCTCTGCCTGCTAGCCCTGTGCTCGCCCCTGGCCACACTCCTGCCAGTCAAAAAGAAACCCATCAACCAGAACTCCTCGTTCTCTAGGAATTCCCGAACTGACCCTGCTTGCCTGGCAAAACTGGCAGAAGTTCCGGTACCTTCTTCTGCCTGAGCACCCCCCAGCTGCACCCCCGGTGACAGGTACAAGAAATGTCCGTGATGGCACGGAGGTTAGCCCACTGGCTGCTGTTCAGCACGCTCAGCTGTGAAGAGGGCAACATGTTCTGAACTACGGATATTTGACTGTTTTTTATGAATACAGGGTTTTCTACCAGTGGGGGTGCTGCCTGCCCTTGAGTTCTTTCATCCTGAACCATAGGTCTCATTCCTCATTAATCCAACACTGGAGGCTTAAACCCTCTGGTGAGGAGAGCTCAGGAACACAGCTCTATTTTGAAAGGCAGGTGAAATGTTTAAGGTCACCAGGGCACCATTAAAGGAAGTAAAAACAACAGATTGCTCAGAGGAGACTCTGAACGTCAGAACATCTCTGAATGCCCCGCCTGGAGAATAGGGTGCACACTGCCCAGACCCTCTTGTTCAACATCACAAGAAGTCAGGTGAGAGACTGGTGTTCCCCACAGATCCTGTATGGAGAGTCTAAATAAGTTTGGTGATTGTAAAGACTAGGCTTTGACATCGATAGTAAATTTCACGTAAGCCAAAGTTAACTTCAGCAACGCATCCGTAATAGACATTTACCAGGCGTGGGTACCACGAGTCAGGCACTGCGCCAGGCACGAGAGATGCTATAGTGAGTGAGACAGGCTGGTCCTTCTCTCCTCGAGACCGCAGTCAATGGGATTTTCTTACACAACACGCAAGAGAAGTACATCCAGGAATTCAGAGTGGAAATGCTACTTCAGCCAGAAGTTTGCATAAGAAATTACAGCGTTGCCTAATTTACTGCTCTCCTCCCTGGGGTAGACAGCCGCTACCGGGATCCTAGTAACCGGGAGGCTACTATGAGCAAAGCAGCATGCAAGGTACAGTCCTCAGCCCTAAAGGAAGGTAAAAATTTCAAACTCTTGCCTCAAGTCGCTTAGCAGGTGATGAAAGCAATACACATGCAAAGAGCGACATAAAGGCTGCAGGTTTCTGACCGAGGCAAGCAAAATGCTACCAGAGCTTTTGGGAAAGGGCCAGATGGCTGGTGGTGGGGCAGAAGCCTGCTCCAGAGGCCCTCTGTGCCTCTCTCTAGCAGGCAACTTTACTCACTCAGCTAACAGTGATCAAGCAGCCTCCGCGAGGTGGAGAACACGCTTCAGTGTTCAAGACACTGAAGATACAGCAGTGGAAAAGTCCCTGTCCTCCAGAAGATAACCTCACAGTGTGTGGTCAGGGACTAGGGGAGCAGAGGACATGGGTGAGGAGGAGTGAACAGACCTGGAGAAGCACACTGCAGGCGGAAGGAAGGCAGGTGCCAAAGCCTGCGGCCACAGCGTGCCTGGCACTCTGAGTAGCCAGGAAGCCACTGCGGCAGGAGCAGAGTGACAAGGGGTATGAGCAAGGAATGAAGGGAGCAGCACGGGCAGAGGGTGGACCTCTTCAGTCCACGGTAGGACCCTGCTAGGACCTAAAGACTTCAAAAGCTACACACCATCGGGTTTTACTTAGGGAAACGATGCCTAGACATTCTCAACCCTCTGTCAGAAAGAAACAGTAATTATTTTCACAAAGCCTTAGCAGGCTGCCCTTTGGCCAACCAGGCTGGGAAAGGCCGGGGCACAGAGCACTGGTGTTATTTGGAAGTTGACTGCTATTTGCAGTGTCAGTAACGCTTTCCACAGAGAGAAGGGTCACAGCAAAGAGCGCTCCGTGCCTGAGTAGCTCGAAGACCCATTCTATGTGCCATTACCTGGAGGTTAACATTGAGGGAGTGGAAATAGCTAGCCACCGTGCAGATGCTCAACATTCTAGCTCGATTCCTTCAACGAGTCAAGACAACGTAAGCACCGGACTGTTCATCAGCCACTTAAGACCAGCAGGATGCCGTCCCTTTCTTCCTTGTCAACTAAGGCAGCGTCATCCTAAGATGAAATACCCTGTTTTTCAACCGATGGAATCCCACTACACCAGGTTCCACATACCCTCGGGAGTTCGTCAGCATGCATTCTGCAACGGACAATGTGCAACAGGAGAGAATGTCAATCTATCAGGCCGCTTTTCCTTCCCTTATCCCTTCCCCTCCACGTCACAAGACTCCAAAGCCTTCCAGAGGCGGCTCAGGGTACATGTAGGAGGAGAGTTTTGCTGTGGGATCGGTCAAGCCTGAGCCACTAAAGTGAAACCGGGCCTGCTTAACTTTTTGGAAACTAGTAAACACGATCGCGGGGACAAATCATTTCCCAGAGCCAAGTGAATATGGTGTTAAAGTGAACAACTCTCCCACCCTTTTGCCCTCAAAGAGTAGGAAACTCTCCAAGACACCCTTGATGGTGTAGAACATGGCAGAAGAATGACCCACCAGATAAAGTCACAGTCGTTATCACAGTGCGGTGCTGATGCCCAAACGCACCCTTGAAGCAAAAGAGAGAACCCACAAATAGATCTGGGCACACAAGGAAATTGGATTCATTACAGAGCTTGTGCGGCAGAGCAATTGGGTCTGTGCTGGAGCAAATGATTATCCAAATGATTACCCCTACCTCACATACCACCCCAAAGTCTACTACAGAGCATCTGAAATTCTAAATGCTCAAGGGAAAAGTACCAGTTTCAGAGGACAGTCTTAAGAGAATCATCTGCATGATGTCACAGAGGGAAAGGACTTTTTTTTTTATTATGTTATGTTAGTCACCATAGAGTACGTCATTCGTTTTTTTTTTTTTTTAAATACTTTTTTTTTTTTAAAGATTTTTATTTATTTATTGAGAGAGAGGTAGCGAGAGAGAGCATGAGCAAGGAGAAATCAGAGGGAGAAGCAGACTCCCCATGGAGCTGGGAGCCCGATGTGGGACTCGATCCCAGGACTCCGGGATCATGACCTGAGCCGAAGGCAGTCGTCCAACCAACTGAGCCACCCAGGCGTCCCACGTCATTCGTTTTTGATGTAGTGTTCCAAGATGCGTTGTTTGTGTATAACACCCAGTGCTCAACGTAATCCATGCCCTCCTTAATACCAATCATTGGGCCTTCCCATCCCCCCACCCCCTCCCCTCTAAAACCCTCACTTTGTTTCTCGGAGTCCACAGTCTCTCATGGTTCTTCTCCCACTCCCATTCCCCGCCCCTTCATTTTTCCCTTCCTTCTCCTAACATCCCCCATGCTATCCCTTATGTTCCACAAGTAAGTGAAACCATATGATAATCGACTTTCTCTGCTTGACTTATGTTACTTAGCATTATCTCCTCCAGTCATCCATGTTGATGCAAAAGTTGGATATTCATCCTTTCTGATGGCCGAGTAATACTGTATATTAAGGACCACATCTTCTTTATCCATTCATGTGCTGAAGGGCATCTCTGCTCTGTCCACCGTTTAGCTCTACTATGGACATTGCTTCTATGAACATTAGGGTGCATCTGACCTTTCTTTTCACTACACCTGTATCTTTGGGGTAAATACCCAGTAGTGCAATTACAGGGTCACAGAGTAGCTCTATTTTTAATTTTCTGAGGAACCTCCACACTGTTCCCAAAGTAGCTGCACCAGCTTGCATTCCGACAATGTAAGAGGAGTCCCCTTTCTCCACATCCTTTCAAATCCTCCACATTTGCTGTTTGTTACCTTGGCAATTTTTGTCATTCTAACTGGTGTAAGATGGTATCTCAACATGGTTTTGATTTGAATCTCCCTGATGGCTAAAGATGATGAACATTTTTTCATGTGTCTGTTAGCCATTTGTATGTCTTCTTTGGAAAAGTGTCTGCTCATGTCTTCTGCCCATTTTGTGACTTGATAGGTTTTTTTTTGTCGGGGGGGTGTTGAGTTTGAGAAGTTCTTTACAGATCTTGGGTATCCGCCCTTTGTCTGTAGTGTCCTTTGCAAATATCTTCTCCCATTCCATGGGTTGCCTCTTAGTTTCACTGACTGTTTCTGTTGCTGTGCAGAAGTTTTTTATCTTGATGAAGTCCCAAAAGTTCATTTTCGCTTTTGTTTCCTTTGCCTTTGGAGATGTATCTTGAAAGAAGTTGCTGTGGCAGATGTCAGTGAGGTTACTGCCTATGTTCTCCTCTAGGATTTTGATGGGTTCCTGCCTCACATTGAGACTTTCATCCCTTTTGAGTTTATCATTCTGTATGGTGGAAGAGAATGGTTGAATTTCATTCTTCTGTATATAGCTGTCCAACTTTCCCAGCACCATTTACTGAAGAGACTGTCTTTTATCCAGTGGATATTTTTTCCTGCTTTGTCGAAGATTATTTGATCATAGAGTTGAGGGTCCATATCTGGGCTCTCCATTCTGTTCCATTTATTTATGTGTTTGTTCTTGTGCCAGTACCATACTGTCTTGGTGACCACAGCTTTGTAACAGAGCTTGAAATCAGGCAATGTGATGCCCCCAGATCTGTTTTTCTTTTTCAACATTTCCTTGGTGATTCGGGGTCTTTTTTTGTTTCATACAAATTTTAGGATTTTTTTGTTCCAGCACCTTGAAAAATGCCAGTGGTATTTTGATCATGATGACATTGAAAGTATAGATTGCTGTGAACAGCACAGACATTTTAACAATTTATTCTTCTGATCCATGAGCATGGGATGTTCTTCCATCTTTTTGCAAGAACTTCTTAAGCAAGAACTTCTCAAATTACCTGCATTCAATTCCTGGCTCCACAACGTACCAGCTGGGTGACCTTGGCGAGTCACTTACCCGTTCTGTACCTCAGTTTCCTACCTCTAAAATGGAGTTAACAGTACTTGCTTCTAATGCTGTTATGAGAGTAAATAAGTGAGGAGTGCTCAGAAAAACGTCTAGCATATAGAAAGTTCTCCATTAGGACTTGTTAAACAAAAAAAGAAATCCATGTAGGAAAAGATGAATAAAGTCAGTTTTGTTAAAATTAAGAACTCTGCTCATCAAGAGACATCACAGAGAAATCAAAAGGCTGAACCACAAACTGGGAGAAATATCTGTATAACATATAATTGTCAAAAAATTAGTTTCCAGAACATATAAAAGAACATCAATGAATAAGGAAAAGATGGTCCAATTGGAAAATGGGTGTAAGACTGACAACAGATACTCCGTGAAAAAAGATAGCTAAAATGGTTATATAAAAAGACACTCAAAACTCATTACTCATGAGAGAAATGCCTATTAAAACCACAACAATACACCATTTGGGAACCATTCGATTAGAAAAATTAAAAAGTGTCATCAAGTGTTAGCAAGGATATGAAAGCAAACAACCCTCAGACATTATTGGAAGGAAGTATAAATTCATACAACTCTTTGAAAACAACAGGGCTTTACCCACTAACAGTGGAGATACACACACTATGACCCTGCAACTCCAAAACCTGTCCTTTGCACCGGTGCACCAAAGGACCTCCAGAAGACTAGTCACGGTAGCACCATCTGAACTAGGAAAAAAAGGAAACATTCCAAATGACCAGCAGTAAATGTATAAAGAGGTGGTGGTACATGCTACTAGATAAAGAAGAAAAGTGAATTACAGATAAATTTCAGAAATATTGTTAAAAAGGAAACCACTAGTCACAAAATATTTTTCATTCCATGTACATAAACTTCCAAAATGTACAAAACTAAAGATACGTTGCTGAGGGATTACTAGAGTAATAATACAATAATAGTTGCCTGTGTATAGAGAGAAGGACAGGAGGACCAGCACACAGGGAAGTGAAAGGTGATGGTGTTTTATCTTATAGGAAGCAGGATGGGTCCATGGGTTTTCACTGTATCTTGAATCGAACTTAAAGTATTTTTAAGATGATCTTTAGTATCAACTCAAAAAAAAAAAAAAAGAATATGATTTCCTCCATCTCTAAACAGAAAGATGCTATGTCTGTTTACAACAGCCACGTTATGTCCTTGACCCTGTCCTCCAGACTCCCACTGGACTTCGCGTGACATTCCACTCAGCCTCGGATAAATGAAGCAGCAGTCAGAGCCAAGCGGCGATGATCCTATCTGGGTTCTAAAGCACATTAAATCAACTATACAGTAAAGATGTGTGACATGAAAGTGATTTTTTTGATGCTAGGATGAACAAAGACAGCAATGAGCACTTTCATACTATCCCATAAATTCTTCAAAGCATGCTTTACTTACAGAACAGGATGCACAACTGCATCAAGACCCACAGTTTTCTGGTTTGGGTTTTTGGATGTGTTTGTTGTTTTGTTTGTTTGTTTGTTTGTTTGTTTTTAATTTAGAAACCAATTTTATTGAAGATCTGAAATCCAATTCCTAAAATACCAACTTCTCCAGAAAACCATGACTATACAATAATGCATTGCCTCTATCATGTTAGAACATGCATGAGACTCAAATACAAAAACCATGGAGCAAACCACCATCCTTGAACAATCTGAGCAAAGACAGAATGCCCATGGAACAACACGAATGAACCTGCAGAGGATGGGCGATTTTACTACAAGCTCCATTGAAAAAAAAAAAAGCACACCGATGCATGGATTTGGGAGTATGTATATGAAGTTGAACCTCTGGCACTAGGAAGCAGGGCATTTGGTCATGTAGCATTAACACCTATTAGAAAACCGTGTAGTATCAAAGGGGTAGAACCACCGGTATTCAAGCAATGTTGTCAACAAGGCAATAAATCATTCTACCAAAAGTTTCCTCTTTGTCCAGTCACTATTTTCGCTGGTAGCAACTTTGAAATGGGAAGGGGAGCTCACACTCATTTCACTTTCTGTTTAAAACAGAAAACTAACGGAAACATAAGACCAGTTAGACCTCAACAGTTTTAAAGAACATCAACTATACAAGAAAAAGACCGAGAATAAAAAGAGTGTTTACAGATACCAGATGTGAGAGCGACAGGTCAGGAGGCCCTCACAGGGCGTTGAGGCGGTCCTCAGACCAAGCCACGCTGTGATCCCTGGTGGTAAACAGAGACGCAGCATTCTTTGCCAGATATTTTAGGAAATCATGCAAATGGCCCAACGTTTCTCATCATGAGGTTTATATGCCGACACAGCACCCATTCTTACAATCTTAGTAGGTGTGGGACTCCAAGGCCCCTGGTGTCTTAAGCAATCTCACAGACTTTCACTGATTAAAGGTCAAAGAAAATGGAACTTAGCTAACACTAAGTCAAAGTATAATCTCGGAGTATACCGTGAAACAATGAAGATCAAGAATAAGGAATACGTGTACTCCCTTCCCTTCATAGCTAAAGAGCTGTACATCGGTGGTCACTGTGGTGCAGTCCTCAAACTGGGCTTGTGCTCCACAACTCTCCCCAGCCCTCCGGTGCTAAAGGCCACCAGCATCTCTTCCTTCACGGCCCAAACCCACAGAACCACAGCGACAGAGAAACAGACACTAGCTGCTGCACTGCCACCACCCCCAACTGTAAAAGCAGGAAAAAGTAGGACCCAGAGAAATGAAGAGACTTGTCATCCAAGAATTAATGAACAAGTCTAGACCAGAACACAGGGGTCTTGCCAACCACATCTTTCGATGATCTCTACATTCTCCACAAGGCCTTTTTTCTCGGGGCGGGGGGGGGGGGGGGGGGGGGGCAGCAGCAGACAGAGACAAGTCAAAATGGAGAACGGAGATCTGCACTGCCCTAGAGCATAAAGAGCAGTAGCTCTGGCACTGGATGGGCTTGAACACAAACCCCAGCTCAGTCATGCTTTGGGACATGCCAGTAGTCGTTTCTGTGCCTCAGTTTCTACATCCATGAAATAAGGATGAAAGTGTTTGCAGAGTAACATGGGGATAAAATGAGATAGGATATATACAAGGCCTCTCAAGATACACCACCGAAGACATACAGGCTTACAAGTTTCAGCTACAAAATACTCCATAGGATTTGTGAGACCTGTGCTGCTTCCCTTCCTTGGTTTCCCTGTAACAAACAGAAAATAAGCTGTATGCCCTTTCACGAAGATGGTGCTGAAGGCCAAGAGGGAAGCCCTGGCCCCTCCCAAACCTGAAGGCAAAGCAAAGGCACTGAAGGCCAAGAAAGCGCTACAGAAAGATGTTCACCACGCAGCCCCTACTAAAAGGATCCCCACATCACTACATTCCAATGGCCCAAGACGTTGTCTCCAAAAGCAGCCCAAATAACCTCAAAAGAACACCCCCAAGAGAAACAAGCTTGACCACTATGCCACCAAGTTCCCTGAATACCAAGTCAGCCACGGAGAAAACAGAAGACAACACCACACCTGCGTTCATCATGGATGTCAAGTCCAACAAGCACCAGATCAAACAGGCTGGGAAAAAGCTCTAGGACATTGACATGGCCAAGGTCAACAACCTCATCAGGCCTGGTGGAGAGAAGGCCAATGTTCAACCAGCTCCTGACTGTGACATTTCAGATGTTGCCAACAAGATTGGGATCATCTAAGCTGAGTTTGGCCGGCGAAATCTAAACTTTTCATCATTAATAAAGAAAAGAAAAGTAGCCTTCTTATCAAGAAAGGCTGTTGGTTAGGGCCCTACAGCCATCCATGACAAAAACCAGGGGGTCAGCAAACGCTGGCCCATGAACGAAAACCGGCCCACCAACTACAAAATGGTTTTTAAGAAATAAAATAAAAAATAATAATATGCGTCATGACACCTGGGAAGTATAAGAAATTTAAACTTCGGAGTCAAAAAAGTTACATTAGAACATAGCCACCCTGACTCATTTATGCACTGCTTATGACTGCTTTTAAATTGCAACAGAATGAGTTAAAAAGGTGTGACAAAGACCATGTAGTCACAAGACAAAGGCTTACTACTTGGCCCTTCACAGAAACAGTAGGCCAACCCCTCCTTTCAAGGAAATTCAAGTTCATTTCATCGTAAGTGTGATCTGAGAATTCTAGGATACCGGTTATAAATACATCCCAGGGTCTCAGAAAACCAGGCTTAGTAAATCTCACCCGATGCAGGGTTTGGTTTATAAACAATGATGTTTAGCTTACTATGGACGCTCTGGTTCCAGGTAAGATGGGGTAAGAACCCCCACCCTGTATCTCTCTGAATGCAAACATAAAAGCTGGACAGGAAGCAGAGTAACTGAGGACTCTGGAAAACACTTGGTAGCAGGTAAACTGGGGGAGGAAAATAGAACCCAGAGCACAACTAAACCAGTGGGGAGCTTCTATTGTTGTTTTGTTCCCTCTGATATCACCCAGCCTGGATTCAAAGGCCCCGTAGTGCTCACTGAGTACAGACAAAATGACCTGAAAAGAAAACGCTCACTTTCTAGACTGGGCACCAAAAATAGGACTCCTCATGTTCAGAGAAATCCCCTGAATTGTTTTTGCTTTTTCCTGATCTCTCCCACCTCCGCTCCAGGCAATCACACAGTGCCACAGAGCAAAGAACAGAGGTGAACAGACACTGAAAACTCTGGGGTTGGGGGTGGGGAGAATGATTCTAAAAAGAGAAACTATAGGGTGCCTGTGTGGCTCAGATGGTTGAGCATCTGCCTGTGGCTCAGGTCATGATCCTAGGGTCCTCCCCCATCAGGTGCCCTGCTCAGCAGGGAGCCTGCTTCCGCTTCTCCCTCTGCTGCTCCCCCTGCTTGTGCTCTCTCTCAAGTGAATGAAGAAAATCTTTAAAAAAAAAAAAAAAAAAAGAAGAAGAAGAAGAAGAAGAAGAGGAGGAGGAGGAACTATAGTTCTAAAAACAAGAAGGTGAACGTTCATCACTGCTGCTCCTCTCTGGTCTTCAGCTGCTTGGCTGTGGACAGTCACCAGAAGTACACAGCAGAGCGAGGGAACCAAAGTTCTGGATTTCTGGCTGGAGGAGAGCAAAAGAGGGCCCCAGTGAACCAGAGACTGTTGGAGAGCCTCGCAGAAGGAAGGAAGCTCATGAGAGTGGTACCACAAAGGGATCTGTTAACATTTGGGCTGACCTCCAAACAGGTCATTACACATCTGATCCTAAATGGCATGCCAGTGGCTTGCACACACGTGGCCAGATCCAAATGACATGGCAAAGTCTCTGAAAGCTGAACTGGTGTTGGAAACATACCCCACAGAAGGCAAGGCAGAGCCTGCAACTGGGCCAGTCACCTGCTTCAAGAAGAAAAATCAACAAGCGAACTCCGAAGGATACAAACAGAACTCAGAGGATCACAAAATCCAAAATATCCAGAATTCAATCTAAAATTATTTGAGCAAATGGAAATCCAGAAACTCTCAACTTGCAAGAAATACGGCTGTCAACAGACACCAGCCTTAAGATAACACAGATGTTGGAATTCACTAACAAATAGTTTAAAATAGCTGTTATGACCATGCTTCAAGAAGTAAGGCTGAACCCTATTAAAATGAATGAAATGATAGATAATTTCAGTCAAAAAAAGACATAAAAACAACCATATGGAAGCTTAAGAATCGAAAAACACACCATTTTAGATGACACTGGATAGATTCAGCAGCAAAACAGAAATGAGAGAAGCAGCAGTGAGTGAAGTCGAAGAGAGATTAATAGAGATAATCCATATAAAACAGAAAGAAAAGATATCGCAAAAGTAAGCAGAGCCCCAGGGGCAATACCAAAAGATCCAACATTTGTGTCACTGGCATCCCAGAAGAGAAGAAACAGTGTTATGTAGGAAAAATATTTGAAGAAATACTGGCTGAAAACTCCCATATTTGGCAAAAGACCTAAATGGACAGTTTCAAGAAACTCACGAACCCCAAAATGGACAATCTCAAAGAAATCCACATCTAGACATAATCAAATGGCTGAAAATATTGACACAGAAAAAAAATCTGCACAACAGCCACAGAAAAACAACAAAAACAACATCAAACACAGAGGGAACAAGGATTTCAAGAAGTATAGCTTTTTTCAGAAGAAACCAGGGAGGTCAGGAAGAAGTGGAACAAGATTTATAAAGTGGGGAGTGAAAAGAACTGTCAACCGACACTTCTCTATCCAGCGATAAACATGCTTATAAGTAAAGGAGAAATGACATTCTCAGAGGAATGGAAACTAAGAATTCATTTGTAGGAGGCCTACTATGAAGGACAGGCTGCCCACAAATTCGACGTTCTAGATGAAATGGACGAGTTCTTGGAGGGGGGGGGCACCAAATTCCTTAAACTTGCTCAAGAAGAAATAGAAAAGCTGAACCAGCCTATGATAAGTAAAGAGATGGAATCAGTCATCAGAAAACTTCCCACAAAGGGAAGCCCAGCATCAACTGGCCTAACCAACTGGCCCAATTGGTAGATTCTAACAAATGCTTAAAGAATTAACACCAGTCCTTCTCTCTCTCTTGTACGCGTGCGCGTGCTCTCTCTCTCTCTCTCTCTCTCACACACACACACATACACACACACACACACACACACACACACGGGAAAACCATGAGACCAGTATTACCCCAATACCCAAACCAAAAAAAGACACCACAGAAAGTAATATACCAACATCACTTAATATATACAAAATTCCTTAACAAAATACTAGCAACTGAATTCAGCATATAAATGTATAAAAATGATTATACACTATAACCAAGAGAGATTTGCTACAAGAATGCAAGGTTGGCTTACCATATTAAAAAAAAGTCAATGTAACACATCACATTAATGACATAAAGGACAGAAACCACATGACCATCTCAAAAGAAACATAAAAACCATTCGGCACAATCCATACCACCTCTCATGATTAAAAAAAAAAAACCTCAACAAACTAGGAATAGGAAGGAACTATCTCAACCTAATAAAGGTCCTCACAGAAACCCATAGCTAACATCATACTTAGTGCTGAAAGACTGAATGCTTTCCCCCATTCTTAGGAACAATAAATACATTTAAGTGAAATGTGAAAATCATTCAAATAATTGGGGCACCTGGGTGGCTCAGATGGTTAAATGTCTGCCTTCTGCTCAAGTCATGATCTAAGGGTCCTGAGATCAAGCCCTGCATCAGGCTCCTTGGTCATCAAGGAATCTGTTTCTCCGTCTCCCTCTGCCCCTCCCCCCACTTGTCTCATTCTCTCTCTCTCAAATGAATAAATAAAATCTTTTAAAAAATATATTCAAATAACCAAAAAGGAGGCAAGTAAGGGAGAATAGGTGAAAGAGAAGTAACAATAAAATGGCAGACCTCAATATAAACATAACATTGAATGTACTTCATATAAAAGACACTAACAAAAAGGTAGTCTTTGATGATGTAAGTCAAGGACAACCTGAACAAAGGGAGAAATATACCATGTTTATGAATTGGAAAACTCGGTATTAACTAGCCCTAAATTGATCTGTAGAGTCATTGTAATCATAATTAAAATCATAGTAGGGTTTTTTCCATTGAAATTAGCAAACTAAAGAGATGTAAACAAACACTTCACCAAAAACAATACACAGATGGCAAATAAGCACATGAAAAGACGTTTATATCATTACCTATTAGATAAATGAATATTAAAACCAAAGTGATATACCACTCTATACCTGTCAAAAAAGCTAAAATAAAAAATGCAGACACTATTAAGTGTTGACAAGGATGGGAAACAATCAGAACTTTCATGGGTTTCTGGTAAGAATATGCAAAAATGGTCTAGCTACTCTGGAAAATAGTTTGGCCATTTCTTAAAATATTAAACAGAGCCTTACTAGATGATCTAACCTTTTCACTCCTAGGTCCTTACATAAGAGAAATGAAAAATCATATTCATATGAAAATCTGTAAGTTTATAGCAGCTCCATTCATAATCAACCAGAACTGGAAATGACCCGAATTTCTTTTGACAGCTGAATAAGTCAACTGTGGCAATCTATGAATGTAATACTAGTCAGCAATATAAAGGAGCTAAGTACTGATACATGGTATTGAACACATATGAATCTCAAAGGCGTTATTACTGAGGGATTCTCTTTCCAGGACATTCTGGAGAAGACAAAACTAGAGTGATGGAGAACAGAGCAGTGGTTGCCAAGGGTTTGGATAGAGGGAGAGCTATAGTAAGGCAAGACAACTGAGTCCGGGGAGGTGATTGAGCTGTTCTGTGTCTTGAGGGAGTCAGGGGGCATAAAGATTTATAGAAGTGTTAAAGCTCACAGAACTGTATATCAAAAATGAAAAGTGTTTACGGTGGGTTAATTTTTAAGAACAAATACAAGAAGAATCGGGGCACGGACTATCCAGGTAGGACCGAATTCCTACCAGCAAGAGAGGATCCGTTGATGAAATTCAGGCAGGCAGGCTGTTTGCTGAAAGGCACAAAGAGTTTACAGATTCTGGCTTCCCAATAGATCACCTGCAACTGATAAGAGCGAGGGGGAAGAAGGGAGAAATGGAGCATCACAGAGAATGATTTAAAGAGGAAAAAAAGAGAGGAGTCAATATAGCATTAAATAAAAGGGCACTGAGCTTTAGGTACAAAAAGCCATAAATCCCTCTTTTATACTTGCCTTTTGTCCACTGATTTCTCTATTGCCCGGGAAGCACCTTAGAGGAAAATTGAAAAAGCATCCAGAAAGCGAGAGGGAAAAGGGCCGGAGGTCCTCCCTCCCCAGCCACTTTCCAACTGAGCCCCATCAGCAAAGACCCACATCTTGTTCCATCACTGTGATGGAGATCCTTGTCCAGATGTTCAATATTTTCCATGGTTTTGTAAAACATGGGGCCATAAAAAGCATAGCTGGAGATTCCAGGAGTGACTCATCTCACACGGCCCTGACACTAAATGCTTGATAAGTCTTTCTCAGTTTCTAACCCGGCGCGTGGGGATAGCACCCTGGTGTTGGATTCACTCCCCAGACAGCGGGATACAGGCTTTAGGAAACCGAATGCTGCTGCCAAGTGAAGGTCCTTTTTCACCCTTGTTGCATTTCCATGTATGTTCCTTAAAGCTTCACATAACCCTACACACTTGCCCGTAGGATTAACACGGAGAATGCAAATTTAAAAGGGGCGTTGTGGTCTGTGTAAGTAAACTGATGAGAGTCACAGGGAGTTTCCTACCCCCACCCCCCAACACCAACCTTTCCCGTTGGGAACCAGAATGCAAATGGTCCTCGAATGCAACAGAATGCAGGGTGGGGAAACTTCCTCAGCTGTAGGAATTATTAATCAATAAAATGTTTGATTGTTTCCAAGGTGGACGACCATGCACTTGTTCCCATGTGGCAAGAGAGGAATACAAGGTCAGCCGCTAGAGTGTTTGAGCCTCATGCAGCAAGAGCTCCACTGGCCGTGCCATGAGTAAAGGACACAGCAGCACCTACTCCCTAACCTTGATGAGATGGGTGGACCTGAGGAGGGCTGATGACATGTGTCTGATGCAGACCCAGGAAGTAGTAAGGAAAACTCTAAGTGCATATTTCATCCAGTGGCCCTTCCACTGTGGGCTGACAGCTGGTGGCCCCAGTCGAGGAGGCTCTTGAACCAGACAGTAGGAAGGCCCATATACAACCTGGTGTGAGTAGGAAAAACTCCCCTGGCGGCTAGGGCGGGGTGGGTGAGGCTAGACACAGCAGGAACTTACAGGAACCGCCAGGGCTTGGTAATAGCCATGAGTCTAGTTCCTGGAGAAGCAGTCTATTAAGCTCACAATTTCTGTCTTTTTTGGTAAACAGTTTTTACCAGTTAGCGTCCGTATCTTTCTTCCTATGGTGTGGTACCGCAAATTCTGGTTTTAAAACACACATGCGTGCCCGTAGCTTAAGATGCTTTCAAAAAGTATTCATAAAACTGCATTTTGTGCCCTAAATTTCTACTTTCACACCAGTCTGTAGGTAACAAGTACTTGGAAGGCGTATGGACAGCAGTCACAGAGGCTTGCCACAGTGCAGAGAAGGACCTGTGAACCCCATCTGAGCAGTCCTCATCCTTATCTTCCCCTCCAGCGCAGCCACTAACGGCCGGGGAATACGATGTGTGGACTGCACAGGGCTAAATATTACAGAATCAAGGGGCTTAGGTGGCGTTTGTGTACCAGGGACTTGCAATATAGCTCAGTTCAACTTGGTCAAGTCCTTGGGCTCTCTGTGTCAGGACTCATCTAAAGATGCTGACACCCACATCCAAACACTTAAGCTGTATCTACCTAGAAGAATTTTGAACTTGGTATTGTTTCCTCCTCTCAGGTCTGTGTGTGTGGGTGCTTTGCCATGAGCATGGGAGCAACACCTCAGAGCTGCACTTTGGATCATACTCCTGGTACCTGCACCACTTTCTACCTGAGTCACAGGTACCTCTCAGCCGGTATCCTCCTTGACGGCCCCAGCCCTGCCCCAGCCCCAGTCCTCTGGATCTGTCACTAACCAGATGGGAATGTTTAGCCTGTGCCCCATCCTGGCGGAAGGGCTTTCTCCTGCCAACGGGCTCTGATTACTTTTCAGTTTGCTGAAAGTAGCCTTAAAGGAAAAAATAAAGTCTTGTTACCCAATCAGCCACCCCACTCTTTCAAGCTGTGTGATTTGCACATGTCACTTGACCTCACTGAACCTCCCCGAACCTCCCCAGAAACTAGGGATTAATCGTGGTCACTGCCTCATGGGGGGTCTGTAATGTTTGAACAGGATGCTATGTGTAAACTGCTCAGACAAGGGTCCGATGTAAAAGGGTCCATCCGTCGTAGCCCCCACTAGCAGTAGGAAGGGGGCAGTGGACAGGGTGCTGGTGATAGCTCCCCCACAACCAGCAAAAGGTTCATGTGGTCCGTGGTAGGAACCTGTTCTCAGAGTGGGAGAGGGAATGGGACAGCTGTGAGCCCCTGGAGACTCACAGCTGCTGAAGCAGACAGACAAGCGGCTGGGACGAGAGCATCACATTTCTGTGCAACTTGATAACGGAGAGACAGGGATTGTGTGGCATCCAAGCCTCGCCTGATTCATCAAGTCAGAGAAACTAGGAATGCACTCTAAAAAGTCACCAAAATGCTCCACTAATTGGTACCACGGCCATTCTGAATCACCATTCTGAATCACTGTGTCAACTGGAATATGTTAACATAAAACATCGAACTTTGTTTCCTAAGCTGAAATGGGTGCCTCGCAGCAGTTCTTCGTGTTCCTGCTTTCGTGTGTGTACAGGGAGCTCGCTTCCTATCGGCGAGTAATCGCTTCGTATGCCTGGCAGTGGTGAACTCGAAACTAGCTGCTCTCCTCTAGGTTCAGCATGGAATCACCCGGGTGTGTTTATTATAAGCACTCAGCAGGTATAGATACACATGGGGGATTGTAGTTCCTGGCCTAAAGAAGTCTACAGTTCACAAAGGAAGAAAATTCACAGGCTTAGGAAATCCTACATGTATATGGCTGTTCCAAATTCAGAAGAGGGTAAAGTGGAAACCTGTTATCTTGATACTACAAAGTCAAAAAAAAAAGGTAAGACAGGAAAAAAGTTCACATATGGGCATAGACACACACACGCCCCAAGAGCAATCAAACAAGAAACAGAAATAAAGCTTACATTTCATATGTCAAGAAGAGGAAAGCAATCTGGTGGGAAGAGCAGGGCAGCAGAGCTCCTGACCCCACCCCCCCACTCCGTGGAGGGGCAAAGGAGGATCCACAAAATCCTGGTGCTTCTCGGTCATGGGCTCCGAGTTGAAGAGAAGCAGAGAGAAAAGGGAAGCCCACTATCCTCAAGAAGTGAAATAAAACTGCCAGGCATAGAACCTCACCTACACAATCCCAAGGGACATGGGCAAACAGAAGAAAGGCCAGCAGGCTGCCATCTCGTAGGGCGTGGTGCCGTGCTGCCCTGGGAGTGGGGTTACTCCCGGATGGAAGCGTGGGCTCTGGCAGGTCAGTAAGGGGATACCAGAAGAACGAGCAGGAACTGGACCTTACCCCCACCCCAGCAAGAGCCCTTGCTTTGTCCTTGCTCTTCTCCAGCCAGCCAAGACCCCACATTCCAACTCCAGACTGTTAGGTGCAGAAAAGACAACTGAAAACAATTCCCAGCACCCCATCTGTAACCCCTGAAGAGACAAACTCTTTCAGGTAAGGCAGAAGGGGCATCTGGGAGAAGTCACCCAGCCACCACTGAAGCCGCCTGCCTTTGCGGCTCCCATCAGTGGCTGCTCTGGGAGGAGCAGCAGCCCAGCCACAGTGCAGGGGTGGAGCAGGGAGTGGGGAGGACCAGCTTGTGGGGGGGGGGGGGGCGCGGGGGGGGACGGACTGTTAGCGAGGAGCCTTGCCTTCACACCCTGGCTGAAAAGGGAACCAGCCGAGGTGCCCGACCAGGGGTCAGCCAAGATCCTCAGAAGGTGACCACTGTAAGCCTGAGTGTGGTTTTAGGAAAATTACGGTTTATCTTCCCCAATACTACCACAGTTGGAGGCAAAAAAGTAAATACCTCACTGTTCATTTATAAGCACTTAGCGTGAGCAAGGGCATAAACCCGGGGACTGGTAAGTCCCGCCCAGCGGCCGGAAAAGAGTGGGTACAAGGTGGAGGTCAGGTTGTGCCACCGGGCAGCAACATGCTGCTGTACCCTCTCCCCACCTCCAACTCCCACCGCCTCTGGCCCCAGATGGAGCCCAGACACTCAGGACCCTGGACCCCTCTTCAAAAGACTGCACTGAGGACGGGCTTAAAAGCCTCACTGCTTGCCCGGATGGAAGGCAAGCTGGGGATGAAGGGAGGGCAAGCAGGGGTACTCGACCTGAAACCCGCGCCTGCGCCGTTGGGAAGACAATCAACCCCCTGGAAAGTCGCCATGTGCCCTTGGCGGAGGAAAAGCGCTGCTCCCGTGCTACTGAGGTGTACATCAGCACGAAACGGAGGGAGAACATTTTTTTCTGGGCTTGAAATCTGGCACCCTGTGGCACGGGCCCAATGCAAATGTATTTCCTCAACTATGAAAACAGTCATCTAATTAAACACCGGCCAAAATAAGTAAGGAGGAGAACTATATGTTCATCAGTTTAAGATGTTTTTTGGCATAGAAATCCCCCCCACCCAAGACAATGTAGCTTTAAAGGAAATCTGGCAAACAATTAGGCCCTAATCACTCTGCCCTGATACCTATTCAAACATCTTAAACAGGAATGATATCATCCCTGTAATTTTATTTATTTCAGAGGGAGCTGACAAAACAAATTTCCAAACAAATTTCCATCTCCGAGTTAAGGATATAATTGCTCATTTAAGTAAACACGTTTAGGTCTCAGTCTGCCCCTCTCTCCCTCTGCCCTCCCTTACTAAAATATCTAACACAAAAATCTATTTTCCCCCTCACCACCTCTCAGGTGGGTTTGGACTCATAGGGGTTTGGGTACCTCTCCAGTGGTTCATCTCAGACACAAAGCAATAAAATAAAGACAGCAAGAGAGCAACTCTGTAAACGCCTATAATCACAAGGAAGACCAAAAGACCACCAGTCTCAAAGAGCAAATGAAAAATTATCCAACCTTCCAGAACCCTTTCGCATATCCACAGAGAATCTTCACAATGATCCATGAAATAAACATCTTTTTGAAAAAGAAATTGGCAGTGAGCAGGTCACATGGCTGCCTGACCCAATTACAGAGGAAAACCTGATGATGGTTCATGGGGAGTCCAGGAATGCAGACTGGGAGACTGAGTCGCCCCCGAGTGTCATACAGGCTGCTGAGGGGGAGACCCGGGCTGGGAGAGGGGGCATCTGTTCTTAACCCCGCACATTGGCTCCAGGGTCACTGAGCACGTCACTCGGGGCCCTTGCCCATCTTCGTCATCAGGGAACCTCAGAAACACAAAGGAGGACTAGCCCACTCCTCTGACCCACTCCTCTGAGCCCCCTGGTCAGGTGCTGTCACTCCCCAGGCCAGGATAAAAGTCCCCAGGTGCAGAAAGGGTTCTCGCTGCTGCCACCTGCCATCACCTGGGAAGGGCATCCCAGGCTCTTCCCACCCCCTACTCCACCCTGGTCTCCCCGAAGATGCCTTTCCCTGGGGGGACCCTCCTCCGGGTCAATGCCACACACCAGCGCTCCTCCCAGCGGCTCTGCAGAGGTTCCAGACAATGTCCGGCTGCTGTCACCCTTCCGTGTAGCCATGTGACACCTCGACTTTAACACCCTTCATTCTACTTCCATCACATACAGACATGCAGAACTGCTCAGGAGGAAAAAAATAATCCTTTGAGTACCGGCAGGGAAGAAGATGTCTCTTTAGCTCTAATTTACTCTAAAGGCCATACTGAACAGATAGTATGAGACCATCATTAATAGAAAAACTACCAATTTAGAATTTATGATAAACTAATCTGAAAGAGGTTTACAAACCACTTCTGTGCTAGCAACAACAACAAAAAAAATGCTTGAAAAGTCGAAGGAGAACATGAGACATTTTTTTTAAACACACAAGGTTCCAAAGACAAGTAGAACAGCCTCAAAAGCATCAACCTTTGGGGACACCTGTGTGGCTCAGTCGGTTAAGCATCTGCCTTCGGCTCCATGATCCTGGGGTCCAGGGATGGAGCCCCGCATCGGGCTTCCTGCTCGGCGGGAAGTCTGCTTCTCCCTCTGCCTCCTCCTCCAGTTGTACTCTCTCAAATCAGTATCACCTTTCAAAGAATTTTCTAAGTTAGTGGTTTACATTTAACCACCACTGCTGACCACAGCGCTCTTCAGAGCAAGTACTCACATACCTACATATCCAGCCACGCTCATTTAAGACATAATACAGCATCTCCACAGAAGGTCCCAGACTAGAAGTTCTGTCCGATGTCCTTAACGCCCTCATTTTAAATTGGAGGAGCTCGAGGCCCAGTAAAAGTCAACATTTCTGCTCAGGGACCTGCAGAAATTTGACAATAGGGGCAAAACTATAGAGCTTCAATCTACTGACAAGTCACCTCCAGCTGGGTTCACCGTATCCACAGGGTTTCAAGGGCCTCTGCACACATATACCCACTCGCATCTGTGGCTGCCGCGGCCATCTGACAGAAGCAATGTAAATGGATTTCAGTGAAAGCACATCCAAGTTTAGGACAATTAGGCTGCATAAATGAACACAAATTATTGTGACATCAGTACACGTGACAACCAAAAAAATGATACTGTACTCAGCTGTCCTCTGCAGAGCTGAACCCCAAGCAGCAGGGAAAAGACTGCATTTGCGTTTTGATTTAATTTATGGACTGTTTCTAGCATTCTCAATGCCCTGTAAGGGTCCTGAAACAGCACAAGGATTTATGAAGCCCTGTAACCAACAAGACTATTTATTTAACAGTCCCCTATTATTCAAACTCTTTGCTGCTTACTGCTCCACAACCCCCCCATACCAATTATTTTTAATTAATGATGCTCAGCAAGTACAATAGAAGCCCCCCGTGGTGGCCTGTTGAATTAATTTCCTGTATTTCAGGCAAGGATAGGAGGTTGCTTTCGCGGCTGCCCATTTCTCTCTCCTGTAAAACGAGGATGATATTCTCTGTCTCCTACAGCTGGAAACACTCATGGGTAGCCCCACTGCAGTGCCTAGAATAAGAACCCACTATATGGTAGATGTTGCGCTTCTATTTCTAGATAAATTGTTCTCTTGTTCCTGAACACGCGAATTAGAAGGAGAGAAAAACTGTTAAGTATGGTGACACGTAACAGACCAGGGACTGAGGGGAGAGAAACAAGAATCATCGAAGCAGGAGAGCCGAGCTACTTGCTGTAAGGGGCCAACACGCCCAAGGCATCCCTCCTCCAGCAAAGCAGAACCTTGGATTCTGTGACCCCGTGTGATAGACAAAAATATCATGGTAGGTTTCAAGTGGACCACTCAGGAAGGCACCATATGTGTAACATGTAATACATTTCAGAGAACTTCCTTATAAAACGGATTTCAAAAATAAAAGAGAAGCTTTGTTGTTTATAATGGGTAAGATTCAGTTTCAGCGCTCTGGAACAAATCCAGCTCTCTGGAAGTGTACAATCTGCGGAGGAGCACGGCCATGGTGTATATTCCCCTCCCGTTACTTTGTGCACCATCGATAGCCACAAAGCTAGTGTCTTTAACATGATTCTTTCTAACCATTCTGCCAAACCACATTTCAGCAGAGAAAGTGCAAAGAGGAAGAGCAAAGGCAAGATACAAGGCAGAATGAATCAAAGGACCAAGATAGGAAGCTGAACACCAAACCACAGAGAAATCTGCAAAGTACCTTGATTCTGTGATAGAGAGGGGGGAAAAACGCTCGCTACTTAATGAGCCCAGACCTCCCTTACACCCACTTAGCTGTGAAATCTGGGATAATCTCCCTTGGCCTGATGCTCCTCTGTCCTGGAACCATACCTCTTGCTCATGCTGGAAAGGCTGCCCAGCAAGTGGTCACATTTTACTACTCCCTTAGGGGAAAGCTTTGGTAAGGAGAGTATGTTAGAGGGACAAAGGCTGAGCCTGATGGCCATGTCATCTCCAGCTCTACTCAGAGCAAGCAGACCGGTACAAAAACTTCACAAGTAGGATGACAGATCTCAGTGAAAGCTGCCAAGGTCCCACCGTGGATCATGGCAGCTGGTGGGACAGGCACTGCTCTCCAAGGAAGCACAGTCATCATCTTTAAGATGGTGATGAAAGGTAAGTACACCTGCAGCGGCGATCACTCTGTAGTTACACACATGTCAAATTAAAGCTGTACACGTCAAACTTACAATAAAAACAAAAAAAGAAGCACCTCCTTGGAGAAACCTCCCTGTGTCTTCCCAGCTTCAATGCTCCCCACGCCCACACTTGCAAAACCCCCATGGTCTCCAACCACCAAGTACACAGTCTTGAGGAAAGACACACAAGGACCTCCCTGAGACACCCAGCTAAGCAGTCATCCCAGGATTCCCTCCAAAGCAGACAGTCAGACAAAATCCAAGGTGAGGGGACCAAGTCACTGTCCACCCCTGACCCCAGCATGTTCCCAGGATGAAGAGAAAGGACCAGCTGACACTAATTATTAAAGTCTGTCTCACCTCCCACTACACTGTATGTTCTGAGGGGACGGGAGCCCCATCTCCCTTGTTAATGACATTTCTCACCCCCAGCAGAGGGCCTGGCTGCCAGCTGCCCTGGGTCCTCAGCGACGAAGCCCGTGAACGAGGAGAGCAGGCGGACACAGGCAGATGAGCAGCCAGCGCCAGGCCTAGGAGACTTCATGCTCCGTACTCAGCACCCCAGCCGAGCTGTTGGGCCAGACTCAGGATGCCCAGGTGCAGGACATATTTTGGCATTTATTCAGTAAATAACCCTGGACAAGTCACTCAACATCCAGGAGCCTCCTTCCCCTCACTCTTAAAATGTAAAATAGTTGGGGGGAGGGAGGGGGAGTAACAATTTCTGCCTCTTCCTCACACAGAAGGGTTGATGGGATCAAAAAGGAATCACAAAACAAAAGCCCTAGGGCACCTGGGTGGGGGGGCTCAGTGTCTGTCTTCTGCTCAGGTCATGATCCCAGGCTCCTGGGATAGAGCCCCTCATCGGGCTCTCCGCTCAGCGGGAAGCCCGCTTCTCCCTCTACCACTCCCCCTGTTTGTGTCCCCTCTCTCGCTGTGTCTCTGTCAAATAAATTTTTTTTTAAAGCCCTGTGGGCAAACGTAAAGGACTATGTAAGTACAGTATGCAATACTGTGATTTACTACCAACAACTTTTCTATGGGAAGTCCCACTTTACGCAAGAAAACGCCATCTTAAGTTTGTAAAATGTTTTGTCATTTGAATAACTTTGGCACGTGTTTCTTCTTAACCATGTCATAGAAGGGTATCCTCATCCCCATCATAAAGAAACTTAAACTCAGAGTCAGCCACTTGCCAGCTGTTTTCTGTGCATTTCCTTGGCCGTGGCCTCCCAGGATGGGCAGTACTAACATCAGGCTGAGGAGGTCCGGCTAGTGAGTTGAGCCCTAGAATGCCAACTGCCAGCAGGAAGGACAGAGGGGCATGGTGGGGAGGAGGAGCCCCGGGACATGACATGGAGACACGCCCCACCCTAAGGGCAACAGGAACTCTTTGGAGTTGGCTTCTCTTCCCTGCCTGCCCAAATCCTGGCTCTCATGGCCTTTCAAGGGCTAAATTATGGTTGTGAGCAGACCATCACCAGCAGCCTGAGCCAAAAGGAGCTCTGAAACACAAAACCAAGGACAGAACTGAATCTGAGCCTTGACCACGAAATAAGAAAATACTCCAGGCCTGCACATCAGGGACGGACACGGTTTGGTTTGAGGAACCTGCACCTCAAGTCCTGACCCACTCTTCTAGGGGCTCCTGGTGTCAACCCAACTCCAAATCCTGAAGTAAGTTCCCCCGGATCCGCATCTCCCTTCCAGCACCGGAGAGAGCAGCCGAAGCTGGACCTTCCCTGGCTGAGCAGTGCTAACAGTTATATTACAAGCGCTCCACTTCCATGGCAGCCTCTGTCCCCATGCAGCCAGGAGACAGCTTAGAAGGGACTCAGGTGCTGGCAGGACAGGCCAAAGAAGACCAGGATGCAATAGTCATGACCCCTGGTGGCCATGGTCACTCCTCTCGGAAGGAATCTCTCCTCTTCCTGTCCTTGCACACTGCACACTCCGTCAGCTGAAGCCCTGGGTGCAGAAGCCCGTTACCCCCTCCAGACGCACGGATCCACACTGCTTCTGCCTGTTTCTCCCCACTTCTGTAATTGCTTTACAAGAAGGGTGTGTGAAATGGAAAGTGATAAATCAAGAGGGCATAAGAAAAAGAATTACATCAGGGCACACAACAGAAACAATCTGGCCTTTCCACTCTTGCCAGAGGGCCTCCTCCCTGCCCCTGGCCCCCAACGCGGCTTTATCATCCGCGCTGAATCCCAGCTGCTTTGAGAAGAATAAAGTGTCCAGATTTGGCTAATTGCATCAAACAAATCGAATTTTTACATGGTAATAACCAGGGATTTTTGAGGTCAGTCTTTACAGGCCCTTTCCGCTTGTCCTTGACCCCCCCCCCAACGATATTTTGTTTTCATCTCTGAAGAATATCCGCGTGACCTCTGAGCAGCCAGAAGCCTCTTAAGTCACTGCTCCGCTAAGGACAGTCCTAGCCTGAAGCTCCAGGGTATCCCTCCTCCTGAAACCCTCACCCAACCTCTCCAAGAACCCCTCTCTGTCTCTGTTTCAAGACAAGGTCAAAAAACCATCAAGGGGCATCCATGTTTTTTTAAAAAGTTCATGTTAAAGGAACCTAGCCTTAAATTTCTAGAAAATGCTCTCTCCTAAAATCTGAGTTCTTGGGGGACCAAGGTCTGCAGAAGATGGCAGGAATAGTCATCACCTTATCGATATCACGGGGAGGTGCATACAAGGAATTACTCTAAGAACTTTGCATTCAACTAAGACACACTTTTACACAATTGTATGTTGAGGGGGTGGGTGGGCAAAATGGGTAGAGGTCAAAAGGCACAAATTTCCAGTTGTAAAAAAAATAAGTCCTGGGGATATAATGATAGCATGACAGCACTAGTTAATAATACAGCACTGCTTATTTGAAAGTCCCTAAGAGAGTAGGTCTTAAAACTTATCCCAGGGGTGGGGGGGGATTGTAACTATGAATGTTAAAACAAAAATTAAAAAGTACTACAGACTCATAGAATTGGAATCATGGGTTGAATCTAAGATCATTTTTGGAACCACCCGGCATCTTACTATTAAGAAAACTAAGACCTGAAACATTAAAGTGATTTGCCTAAGGACTCACGGCATGGTTTTTTGTGAACACAAAGGGAAGAATCTGTAATTTTCCAACCTTCATGTCCATCTCTCCCCTTTCTGTGGAATTACAAACCATCAGCTCATTTTTACTGAGCCCTTACTGCATGCCAGGCACTGGGCTACGTGGTTTTGTGCCTTATCTCACTTTGCCCTCTCGTGAACCTGGGAACTGGTGAGGCAGGTGCCGTGGGTGGCCCCACATTCTACAAACCAGAGACTGAGCATTCTGCCAGATCACATGTTCAAAGGCAGCACTGCTGAGATCAGAACAGTTACTATGGAACGCCAGGATCGGACCCTTTAACCGTACGGACACCCGGCTCCCTTCCAACGTCTGCATCCACTACTCCAGCCCCTCACAGCTATGCACACGGGAGATGCAGCTCAGGTCACAGACGCAGCTCTTCTTTTGATATCAGTTCAGAAAGGAAGCTCTAATCTGTCCCTTCCTGCCAAACCCCTGCACTGGGAGTGGGCACAACCACGGGGGACCCCCACCAACCACCAGGCAAATGACAGGTGACTCATCGGGCAAAGTCCCATCTGATTTTTCCCCCTCACCTAGATCCTCCCGGGACTGGAGGCTCTCACGACCTTTTCATAGTACACAGAACTTTCACTCTCAGATTTGCAGGTTTTCGTCTGGCTGAGAGCCAGCCGAAGTCCCATCTGTCTCAGGAAGCCTCCAGCCAGATCCGGCCCCACACCTCCACCTCTCACATCCAGGCAATCTCAAAGCAGCACCGGTCTGCCCTCACTTTTCCATAGGGTACCATGTCCTTTCTGTACGGGCTGCAGAGAGTGGCCCCTGTGTAGAGCTTTTTCCTTAAATATTTCCCAGGAGAGACAGTCTACCGAAAGACTGGAAGGACACTCAGGAACAAGTAAGACCTCTTCTGGCTGGACCATCGTATGAATTTCTCAGGTCTGGGTCTCCCCCCGCCCAGCCGTCCCCCAGCCCACGAAACATCCTGATTTATGACGTGTCCGACCCAAGGTCCTTTAATGAATTAGTAACAGCCTTCAGCGATGGGCTGACAGAGTTCTGATGGATGTAAAAATAAATCAGAAAGCATAAAAACAGATTAGAAGAAAATACACGGAAATAGTAACGATGGGCATGCCCAAGTGGTAGAGTTATGTGTGACTTTTTATTTTCTTCTCTGTGCTTTCCCTTGTCTTTTAAGTTGCATTATCTGGGTCATAAAAATGATACTGATTCCTTGCCTCCTCTTCCCTAACAAGAGAAAGTATGGACGGATCTGGGTGTGAATCGACCCCTTATGTTATGCTGGGCAAGAAACCTAACCTCTCTGAATCTCTGCTTCCTCACCCGTGAAGTGAGCAGAGCCTTCATCACTTACTGATGAGAACCTCTCAGACATTTTTCCTGCTTTTATAACAATTTTTAAATGTGCAAGCCTAGCACATCATAAACAATCAATAAGTGCTAGCTATTATTAGGATAGTTATTATTCACAGGTCTCAGGGAGGGACTAGATTCCTGGGTAATCCCAGAGTTCTTACATAAGAACAGGCAGGCATTAAGACCTAATATATACACATCAATTCCTGGGTATATAGCCTTCACCTACCCAATGAGAAGACCCTGAATCCTGCACATTTGGGGAATGACAAATACTAACTCAACTGCAGGCACTTAAGTTCTTTATCTCCACATACCCTGGGCAACAGAAAAGGTTTACTGAGAAATTGGGGGTGAAAAATGGTAGCATTTAAAGTTCATATTAGGGGCGCCTGGGTGGCTCAGTGGGTTAAAGCCTCTGCCTTCAGCTCAGGTCATGATCCCAGGGTCCTGGGATCGAGCCCCACATTGGGCTCTCTGCTCAGCAGGGAGCCTGCTTCCTCCTCTCTCTGACTGCCCCTCTGCCTACTTGTAATCTCTGTCTGTCAAATAAATAAATAAAATCTTAAAAAAAAAAAGAATAAAGTTCATATTAATGATAATCAATGTGCAGAAATCTGTTGCATTTCTATACACCAATAATGAAGTAGTAGAAAGAGAAATCAAGGAATAAATCCCACTTGCAATTGTACCAGAAACCACAAGATACCTAGGAATAAACGTAACCAAAGAGGCAAAGAGATCTATACTCTGAAAACTACAGAACACTTATGAAAGAAATGAGGACACAAAGAAATGGAAACGCATTCTATGCTCATGGATTGGAAGAACAAGTACTGTCAAAATGCCTATCCTAACCAGAGCAATCTACACATTTAAAGCAATCCTGATCAAAATACCACCAACATTTCTCACACAGCTAGAATAGTCCTAAAATTTGTATGGGTCACAAAAGACCCTGAATAGCCAAAGCACTCCTGAAAAACAAAAAGCTAAAGGCTTTTTCCAGACTTCAAGCTCTATTACAAAGCTGTAATCATCAAGACAGTATGGTACTGGCACAAAAACAGACACATAGGTCAATGGGAACAGCATAGATAGCCCAGATATGGACCCAAAACTCTATGATAGTCAACTAATCTTCAACAAAGTAGGAAAGAATGTCCAATGGAAAAAAAGACCATCTCTTCAACAAATGATGTTGGGAAAACTGGACAGTCACATGCAGAAGAATGAAACTGGACCACATTCTTATACCACACACAAAAATAAACTCAAAATGGATGAAAGACCTCAGTGTGAGAAAGGAATCCATCAAAATCCTGAGAACACAGGCGGCCACCTCTTTGACTTCAGCCGTAGCACCTTCTTGCTAGACACAGCACTGGAGGCAAGCACAACAAAAGCAGAAGGATCTATTGATGAGGATCTCATCAATAGAAAAAGTTTCTGGGGGCACCGAGGCAGTACAGTCAGTTGAGCAGCTGGCTCTTGATTTCAGCTCAGGTCATGATCCTGGAGTCTTGGGATGGAGCCCTTGGTGGGAGGTCTGCTTAAGGATTCTCTCTCTCTCTCTCTGCCCCTCCCCCTGCTCACCTGCTCTCATGCTCACCTCTCGCTCGCTCTCTCTCTGTCAAATAAATCTTTTTAAAAATATAGCTAGAGAAATTTTTTGAAAAGCTTCGCACAGCAAATGAAACAATCAACAAAACTAAAAGACAGCCTAAAAGAGAGATCTGATAAAGGGTTAGTATCCAAGATCTATAAAGAATTTATCAAACTCTAAACCCAAAAACCAAATAATTCAATGAAGTGGCCAGAAGACATGAATAGATACTTTTCCAAACACTTCCAGATGGCTAAGAGACACATGAAAGGAGGCTCAGTATCACTCATCATCAGGGAAAGACAAGTCAAAGCCACATTGAAATACCACCTCACACCAGTCAGAAGGGCTAAAATTAACTCAGGAAACAAGAGGTGTTGGCAAGGATGTGGTGAAAGGGGAACTCTCTTACACTGTTGGTGGGAATGCAAGCTGGTGCAGCCACTCTGGAAAACAGGATGGAGGTTCCTCAAAAAGTTAAAAATAGAACTATTCTATGACCCAGCAATTACACTACTAGGTATTTATCCAAAGGATACAAAAATACAAGTTCAAAAGTGTACATGCACCCCAATGTCTACAGCAGCATTATCTATAGTTAGCCAATCCATGGAGAAAACCCAAATTTCCATCAACTGATGAATGGATAAAGAAGATGTGGTATGTATGTATATTTATATGGATATATATATATATAATATACATTATATACACTGTACATAATATATACATCATATATACACCATATATGTGTGTGTGTATATATATATAATGGAATATTACTCAGCTACCAAAAGGAATGAAATCTTGCCATTTGCAAGGACACTAATGGAGCTAGAGTGTATTACGCTAAGTGAAATTAGTCAGTCAGAACAAGACAAATACCGTATCACCTCACTCATGTGGAATTTAAGAAAAAAAAAAAAAAAAAAAAAAAGATGAACCCATGGGAAGAGAAGAAAGAAAGAGAGGTAAACAAACCAGAAGAGACTCTTAACAACAGAGAACACACTGAGGGTTGACAGAGGGAGCTGCGTGGGGGGTGGGCTAGATGGGTGATGCGTATTAAAGAGAGCACTTGTGATAAGCCCTGGGGATGTTTGTAAGTCATGAATCACTGGATTCTACTCCAGAAACCAATACTGCACTATATGTTTAACTAAAATTTAAATTTAAAAAAAAAAAAAAAAGAATGTTGACCTCTACCTGAAAGAGCCGTTTCTGAACAAGAAGAAAATACAAAAAAAAAAAAAAAAAAACAGACTCATAGCTATGGAGGACTGGTGGTTGCAGGGTTGGGGGTGCGGAGGGAGGATTAAGAGTACACTTACTGGGATGAGCACTGAGTAATGTAAACAATTGTTGAATCACTACAGTGTACACTTGAAACTAATATAACACAGTATGCTAATTATGCTTTAATAAAAAAAAAATCTAAAAAAAAAAAAATAAAGAGTCTCTGAACAACACTGAGTCATGGAGTGAAGAAAGCAATCACACAACTCCTTTCCTATCTGTTGGCCAGTAAACCAGCTAGTTCATGGACATCAAACCTGGGAATTCGGTATCACCCATTCTTTTCAGTAACCATGGAACTTACGGGGAAAACCACACTGAGCCAACCAAGGAAAAACAGCTGCACTTAAAAAATGTAAAAAAAAAATTTTTTAAATTAACAACTTCATTGAATTCCCATATAATTCACCCATTTAAAGTATACGGTTCAATGGGTTTTAGTATATTCACAGCTATGTGCATCCCTCACCACAGTCAGTTTTAGAACATTTCATCGCTTCAGAAAGAAGCTTTGTACCCTTTAGGGATCATCCCAGAATCCCCCCAGCTCCCCGCCCAAAGCAACCACTCATCTAATATCTGTCCCTATAGGGGACCTAACATGGACTTCCATGTTAATGGAATTATCCAATATGTGGTATTTGGTGACTGGCTCA